>NC_059178.1:8207941-8533947 GCF_019923935.1 Bubalus bubalis | reverse complement strand
TCTTAATAAACTGCTGTAGATCTTATTTGTCTAAGTGCTGGTGTCAAAGTGTTTGTTTGACCACCGCCATAACCCTAGAGCAGGAATCCCTTCCTCACCAATGGAGTGAATGAGTCAATTAAAATGCACCCTTGCAAAATGAATGCTACAAACATTCATAAGAAGGCAGAAAAAGTCTTCTCATTGTGTAATGTGATTCAGAGATATTATGGTATACTGAAAAAGACATCAAATCTGAATCAGGAGATCAGTATAAGTCCTGGGTCTACCATACACTGTCTGTGTTGACCTTGGGCAAATCTAAATTTCTCTGGCCACCTGATGCGAAGAACTGACTCATTTGAAAAGACCCTGATGCTGGGAAAGATTGAAGGCAGGAGGAGAAGGGGACGACAGAGGATGAGATGGTTGGGTGTCATCACTGACTCAAAGGACATGAGTTTGAGTAAACTCCAGGAGTTGGTGATGGACAGGGAGGCCTGGTGTGCTGCAGTCCACGGGGTCGCAAAGAGTCGGACACGACTGAGCAACTGAACTGAACTGAAATTTCTCTGAATATGTTTTCAAGTCTTTTGATGCCAAATCTACTATACTTTCCATTATTGTAGCTGACTTGCAGCAAAAACAGAAATATCTGAAATGCTAACAAAACTGTATAATTAGTATCATATAATTATGAATGAAACAATAACAATGTTTGCATTTCATTTGTGATAGACCAAGTTCAAATCCCAAGAGGGTCACAGACATGTGTTCTCTGTGGACAAGAACTCCAGAGCCTTTCTCCAAGATGAAACTACTTTACCTTCCCGGGCTTTTCTGCAACCTCACCCTCATTCCAGATTTTAAAATCAGTTTAATAGAAGGAGGTGCAGTTAACCTACAGAGTTGTAAATAAACGGTAAAGTGATGGCAGGTATGTGGGACATTTGTTTGATGAGTGAAATGGGCTTGGAGACTTAAAGAACCAGACTCAGTAATCTGGAATTTTACAAATGCAACTGTTTGTAAAAATCATAAAAGTTTGCATTCCGCCAACATTCTTCACCTCTACCATTTCCTTCTAATAAAATTATTATTAGCCAAAATATAGAAGTCATTTTTTAAAGACAGCCTGCTGCTGCTAAGTCACTTCAGTCGTGTCCGACTCTGTGTGACCCCATAGATGGCAGCCTACCAGGCTCCCCCATCCCTAGGATTCTCCAGGCAAGAACACTGGAGTGGGTTGCCATTTCCTTCTCCAATGCATGAAAGTGAAAAGTGAAAGTGAAGTCGCTCAGTCATGTCCGACTCTTCCCAACCCCATGGACTGCAGCCTACCAGGCTCTTCCATCCATGGGATTTTCCAGGCAAGAGTACTGGAGTGGGTTGCCATTGCCTTCTCTGAAAAACAGCCTGCTAAGGTGTAATTTACGTATGGTGACATCTAGCAGTCTTCGTTAAGTACCAGAGTGACATGGTACTGCAGCAGAGTTCGGAGTCCCTCAGCCGACTCCCGTCTTCTGTTTCTCCCCCTTCCCACCGCATCTCAGTCTCTCAGTCTCTCTTGTTTCACCCATTTCCTCTCCTCCTGAGCTCTCAGTGTGGCCTCCCCTCACCCTGCTCCTCTGCCCTTCTAAGCCCCATTTTGCCTGTTGCATTCTGTCTTCCTTTCTCTCACCTCTAGGACTTTAACTTCCTACTCCATTACCTCTATTTTTCTTTTCTCTGTTTTTATTCTTCCCCTTCATCTCTGAGATAATGTATTTGAAAGTGTTTCTAAAACCACAACCTCATAATGTTATTTCACACATGCTTGTAAAAAGTTACATACTATTTGTTCCTAAGTCCTTAACAGTATCTACAATGTTATCTAGTGTGTTATGACTACGATAAATCTACTGACTTCCATCAACAAGGCATGCTTAATTTTTTTTCCCCTTGATGGAGGAGGCAAATCCATGAGTTCAGTCCTATCAATACCCAAAGGCACACATCTGCAGGAAAGCTGACCAGTTTCAGAATGTGGTATGCACTAAAAATAGAATAAAGCTAACTGGAATTGAACTCTCAATTAATAAAGAAAAAAGTTTTAAGCTTTTTATAAAGATTTCAACTTGATTTGAATATATAAAATACAGATGTAATAAACTGAAATCACTAAGATATAAAAGCTAAAACTGCATGAATACAGTAAAAGTCCAACATTAAACAATAGATTACCAAATCAATCTTTAGTACCATGTTGTGCATTTTCAATGATTTGTCCCATGTGACTCTGTTTTCAGGTTTGAAGAGGAAATCAGATAGTTTAGATGTCGATTCTGGAATCATTGCTTCAACACGATATCTATGGTTAACAAAATAAAGAAAATTCAAAATTTAATTGAATTTAGCCTAAGTTGAAAATATGGTATCACAGTATTAAGCACACTAATTTAACAAATAATATAAAGAAAATTTGAAGGTAATATTAGTGATTTAAAATACTAATATTCCATTGTAAGTTGTTGTTTAGTTGCTAAGTCATGTCTGACTCTTTTGTGACCCCATGGACTGTAGCCGGTCAGACTCCTCTGTCCATGGAATTCTCCAGGCAAGAATACTGGAGCAGGTTGCCATTCCCTTCTCCAGGGGATCTTCCTGACCCAGAGATCAAGCCTGTGTCTCCTGCATTGGGAGGCGGATTCTTTACCACTGAGCCACCAGGGAAGCCAGTAACAGTTTTATTTAAATACGTATTACAATAGTTAATATAAAGTATTTAAAAATTCATTTTTCAACAAATTTTGTTTGTACTGTTTCTATAGTTGTCTTTTTTTTTTTTTTTTTTTTTTTTTTAATTATTTGGCTGCACCGTGTCTTAGTCGCAGAACCCAGGTGGGCCTTTGTTGCTGTGTGCGGGCTCCCCTCTGGGTCTGGCTTGTCTCCAGAGTGCACATGCTCAGTAGTCAAGGGGAGTGGGTGTAGTTGCCCTATGGCTTGTGGGATCTCAGTTCCCCAAGCAGGGATTGAATCATGTCCCCTGTATAGGGTGGTGGATGCTTAACCACTGGACCATCAGGGAAGTCCCTATTGTTGTCTTTTTAAAAGGACTACTTTCATTTACAATTTTTCTAAATTCTTTCTCATAAACTTTTACATGCTGTATTTATCATAAGCCTCAAGTAACTGATGAGATGCTTGTGTGGTTGTGCAGCATCTTGTGGCCTTAACTCTTAAGAATAATATGATATAAGCAGAGGTCAAAAAACTTTTCAGTAAAGAGCCAGATGGTAAATAATTTGGCTTTGCTTCATGACATAGAACATAGACTTCATGTTCCATGTTGCAATTATTCAACTTTATTAGTGCAGCAGTGAAACAGCCATAGACAATATATAATAAATGGGTCTGTCTGTATTATAATTAAACTGTCAGTTTTCACTCCAATCCCAAAGAAAGGCAGTGCCAACGAATGTTCAAACCATACAACTGCACTCATTTCATGTGCTAGCAAGGTAATGCTCAAAACCCCTCAAACTAGGCTTCAACAGTACATGAACTGAGAACTTCAGATTTACAAGCTGGATTTAGAAAATGCAGGGTTTAGAAAACCAGAGATCAAATTGCCAACATCTGTTGCATCAAAGAAAAAGCAAGGGAATTCCAGAAAAACATCTATTTCTGCTTCACTGCTGTTGCTGCTAAGTCGCTGCAGTCGTGTCTGACTCTGTGCGACCCCATAGACAGCAGCCCAGCAGGCTCCCCTGTCCCTGGGATTCTCCAGGCAAGAACACTGGAGTGGGTTGCCATTTCCTTCTCCAATTTTCTGCTTCACTGACTTCTGCTAAAGGCTTTGACTGTGTGGATCACAACAAACTGTGGAAAATTCTTAAAGAGATGGGAATACCAGACCACCTTACCTGTCTCCTGAGAAATCTGTATTCAGAACAAGAAGCAACAGTTAGAACTGGACATGAAATGATGGACTGCTTTAAAGTTGGGAAAGGAATAGGCAAGGCTGTATGTATATTGTCACCCTGCTTATTTAACTTCTATGCAGAGTACATCATGTGAATTGCTGGGCTGGATGACTCATAAGCTCTAATCAAGATTGCTGGGAGAAATATCAACAACCTCAGATATGCAGATGATACCACTCTAGAGGAAATCAACCCTGATTATTCATTGGAAGGATTGATGCTGAAGCTGAAGCTCCAATACTTGGGCAACCTGATGGGAAGAACTGACTCATTAGAAAAGACCCTGATGCTGGGAAAGGTTGAAAGCAGGAGGAGAAGGGGGTGACAGAGGATGAGACGGTTGAATGCGCTCAGTGACTCAATGGACATGAGTTTGAGCAAGCTCAGGGAGATGGTGAAGGACCGGGAAGCCTCGAGTGCTGCAGTCCATGGGGTCGGAAAGAGTCGGACACCACTGAGCCACTGAACAACAACCCTCCCCCCTGCCCCCGCCATCAAAAAAAACTGAGTCAAATTTGGTTTTCTAAATAACATATCATGATCAATAAATGAACAACTCTTAAAAATATGGTTTAAAAAACGTCTGCACAATTTCCCTTAGTGTATTTGAATTTGAAACAACAGGTTCCTAAAAAATATCCTTAAAAAGCAGCTTACAGAAAAAATTATAAAAGAATCTGCCTGCCAATGCAAGAGACTCAGAAGACATAAGTTCGATCCCTGGGTCGGGAAGATCCCCTGGAGGAGGAAATGGCAACCCACTTCAGTATTCTTGCCAGGAAAATTCCATGGACAGAGTAGCCTAGAGGGTTAAAGTTCATGGGTTGCAAAGAGTCGGATACAACTGTGGAACTAAACGTGCACACATGTGTACACACACACATACACAATATCCTTAAAAGCACTTACAGAAAAAATTATATATATTTGCAAGAAAAATATATTGGGGAAATAAACTTTATCTTTAAGTGGTTCACTTAATGGAAAGGTGAAATGTTGAAAAGACCACAAAATACTCTATGAAAAAACCAATCTATTTTTACAGTTATTAGTTCTTGAAGTGGAAATTTCCTAGCTTTGTGACGTATTCACTAGAAGTGATTTTTTTTTTCTGTTTTCAAGTTTGAAAATTCGATGGTACATATTACTCTATTTTTATTAATCCATGTTTCAACCAAGTGACTTTATAAGTAATTTCTATTTCCTGTTCACTATCCAATAATGTCTTATAGCTAATGAAGTAGCACTGAATTCTTGGAGAAGGCACTGGCAACTCACTCCAGTACTCTTGCCTGGAAAATCCCATGGACGGAGGAGCCTGGTAGGCTGCAGTCCATGGGGTCGCTAAGAGTTGGGCACGACTAAGCAACTTCACTTTCACTTTTCACTTTCATGCACTGGAGAAGGAAATGGCAACCCACTCCAGTGTTCTTGCCTGGAGAATCCCAGGGACGGGGGAGCCTGGTGGGCTGCCATCTATGGGGCTGCACAGAGTCGGACACGACTGAAGCAACTTAGCAGCAGTAGCAGCAGCACTGAATTCTAGATAGATCAATGTCATTGAATTCAAAACCATGATTATAAATAGGAAATTGTACTCACAGATTTCCATGGAATTTTTTAGAAGCCTTGCTGGAAACAGTTATTTTTTTCTCAAAGAGGAATAAAAAATCCACAAATAAATTAGCTGTCAGATACAGAAAGAAATGAAATATAAAAAAACAAACAAAAAAAATGAAAGTAAAAACCTTTTTTGGTTTGTAAAAGAAAATATTAAAAAAAAGTCTTTGCAATAATTTGTTTTCCATTAAAAAACAAACTCTTGAAATATATTTAACTTGTTTTCTTACTGAATTCTTAACCACTTTCCAGCCTGATGAATCTTGATAGTAACCTAAAATTTCTTGAGCAGTTTGTTGGGCAAGTGCCTTATAGTCCATCTACCTGCAAATATGCAAAGTATTAAAAGCAAATGACTGGTGAGAAAGAAATCATACAAAGATTTTTTTAAATGCTCTATTTCATTTTAATACTATTTCTAAATGTCTGTCACATAGCAATGAACAATAATTCTGTTTTCAATGCATGCATGCATGGATCTCTTCTTTTTTATTCAGTATTTCAAATGAGAAAATGTGATACATTACAAAGAGCAGGCTTTAGCTTTGGAGTCAGAGACTGGAGTCAAATCCTGTCTCTGCCACTGACAAATTGTAAACCACATTATTTAATATTTCTCTTTCCCCATTTTATCAAACTGTAAAACTGGGATAATACCTAAGTCAGTACAACTGATGTGAGGATTAATTGAAACAATACACTTAAACATCTTACCCCTTTACCTGGCACATATTATTTCTAACAGCTCAGTCTTGCTTCCTTTCTCCTGTGAAGCAACATAATCTGTTGATCAGGGGTTATTGGGGCTTTATCTCTTTTAAAGTGAGTGGCAGTGGCACTGAAGGACCTGACCCCTGGCTTCCTCTGCAAAATCAACTTCTTCCTGTTTCCTTCTCTCCCTCTTCGCGCCAATCATTTTGAGCTTCCTGGTTGTTCCTCAGATACAACCAAGCAACTTCCTACCTCAGGGTCTTTGTACTTGCTGTTCCCCGTGCTTGTAATGTTCTTCCTCAGTGTGCTCACAACTGACTCCTCCTCGTTGGTGTCTTTGCTTAAATATTCTCTTCAGAGAGGATCAAGTTCATATCAACTCAGATCAAACAGACATATTAAACTCTTGCTAAGGGCTAAATATTGTGGTATCTGTGGCAAAAGCAGTTGAGTATGATCCTGTTCCTGCTTTGAATAAGCTCAGGAAGGTGGTGTCTCATTGGTCCTTTGGCCCATCACCCAGTTTTCAGTTAAGGGAAGCTGGCTGGTGTGGTGGAAAGAATGACAACACAGAACTGGATTCAAACCTTGGCTTTGCCATTTACCACCAGCTTTAAAATTTAGGGTAAACTGCTTAGCCTTTGGACTTCGATTTTCATTTCTATAGACAGGGGATAGTAATACCTGTCTCATGGGGTTATTATGAGGATTAAGTGATTCAATATATGTAGAAGTGACTGAAACAGTGTCAGGCCCTTCTTGGTGATCAAAGGTTAGTTTTTGCTTTTTCTTTAAATGGACATATTTAAATCTAGCTAAAAACAAACAACCAACCAAAAACTCTCCTAAGAGCTGCCTGAATAAACCTTCTCAGAGTTTAATTATCAGCATATGTCTTCCTGCCCTCACCTAAATGCCTTTAGGTTGGATCATAAACTACTTTTCTCTTGTTTTAGTTCTTCGGCAAGGTGTAGCACCTAATTGACATCTATATTTGAAAAACGTTTGGTAAACTGTTATAATTCCTTCTTCTTAGGAGACTCTTGGTTTCTTTACCTTTCCTAGTAGATCTAATCCAGAATTTTAATAACTACTGGGACTCTTCTCCAAATCCTGATGGATATCTCCATATCTTTTAACCTGTGAAGGAACAAAAGTGGAAGCAGAATTATTTTGATCCATGAATTAGAAAATATATTTGATAATTTCCTTAATATTTTTTCAGTGTCTTTGATTTGTACTTTATGTACTCATTCGGAAACATGTACTATATGTTTCCTCAATGTAAGAAAAAGGTAGTAAGAACATAAAGATAATGTTTATGAAAAGAACCTTTGAGAAATTATCTTTTAAAAGGACAGGTTTAAAAGACACTTAAGTGTGAAATGTGGATTAAAATGTCTAAGTTTTTAAGCTCATGCCACTAACAATCCTTGGTTGGTCCCTGACCTGGGCTTCTCCCAGCGTATATAACACAGTCCTTTATTTCCTACCAACAACATACTTGATACTGAAGGATCATGAAATTGCAGATTTTTTGCAACATATCGCTAGAATATAAACTTTCTGCAAGGACTTTGTCTTATTCATTTTCAAATCGCTAGCACTGCTTACTGCCACAACAAACATGTGCTTAACTGAACCACTCAACTAAATTTTATAGCTTCTGGACCTTTTCGTTTGCCAAGAAAAAAAAAAAGGTATGGTTAAGCCTAGTGGGCTAGAGAGGGTGACGAGATGAAAAGAGCCAACGGCAAGACTCCAGTTGGACAGTATTACCTGGTGATGTAACACTGGTTGAGCAGGAACATGTTCAGATGGGATAATGATCAAGGATATCTTCACCCACAGGGTCAGTGGAAAATAAACACAAACCAATATTGAGATGGCATCTTTTTCTGATAACACCACTCGGTTGAAACTGGTTTCTTCGCACCTCACATCCTGTCCCAGCCTTGTAAACAGGTTCCCATATGTTGTTAAGTGGTTCTTTACATCTGTTTGTATAATCTCCCTCTTTCTGGGCTGCCTGAGTGGGTCCCCAATCCGTGCTGGGTCATTGCCATTCTTCCCTGGGAATCAAGGTCCCCAAGGACTTTGTTAAGTGTCATCGCGGGCCCAACTCCCTCCTCCAATTCCGCGTCTCGGAATTGAACTCGAGGCGGCTGGTGGGGAGACCAGGGAAGCCGGGTTCACGGAAGAGAAGGGGAAGGCGCAGAGGGAGGGAGGGAAGAACGTGGTCTGGGGAGCGGCCCCCCGGGCCCAGTGGCTGTCTTATCCTGGGAGCGGGTTTCTGAAAGCAGGTAGGCCGAGCGTGTGGGGAGGACTGGAATGGGGGGGCTAGCTCTCAAAAGACTGAAACGGAAGCCGCCAGGGTTCCAGGTCCCCCCTTTCTGCCCAGTCCCCTCTTGAAGCCTTGGGAAACTGGCCGAAGGAAGCTCAGCCTGTCATCCGTGGAGACCGGCCGCACGGAGCCGTAACTAAGACCGGGAGGACGTAGCGCGTGCGGGTCAACAACGCGGAGGTAGCCTGGGATCTCCGCACCCCGGTAGACCCGGAAGGAAAAACTACACTTCCCAGCGGCGACCGCGACCCAGCCCCGTTCTCTCCGCCCCGCTCCTCACCCCGCCCTCTTCCTAGCACCACGCATGCGCACCGCAAGTCAGCGCCATGTTGGGTCAGTTTGAAAGCTAGCGCGGGCGTAGCCCTGGGCTGTGACGGCGCAGGGAGATGCGCGCGAGCTGAGGCGGAGGCGGGGCGGCTACCCGGTAGGGATGCTTTGTCGCGTCTCCCATCCGGTGACAGCCCAAGGCTTTCAGTGGAGAGTTGTGGACGTGTGCGCTTTTCTCGTTTTTTTTATTTTTTTGGGCCTTCGTCGGTGAGTTCGGCCCGAACGGTGGGTGTATTTCCGAGGGGCGTCCCATTTCTTGACAGCCTGAGGGAGGGGAGGGCTAAGGGAAAGATGGCGGGGTGGGAGAGGGACGGCGTTTCCCGAGGCAAGGCGGGGGCTGACAGGCCGGGTGGAAAGCGGGCAGCTTCAACAGGAGGGGCTCGGAATGGGACGGAGGGGGCCTGACCTGACCCTCGGGCGCTTCCGGAGGCTGAAGCGGGCGGGGAGGGAGGCTCTCGGGCTTCGGGGGCCGCCGCCTCGCAAAGACTCAGCCCGCCCCCTCCTGTTGTCTGATAACGGTTTAGAGAAGCTGTGTCTGTGACCGCGGCGTTGGGTGGGCTGGCGGGGGATGCTGGAATCCCCGAGGGAGGGGGGTCCTGGTTCATTCAGGGCGCAGGCTTTGAACCCGAAGATGCCCCTCAGCAGGGGCGCCAGCGATCTTCACTTTCCAGGGTCATTAAGTCTTGTTTTTGCGGCAACCACAAACACGTTCATTTTCCTAACATAAATCACAGAGCCTTTGAGTCGTTTGTTTATTATTTCCTGTGAGCTGTTACCATATTGGTTGGTTAACGCTGTACGTTCTGCGTTTAAATCAAAGGTAGTTGAAACCACTGGCCACTCGTTTCAGCATTATATTCGTCGAAATGATGGATTTCCTTTTGGAGCGGCATGCTGAAATGTTTACGGAAGAAACGGTAAGAGACAGCGAATTTGCTTCAAAATAATTCTGTGGCGAACGTGAGGAGAAGTGGGTGGATAAAGAGTGTGGTTGTGTTGGTTATTGATGCAGAATGAGGGTGCCCAGGAGTTGACTTAAATTTTCTTCTTTTGTGTACTTTTGGAAACTGCCCAGTAATAATTCAGTCGTGGGTTTTCTTTTTGCTTCTTGTGAATTAAGATAAATGTTATTACCCAACTTACTGAGAACTGTAACCTAACAGCTTTCCCTTTTAGGGTTTTGTTTTTGTTTTTAAGATTGTGTAAAATAAAATATAAAATTGGTAACCTGTGCTGTGTTGGAGTAAGGGAGGAAGTGTTTGGTCAGGTTTGTCATCCAAGCAATGTTTACTTGAGAAGATTTAAAATCATTAGAAAGGTGAAGAAAGGGCAAAGCTGACTTGGTCTAGCCGTATCAGAACATTCAGGGAAATAACAATTATCTTACATTCTACTGATGCTTCGGTTGACTACTGTCAACTCTGACCTTTTTCTCTTCTTAAACTGAAGACTTTCTCACTGTTCTAAAATCAAATTTGACAGCTATTGAAATTACATTAAATATTGTTATAACTTAAACATTCCCAAAATTATAACCCCCGATTGAGGGCGGGAGGAGAAGGGGACGACAGAGGATGATGGTTGGATGGCATCACTGACTCAATGGATATGAATTTGAGTAAACTCAAGGAGTTGGTGATGGAAGGGGAAGCCTGGCCTGCTGCAGTCCGTGGGGTTGCAAAGAGTCGGACATGACTGAGTGACTGAACTGAACTGAAACATGTTATAATATCATAGCATATGATAAGTCCGAGACATTAAGCTTTCATTTTTACTTCAGAAAATCCATAATTTGATTCTAAAAGAATGTCATATTATTTACTGAAGTAGTCCCTGTTCATTTGTTGCTGCTGCTGCTGCTGCTAAGTCACGTCAGTCGTGTCTGACTCTGTGCAACCCCCTAGACGGCAGCCCACCAGGCTCCCCCATCCCTGGGATTCTCCAGGCAAGAACACTGGAGTGGGTTGCCATTTCCTTCTCCAATGCATGAAAGTGAAAAGTGAAAGTGAAGTCGCTCAGTCGTGTCTGACTCTTAGCCCCATGGACTGCAGCCTACCAGGCTCCTCCATCCATGGGATTTTCTAGGCAAGAGTACTGGAGTGGGGTGCCAATTGCCTTCTCCGGTTCATTCTGTTACTTCTTAGGTTTTCAAATATGCTGTTGTTGCTATATTAATGTAGACTGAAATTCTCTCAATTTTAATAATGGAAAAAAAGATGAGTGCATTGAGGCAATTTTTCCATACTGTTAAGTCTCCTTCGAGAGGAGGGCTGAATCTGTTTTACATGAGAATTGAAAATAGGGTAGTATCAAAAAACGAATGTCAGAAAAGGATTGTTAAAACTGCATTATTTTAGGAAAAGAACATTTTGCCAGCTTATTTCATGGTAAGACTTGCAGTTTATTTATCGATGAATATTGTAAATTATTTTGTTTGCTCAAATCTTTGGGGAAAAGTTTGCCTAAAGTTACATATTGTCAATTAAAATGTTAAAAGTGGATAATTAGTCTCCATTTTCCCTTCTTGTTTCAACTATGTCATTTGATGCCTTTTAAAAATTTATCAGGCTCCTACTGTGTGTAGTATATGGTGGACTTATGAGTTGAACAATATTTTGTATAGGGGAATGTTATGTATTATGATGTCATAGAGTGTATGAACATAAGAAAAGACTACGTCAGTAGTTTACAGGACTTTAAAAAAAGTGAGTATTCTTCCCTTGACACTTTCTATATAGTCTTAGATGATTTTTAAAAAAATGTATTTGTTTTTAGTTGGAGGATAATTACAACATTGTGTTGGTTTCTGCCATATCTACATGAATCAGCCATACATATGTCCCCTCCTTCTTAAATCCCCTCCCACCTTCCACCCCACCCCATCCCATACCTCTAGGTTATCACAGAGCAGCAGATCTGAGCTCCCTGCATCATTCATCAGATGATTTTTGTATATATAATTCCTAGCATATATTAGGTGCTCAGTACATGGAGAAGGAAATGGCAACCCGCTCCAGTATTCTTGCCTGGAGAATCCCATGGACGGAGGAGTTTGGTGGGCTACAGTGCACGGGTCGCAAAGAGTCGGACACGACTGAGCGACTTCACTTCACATGTTTTCTAAATCGATGATGAAAGAATTTACAGTAATTAAAATGGAAAATATATAATGTGCATTGCCTAAAAATAATTTATAGATAATGAGTTTTATTTTGTAAAGTTGTAAAAAGTTTATACAAATTTAGTAGTTTCTCTGTGTGTGGCCTATTATTTTAATTGGAACTTTAATCTTTTCTTTTTGTATTATAGTTGTTTTTAGGAGAAATGAATAGAAATCACCAATTTTGAGGAAGCCATGGCGAAATCAGATACAAAACACAGAGTTTGTTCTCGGCAATCTTCAGTATCTTCTCTGTTAAGCTGCAACCTGAGTGGCAGTAATTCCTCTAACTCTGGCTCTTTTCAGTATAAGGATAAACTGTACAGTTCTGCATCTCAGGCTCTACAGGCCTATATTGATGATTTTGATCTAAGCCAAATGTGTCTTGGTGCAAGCACTGGAAAGATTAACATTGATAAATGTTCTGCTAATATGCCGGAATTCTCCAACTACATTTGTAAACCAAACAATGGTATGCTTTTATCCTTTGTTTTCTTTTTACCTATTGATTTAAAGAATTTTGAGAGATGTATAGTAGTCTTAGAAAATTAGATGCTTTATTTTGTTCTTTTGGAATAAAAAATGACTTGTAATGTTGAGATCTGTATATATTTCTTAAATGATTCTGTGATTTTTGGTTCTCTGGAGTTTTGGGGTAAAGATCCTCTTTTAACTTTGGAGTAGAAGCTCATAAAATGCAACTAGTAATAGCACATGGCTGATTATAAACCCTTAAGCCATTCTGTTACAGTGTAATGGACAGAGCATTGACTTGGTGGTTCTAGCTTTCATGACCTAGCTTAATGACTTTGAGCAAATCTCAGCCTTTCAGAATTTATACTTGATCAGTTCAGTTGAGAGGATAAGGCTGTATTAGTCTTCTTGTCTGTATTCTGTGGGGCAGTAACATTCACAGGATGTTAAGGATTTTTCCGTGGTCAGAGGTCCACTGGGGCTTCCCTGGTGGATCAGTTGGTAAAAATTCCACCTGCAATGCGTGAGACCTGGGTTCGATCCCTTGCTTGAGAAGATCCCCTGGAAGAGGACATGGCAACCCACTCCACTGTTCTTGCCTAGAGAATCCCCATGGACAGAGGAGCCTGGCAGGCTGCAGTCCATGGGGTTGCTAAGAGTCGGACACGACTGAGTGACTAAGCACAGCACAGCACGGTATCGAGGTCCGTGAAGACAAGTTTGAAAAATGCATCTGTTGATAACCCAGTTAACACTTGACTGACCCCTAGGGTGAAAAAAGTTTACATCAACTGTTAGAAAAAAGTGGGCAGTATATTCCAGAACAGGAGAATTAGAACAGCTGTTCTGTGCGTGTGAATGCTATTTCAGGGTTAGCAAGCAAGAAAGCAAATTATTTTTTCACCTAGTTTAATGACTTGTTTTTTTTCCTGTGTTGAAGCCAGTTGAGTGACCGGTATTCATGTGAGTGTATTAGTGCATTGGGTGTGTCTAGATGAAGAAACTGTAAATTAAAGAATATGAGAATATTTAGGAGGCTGGAAAGCAAAAAGTGTAGCAAGTAGTTAAATTGAAGACATATGAAGGAAAAAAACCATATCCAATTACATCAACCTATACCTTTCAGACTTTTAATCAAAGCTTGAGTAAAGATTAAGGAAAAACAGCAAACATGATTCTTAATTCTTAATTCGCATTTACTGTTGAATGTTATGAAGTATTTTTATATGTGATACAGGAAGATAAACAGAATTCTTCTTTGTTTTTCAGCTTTTGAAAATCTTGATGACAAAAGACATTTATCCTTATCCTATAGAGGACAAACTCTTAATGACATAGACTCCATTAGTCTAACAACTGATGATCTATTAAAGCTTCCAGCAGATGGATCATTTTCTTTCACTTATTTTGGATCAGGTCACGGAAGTAGCAAGAAAAACAGGAAACATATTGGAAGACTGAGTTCATCTGACAGAGGAAAGAAGCAGAATTTTCAAGAACCAGCTGCTCTCCAGGGCAAGGATAACTTAGTTACCCCACTTGTATACACAAATATAAAAGGAAGGCAATGTGGTAGGCTGAAAAACCCAAAACTCATGAATAAGGCTAATAAAAGCGTTTCTGTACCATCTTTATCTTTTTCCAAAAAATTATCTTTTAGGGACAGTTCAGAACACAATCTTGAAAAGAATTACCCAAGATGGCTCACTAGCCAGAAGTCTGACCTTAATATTTCAGGGATAACTAGTATACCAGACTTCAAGTACCCAGTCTGGCTCTACAATCAAGACTTGTTACCTGACACAGATAGTCAAAGAATACATCAAATGTTTAAAGACGATCAGTGTTCTCCGAGGCATAGTTACCAGGCACAAAGAACTTCTCGGCTAATGAATAAATTAGATTGTTTTGAATATTCTTTTGAACCTTCAAACATTTCACATTCCTTGAGTGAGGATAAAAGATTACTGAATGAATATAAATGTGGTCCTGAACCTAGCCATTGTCTGTGTGAGAATCCGCTTCTTCCAGGATCCAAAAAGCCATTCAGTGGTAATTGTTCTGTTTTTTGTGTTTTTACTGTTTTTAAGAACCAAAGAAAGTGCTGTAAATTTGATGTAGCATCTAGGATCTGTTATATTCTTGATAGAATGCTCAAGTGATATTTTTGTTTTGAACTCGTATCGCCTTTATTTATGTAGTAGAAAAAGGTCTTATTTTTTCTTTGTGTCACAACACATGTCACATTTTAACATAGCTTGCTATTGTGGATATTTTTATATTCCAAATAATGTAAATTCTTGTTGCCTTTATAAGATTTTACTATGCTTTGCATTTATTTCTTTTCTTAAAGAATTAATGTAATCTTTTAAATTAGGTGACAAAATTGAATTGCTTATCCTGAAGGCCAAGAGAAATCTAGAGCATTGTACTGAAGAGTTACCAAAGACTGTGAAAAAGGATGACAGTCCTTGTTCATTAGATAAACTTGAAGCGGAAAGATCATGGGAAAATATTCCTGTTACTTTGTAAGTTAAAATGCAGCATTCAGTTTTCCAAGTGAAGAATGCCATGTGCACATCTGATTTCATCTTTAAGTAACTTAATGATAATTAACAATGGTAGTATCATGGTATTTTTATAGAGCATAACTTTCAGTGTTGTTTGCTTTAGATCGCATTTTTCATTAGTTACCACAAGAAGGTGGTAACTTTAGGTACCTTATATAACTTTTGTCTTTGTTACATGATCCTTTCGTTGCACTATAAAATATTGATATATGTTTAATAGGAATTAGAACCAAAAGCAACGCTTTTGCAAATGGAGAAGGCTATTAAAATTTTACTACTTTCTTTTTTCACTTTTAAGTTTTATCTCCCTCTATATTCTCTATATTTTAGAATATTCATTTCTCTTCATTTACATTTTAATATTTTTCAATCATTATTTTCCATAAATGATGGTACAATTTTTGTATAGTAAATGTTTGAAGTTTCTAAGAGTGTTTTCATTTGTGTGCTAAACCTCTCTGTGATATAGTTGCTCAGAATAATTTAAAAAGTGTTTACCCATGAATGTGAGCATAGAGGAAGAATCTAGGAAAGCTTCTTCTCTCAGTGATATTAATTCCATGTCAGAAATGCATTCTTTGTAATCCTAAATCCTGTCCTAGGCTCTGACAATTTAATATCTTCAATTGTCTAAACCTTCATTCTGTTTAGAGTTTATTTCCTGACTCCTTTGATTAGTTCTCAGTTGAGCGTCTTATTTTCTTAAATGTGGTCATTGACTGTAATTGCAGTTTAGAATCTTGATTCTGTCATTTCCTTGCTGAGATTTTGTACAGGTTGCTTCTACTTTGGGGTTGTGAGGATTCAGTTGACTAGAAAATAAATATAAGGTACTTAGGACAGTTTCTGGTTTATGACGCTCCCTTGTAAATTGTAATAGTGGTGGTGATCATCCAGAATATTTTTTGTTTGTTCAGCTTCATTTCGCAACTGTTGGTTCATTAATGTGTTTAAAAAAAAAACTAGGATTAATAATTAGTTCACTTAATTCTTAAACAGTTCTCTTATTTTTCATATTTACTAATTTCTTATTTTCTTATCAGTTGGTTGTATTGTGTCTGTATTTGTAAAATCCTATAGGGTGAGCAAATATCAGAGGTGTTTAAATTGAGTAAAGTTTTTGAATATACTAAATGTATTTTGTAATTAGATACTATGACTTCTGACTTGTATAATTATTGTTAATGGTTTGCCCTAGTTCACTTTCATGCATTGGAGAAGGAAATGGCAACCCACTCCAGTGTTCTTGCCTGGAGAATCCCAGGGACGGGGGAGCCTGGTGGGCTGCTGTCTATGGGGTCGCACAGAGTCGGACACGACTGAAATGACTTAGCAGCAGCAGTACCATCATATTATGATGGATATGTTTTACATAAAATTATTGATGGTGTGATAAGGTATAGATTTGACTTCAGTGTGATATTGATAAATTATTAACTTGTCATTAAAAACAAAA
Source organism: Bubalus bubalis (assembly GCF_019923935.1). NCBI lineage: Eukaryota > Metazoa > Chordata > Mammalia > Artiodactyla > Bovidae > Bubalus > Bubalus bubalis. The sequence goes on along the minus strand of NC_059178.1, from coordinate 8,517,341 downwards.
TTGACTAGGTAATAGTGTGCTAAAAGAATAACCACAGCCAGAAAATTGTTTTTGTTTTTTTGGTTTAACTTTCTGTAATAGAAAATGTCAAACACATACAAAAGTAGAGGAATAGTATGATGATTCCATATGTATCCAGCACTCATTTTTTTATAATCAGATAAATGCTTTTTTGATGATAGTTGGTGGATGTACAAACTCTTTGGTAAAGAATGGGAGGAAAAACTACTTGGGAACAAGAAAAAGTTCATAGTAAATTACAAATCAGATGAGTGAATAATGAAGAACTGCTAATTACTGAGAAAAAAATTTGCATTATGATGTTTAAGTGTTTTAAGAGTCTTAGATATGTGACACGAGTTAGAAACACATATTGATATATAAATGAGAGAGATAGAATGAGTTTATTCTCTGCAGCTAATGGAATTTTGTTCTGAGAAAATTTTTATTTTTGCTGGGGATGCACTTTGCTTCCCCTTGAACAGTAAGAAAAAAACTTATTTATTGAACTTCTTTTAAATGTCCCAGGTATGGAGAGTTAAATTTATGTAGTGTATGAGATAAGAAGGACTGCAAATGTAGAAACTGAAGTGAAGGTAAAGTTTTGTGAAGTCATACAATGAGTGGGATTGGGATTTGAACTCAGGAATTTTAATTTCAGAATTAATCCTTCTCCCACTTTAATCTGTCCTTAGTGCCAGTTCTAGAGAAGTCTTTCCTGTTGCTTTGATGTAGGAGCATGTAGTTCCATCTTAATAGAAACTTATAAATTTGTGGGGGCTTTGTGTATTAATATTGAGTGACCAAAAATGTTTAGTTGGAAAAATGTTCTGCTTGTTTCAAACAAATGTGCTTTTGGAGGATATGTATATTTGAAGGCTCATTTATTTAATTAAAGACTAATGTCTTCAGTTTCTTTATCTTTTTCCTTAAAGCTTTATAGGAGAAGCAAGGAGATAGGGCATGATGAAGGAAGAAGTTTAGGGAGAAGATGAAGGAATTATCAAGCAACATCCATAGGAATCCTATCTATAATGGTTACTTCATGATGACCATTTAAAATGATAACAGTCAGTTATATACTGTCTAATTTTTATCAATTGGGAACTTATATACTGTCTTGTATCCTTAAATCCTAGCAAATCTCCTGTTCCTGTTAATACTGATGATAGTCCTCAAGAAATTCCAAAGACAAAGTATGCTAATGAATTCCTTGAAGATTTTTTAAATGATGATAATCAGGTGGGTGACGTTAAATCTTTTTATGTTATTAAAGGAATATTTATGACTAATTTATAGATACTAATTTCTAAGTTAATTGGATATTATAACACAAAAAATGGCTCAAATCCTTTCTTCCCCAGCACATATCCATGAGACCATCATTCCTAGAATTACTGATAATTTTAGTATTCTGAAGTAGAGGGACCTGGGATTGAACTCTCTGGGGAGCCTAAATTGTCATTACAGTGATTTCTTTTTTTTTTTTTTCCTGGAAAACATGTAAAACAGCACCTTACAGAGTAAATTATATTTTCCCATAGGGCAGTTGCTTATTGAGAGTTGTGTTTCTAAGATACAGTTATACATCTGTTTAATTTAAAATGAGAAATTTATCACTCAGCTTTATAAAATCAGCACATGTACATCTTGCAAGTAATCCTGAAACAAAGTGTAAATGTTTATATATGTACGTAAGGAATGATTATAATACGATTTATAATTTTAATTCATGGCTGTTGAATATTAAATATACTTTTGAGATACTGACATCTGGAAGATTTGAGAGATTAAACATTCCAGACAAAAATTAGCTAAAAATTTTAATATATATCTTTTCCTTCAGTGAAATTTACTAGAGAAAGTAGAGGTTGTCAGAATATGTCTGACCTTAGTGCTCTAATAAGATACTATAGCAAATGCTGGGTAAGTGAAACTTAATTATCAAATATTTATTTGCCAGATAAATTTGAGTACCAAACACTTTTCTAGGAATTGTATTCCTAATGGTGAATAAGAGAAGAATCCTTGCCTCTTGGATTTTTTATTCCAAGTTGGACAGAGGAGCTATATCAAAATGAAATAGGTAATGGTGACTGAATAACAACAACAAACAGTAATGTATAAGTGCTGTGCTCAGTCATGACTGACTCTTTGCAGCCCCATGAACTACAGCCCACCCGTCTCCTCTTTTCATGGGATTTCTCAGGCAAGAATACTGGAGTGGGTTGCCATTTCCTACTCCAGGGGATCTTCGCAATCCAGGGATTGAACCTGTGTCTCCTGCATTGGCAAATGGATTCTTTACACCATTGTGCCACCTGGGAAGCCCACATATAAAGGAGAGTCTTATAGATGTTGTGAAGAAAAACTGATTGAGATCGAGAAACGAGGGCAGAGAAATTTTAGCTGGAGTGGGCGGGAACGGCCTCTCTTGTGAGGTGATGTTTGCATCAAAACCTAAAGTGAGTACGTCACACATGTACTCGTAGGGAAATAACTTTTCATTTAGAGGGAATCATTAAGTGCAGAAACCCCAAGGCAGAAAAATGTTCAAGGAAAATGAGAGTCCAGTCAGTGTAGCTCAGTCAGAATGAGCAAGGAAGAATGGTTAAGAGATAAGATGGTAACCAGGAGTCAGATCGTGTAGGTATGTAAGCAATGGAATGAAGATTTTACATTGTAAGTGTGATGAAAAGTGCGTGGAGTACTGTGGAGGAATGAAACGATCAGATCTACATTTTAAAATATGAAGTGGCAGTGGTATGGAACATAGACTTGAGAGGAGCTGGGGAAGGACAAGGAACCCAGTTAGGAGGCTTTAGCCATCTTTCAGAATAGGGATTGTAAAGGCTTGGGTTAGGTGGGAGCGTTAGAAGTGGTCAGAAATAGTTAGACTTGTGATGTGTTCTTAAGGTGACTGGGTAGGATGGAGACAGAAGATTCAAAGGGTGAGTCCCAGATGTTTGAGCCAAACAACTAAAGCAGTGGGTGGTACAGTGTACTTAGTTGAAGTGAACCCTGGTGAAGGAACAGATCTGTGTAAATTTTGTAAAGTTTGAGATGGGTGACCATTAAATACTAACCAGCCAATGCCTTTTCTTCTGCCTTTACACACACACCACCTCACTACCACTGTGTTTTTTAATTTTTAAATAGTTTTAAATTTATAGAAGGTTGCAAAAATAATATAGATAGTTCCTGTCACCCTTCTCTCAGCCTCCCTAATGTTAACATCTCACTGACCATAGTGTAATTTTCACATTGGCATAATACTGTTACTAAAACCACAGACCATATTCTGATTTCGCCAGTTTTCCTGCCAGTGTCCTGTTGCAAGATGTAGCATTGCATTTAGTTGTCGTATCTCCTCAGTCTGCTTCAGTCTTGACAATTCCTCAGTCTTGTCTGTCATGATCTTGATACTTTTGAAGACTTAATGGTCAGTTGGTTTTTTTCTGTAGATTGTTCCTCAGTGGGGTTTATCTGACGTTTTCTCATGATTAGAATGGGGTTATGAATTTTTAGCAAGAATGCAACAGAAATCATGCTGTGCCCTTCTCAGTGCATCATATCAGAGGGGTCATGATGTCATTGATAATATTGATAATGTGTCTTAATTCAGGCTGCTGTAGCAAATATGCCATAGACCAGATGGCTTAACAACAGACATTTGTTTCTCACGTTTCTGGAGGCTGAGAAGTTCAGATGAAGGTGTCTGGTGAGATCCTGCTTCCTCGTTTTCAGGTAGCCATCTTCTTGTATCGTCATGTGGAGAGAGCAGAGAGGGAGCAAGCTTTCTGTGTCTTTTCTGTAAGGGCACTAATCCCGCTCGTGAGAATTCCACCTTCATGACATAGTTACTTCATAGAAGCCCCTCCAAGTGCCGTTATGTTGGGATTAATTCAAATTGCACATTTGAATTGTAGGGGGCACACACATTCAGTCTAGAGCAGTATACTGATATGATAATATGTAATTATCGTAGAAATTTATTTTTTATATTTATTTATAGATAATTTATATTTATTATAGATAAAACTATAATAATATGTTAGTACTGGTGATATTAGTCTTGAACATATGGTGCCTACTGGCTTTCTCTTTAGTAAAATTAGAGTTTCCCCTTGTAATTCATAAATATCTTAGGGAGATGCTGTGAGACTGTGCAAGTATTAATAGTCTCAAACTTCCATCCACTGTTTTTAGCATCATTGGTGGATCTTGTTTTTTTGTCTGAATTATTAGTTGAAATTCTTGTGTAATGAGCTCTTCCTCCCCATTTATTAAACTGTTTTTATTGGGACTCAGATTTTTTTTTTTAAACTTTTTCTTTTATATTGGGGTATAGCTGATTAACAATTTTGTGAAAGTTTCAGGTGAACGGCAAAGGGACTCAGCCATATATATACACGTGTCCATTCTCCCCCAAATTCCCCTCCCATCCAGGCTGTTACATAACATTGAGCAGAGTTCTATGTGCTGTACAGTAGGTCCTTGTTGGTTATCTATTTTAAATAGATAGTGTGTACATGTCCATCCAAACTCCCTAACTATCCCTTCCCCCCAACATCCCCTCCCTCAACCCCCCTAGCAACCATAAGTTCATTCTCTAAATCTGGGGACTTATAGATACTTAATTCTAGGTTTGAAAGAAAGAAAAGTGAAAGTGAAGTTGCTCAGTCGTGTCCAACTCTTTGTTATCGCATGGACTATAACCTGCCAGGCTCCTTTGTCCGTGGGACTTTCCAAGCAAGAAAATTGGAGTGGGTTGCCATTTCCTTCTCCAGGGGATCTTCCCTACCCAGGGATCGAACCTGGATCTCCCACACTACAGGCAGACTCTTTACCATCTGAGCTACCAGGGAAGCCTGGTATTATTTTCTAGGTTTACAATATAATGATATTATTTTGCTGCTTAAATTGTTCCAGTTTAGGCCATAAGAGTTGCCTCAGGTTGGCTCTTGTATCCTTTCAACATGTCCCTATCATTTTTTGAGGACTTCTTTGAGGAGCCATGGTTTCTTTTTATTTGGAAACTGTGTTTAGAAACTAAGATCTAGGCACGAGTTGTGCTTATTGCTCCTGGGTTCTTTATGCTAGACTTTCTCAGCAGGCAGACTTAGAAAACATGTTTACTAACCCACATATACATGTATACATGTTTCTATATCTATTTACATATGTATTAATATATTTTATGTGTAGGTATAAAATCATGAGTTCATACTTATACTAATTCCAGTTCAATACCACGGTATTAGTTTTAGCCCTTTCTGTTCTTTATTTATAACTTCCTTCTCCTCTGGTAAGAATCTTTGCTCTTATTATCTATAATAGATTTACTTGTTTTTTCAGTCTTAGCATATGCATAGTTTCAGAATTGCTGTAAGAAATAGATTTACTAGCTAAGTTATATCGGAGAAGGCAATGGCACCCCACTCCAGTACTCTTGCCTGGAAAATCCCATGGATGGAGGAGCCTGGTGGGCTGCGGTCCATGGGGTCACTAGGAGTCGGACACAACTGAGCAACTTCACTTTCACTTTTCACTTTCATGCATTGGAGAAGGAAATGGCAACCCACTCCAGTATTCTTGCCTTAAGAATCCCAGGGACAGGGGAGCCTGGTGGGCTGCCGTTTATGGGGTCGCACAGAGTCGGACACGACTGAAGCGACTTAGCAACAGCAGCAGCTAAGTTATATTGTTGATGTGTGATTCTCTTTGTCTTTGGGGCTTCCTTAGTAGCTCAGACAGTAAAGCGTCTGCCTGCAATGGAGGAGACCTCGGTTTGATTCCTGGGTCGGGAAAATCGCCTGGAGAAGGAAATGGCAACCCACTCCAGTATTCTTGCCTGGAGAATTCCATGGACAGAGGAGCCTGGTGGGCTGTAGTTCATGGGGTCTCAAAGAGTTGGACACGACTGAGCGACTAACACACACACACTTTTTGTCTTTAGTCGTATGATATCCAAAGTGTTCTTTAACAAAGTTACCTTGGTTAATTATTTTCTGCTCAACTTTCAGTGTGGTCATGTTGTTCATTTGTAATATTGTTAGGTCATTTTTTTATTGTGTAAATTGGGTTATTCCCAAATTTTGTGTGGTTTAAATGGTTGTTTCTTGAATATGTGAAATAGTACTATAGTTCTAAGAGTCAAGCTATACCAAAAGATGTACTCAGAGGCATTCACTCCCAGGATTTAATGCCAAGTCTCAGAACAAATTCTATCAAACATACTGAACAGCATTTATTAAACATTCATTCATGAATGACACACAACAGTTCATATGATCTGTTTTTTTCGTTTTCTTGTTTTTGGTACTCTGACCACAGTTTTGCCTGAAAAGTTCACTCAAGGCAGACACCAAATTTCAGAGGCAAGCCTTTGTAACTTTTTTGGTTAGCATTAGGCAGCTAGAATTTCTTCTAAACCAGTGACTGGATGCAGATCATTTAGCGATAACGCCTCAAGTGCTGTCTCCAAGGTTGTAGGAGTATAAACCAAACTAAATCCTTATGCTGTTTCTTTTTCTTCTTTTTTAAAATTTTGCTAAAGTATTCATAATATTTTGACCATTTTTAAGGGTATTGTATATAGTTCTGTGCATTAAGTATCTTTACATTGTTGTGTACCCATCAGCTCTATCTATTGCTAGGACTTTTTCATCTTTACCCACTGAAACTGTACTCATTAAACACTTAACTACCCATGCCTGTTTACCGCCATGCCTGTTTACTACCCTCTGCTGGCACCATTCTACTTTCTCTTGATAAAGTTGATTATTCTGGAAACCATGTATGTTTTAGTCTGCTGAGGCTGCCATAACAAAATGCCATAGGCTAGGTGGCTTAAACAATAGATACTCAGTTCTCACGGTTTTGGAGGCTTTCAAATTATCTCAGATCAAGATGCTAACTTATTATTTTACTGGTGAAGGCCCTTTCCCTAACTTGCAGACAAACCACCTTCCCACTGTGTCCTCACATGGCCTTTCCTTGGTCTCTTAATCCTATGGTTATCAGGATCCCACCTTTATGACCTGACTTAACTTAATTACCTCCTTATAGCCCTGTCTCTCAATACAGCCACATTCAGTTAGGTTTCATCATGAATTTCGGGGGTGGGGTGGGGTGGTGGGTGTGGGAAAGGACACAAATTCAATCCATAGCATAGTATAAGATAAATCATATTTTTCTTTTTGTTATCGACTTACTTCATTTAGTGTAATGTCCTCAAGGTTCATCCACGTTGTATCAGAATTTCCTTCCTTTCTTAGAATGAAGAGAACACCATTGTGTATTTGAAATGCTAGTTCTTGTTCAGTTGATATGAGCATCATTTACACACTTGAAAGTAGCATGTTGGCTTACCTGCTTCTAAGGACCTTTCACTTGTAAATATCTATGATTTTAAATGTGGTAAATGAATGTGTTGCAAATGTAAACATGCACCATTCATGTAAAAGAACAAGGACTAGAAAGGATTTGCCAGCATTTTAATAATGATTGTCTTTAAGTGACTCCGTCTGGGGACTGGGTAAGAGGAGGTTGAGTTACAGTTTTGATTTGGTAAAACACTTTATTGACATGTATTATTTGGATTTTGCATTAATTTTATATTGTGGGGAAATAATGCAGAATATAACTTTTCCCCTTAAGAATTTGAGTGGTTTATCATTCATGTGTTTTAACTTTAGAGCTGTACCCTTTCTGGAGGGAAACATCATGGACCTGTTGAAGCCCTGAAGCAAATGTTATTTAATCTTCAGGCAGTGCAAGAAAGTTTCAATCAGAATAAAACTGCAGAGCCAAAAGGAGAAATTAAACAAGTAAGCATAAACTTAATTTATGAATTGAAATTTATGAATGCGAATTGAGATCTGTGAAGGATACGATTTCCTCCTAGATCTTTTTGTAGTTTTTCCCTCTAGTTTTATGTTAATAAGCATGGTATATAGTGAACAAACATTTAGAGGCATACTTTAGGACTGTTGCAAAATAAAGTTATATTTTTAGAATTAAAAGTATATATATTTAAGCTTTACTGAAAATTATTTACTAGATTTATTTCCTTGGGAATACAGATGATATTTTTAATGTGTTCTTATTAATCACATATTAAATAACATTTGTTTGTAATTATATAATATTTTTACTATTTCATTATATTTGGTGTTTTCAATAATAGATCTCAGAGGATGATCTCTCTAAATTACAGTTGAAGGAAAGTATGGCTCCTATTACTAGGTCACTTCAAAAGTAAGTGTTCTCTGTTAATTTCTGAGTATGTTATGAATACAAATCTGTTTTAGTCATTGCTTTGATTGAAATCAGAAGGTTATAGGATGGAATTAAGTAGCTCTAAGAAGGAAGACATGTACTAGGTATATTTAAGCTTCCTGGAGCATGTTGTTTAATCCTGAGACTTTTCTCTTAAACGTGTGCTATTTTCTATTTAAAATATTCTTATGGCTTAATGAGATAACTGTGGACACTTAAAATACAATAGATGTGAATGGCTTGGAGAAGTTTTCTTTTTCCCTTCTGAGTAACATCAACAGTTTGAGAGAGCGTTGGTGTGGGCATTCTGGACGAACAGCTTGTGCTTGAAACATGTTGTCCTGTGTTCTCTCTAGAAGAGATAAGTAATTGTATCGTTGTTTAATATGTCTTTGCAGAAATCTAAAGGGAATATTATGCTCTGGATGTAAAGATAGGTCCAGATGCCCTAAGGTGTTAATCTACTTATTTTCTTAGTTACATTATCTTAAAAGTTGGAAAGAATGCAGTTCTTTCCTATAGTCATGATATTGATAGATGAGAAGGTTATATTTTATGGATTTGGTTGTGTGAATATGCTGCTGCTGCTGCTAAGTCACTTCAGTCGTGTCCGACTCTGTGCGACCCCATAGACGGCAGCCCACTAGGCTCCTCTGTCCCTGGGATTCTCCGGGCAAGAATACTGGAGTGTGAATATGAAGTGCCCTCAAAAGATGGAATATGCAGCTTAGTAAACACTAAGATTAAAATTTTTTACTTTGTAACATTATTTTGCTTGACTGTAAGTGGGCTAGACAAATACTGACTACCTTTTGTCCTTTCAGAATTGCTTAGGATTCTCTTATGTAAGGAAGCAGTGAAAAAGTGAAACCCTAGACATGTAAATTTGTAATTGTCATGAGAAAGATATGTATATCATTTTTGTTTGCATACTTTAAAAAATATGTATGAATTTCTGCCTCTATTCTGGGTAGAAATAATCCCTCTTTCTTTGTTGCTTGCCATAGTCTTGGCTGTAATGTTTCATATCTAATAGGATTCAGTGAGTAATGATACTAATAACTAACCTTTATTGAACATTTACCAAGTATCAGTGTTCTTAGTGCTTTTGTATGTAATTCATGTGATTTTTACAACCCCGTGAGGTAAGTACTATTATTTGTTTCATAATACAGATCAAGTAATAAAGTAACTTGCCCAAGGCTGCCTGGCTAGTAAAACAGCACTGGAATTCAAACCAGACAGATTCTACAGTCTGTGTTCCTAATACTACTCTCATTAATGATAGTGGTGCATTATCCTTTTAGTCTCCGTGCAGTGCCTCAATTGATTATCTTGGATAAAGACCTCGTTCTGCTTTAAAATTTAAAGTAGATGACCTCAAGCTTTCCACACTTAAAAACATTGATATTGAACTTGTGTCACAAGACTTTAAGTGTATTTTCTGAGTTAAAGTACATAGCCCAGAAGATGTTTTTCTTGGTGGAAATGAACTCTGTCCCATATGTAATTAACCACAAAAATTGATACTGATTGTACAGGTGCTTTTACCATTTTCTATAATTTTTTTTTATAGTAATAACTTTTTTCTAGCTTAGACCATTAGTAATCTTGTCTGCTGCTGCTGCTGCTGCTGCTAAGTCACTTCAGTCGTGTCCGACTCTGTGCGACCCCAGAGACGGCAGCCCACCAGGCTCCCCTGTCCCTGGGATTCTCCAGGCAAGAGCACTGGAGTGGGTTGCCATTTCCTTCTCCAATGCATGAAAGTGAAAGTGAAGTCGCTCAGTCATGTCCGACTCTTAGCGACCCCATGGACTGCAGCCTACCAGGCTCCTCCATCCATGTGATTTTCCAGGCAAGAGTTCTGGAGTGGGGTGCCATTGCCTTCTCCAGTAATCTTGTCTACAGAAGGCCAATTTTAGAGAGTAAGAGTCCAGTTTTGTTAGATGGGTCTTAGCTGTTGATTGTTTTGGATTAGCTGAAGCAACCTTAATTTGGCTTTTATTTTACATTTTGAAAGTATTATCAGTAAGGCATTTGTAGTATTATGAAGTAAGTTTAGATTTATGAAGAAAGCATGTCATTTCCCCTCTCCCCCTTATTTTCAGTCTTTAGATAAGACTGATTTAGGGACAAGTTAAAATTAATTCAGTCTCAGAATTCCTCTTACTAGACTGCAAAATATTCTGTTTAGGATTATGGTCATCTTTTCATACTTTAAAGGACCCAACTTTTGCCTAAGTTATAGGTTGTATTTTAGGCGCTTTAATTACTTTTCTAGGGTGTTTCTCCCCAATCCTCAAATAACTGGATTTTCTTTCTAACAGTTTGGATTGCTAACCAGTTCATTAAAATATCTTTTTTAGCTTTAGGAAATTCCAAGATCTTAGTATGGGTTCTGTTTACTCTCCTGGACACAGTTTTCTTAGGTTCTCCTATTAGAAATAACAGAGATAAAGGTTCATTGGACCTGAAGTATAAATGGCTGATACAGCTTAAAATGTTATTTTTTCCAGAAAGATTTTGCTTTTAGTAGGAATCAAAGTTATATTTGTTTTGTATCCCTATAATACTTAGTTTGTCTTATGCATTTGCATATTAAAATTATCATCTTTAAGCAAATGAAAGAATTGGTTTTTGAGCCAGTACCTTTTCTAGGATCTTTTATTATGTCATATAAGCTTAGGTTGGTTGTAAAAAATGAGCAGTTGCATATTGTTCACACGCTATAAAGGTGAGCAGTGGTGGATGATTGCAAAATTATCAGTCCTCCAAAAATAATTTGGTTTTGGCCTCAGGACATGTAGTTTTGTATATAAATTGGAGATGAATGTGTAAGAATTCTCAATAATAAAGGACATGCTGTGAAGACCATGCTTAATAATAGCTGGAAAATTGTCTTGTTTCTCAGATCTCCTTTCCTGCTCAGTTTTCTGGTGTTCGTTCTATACTAGGGATAGACAGAATTAGCTCTCAGACTTGTAAAACATGACCCTAAAGCAAAGATTTTTCTTTATTCTAATGTGCTCGTATGTTACTTAGATCTAGAAAATAGTAGGCAGTTTGTCTTGAAAAGCCTTTTGTTCAGTTCCTGCTGAATACTAGGCTGAATATTGGTCAGTAAACATAGTATTTAAGAGAACAGCCAATATAGTTGTACTAATAGAAAAGCAAATGTGAGATATCAATAAGTAAATTAATATATAACTGAATTGTCATCATATAATCAGTGTTGCTGAGTTTCTGGGGGTTGATTTGTATGTATTTGAATGGTCATTGGTAGATGCATTGTCACAATAAGAAATGAGTTTTTAAATTTCAGTTTTTAAGGTGAATGATTACTAAGTGTTGTAATATAATCCTTAAGTTGATCTTTTCCCCATTAACCTGCTTTTTCACTTTTTGACAGAAGAAAATCAAGAAAAATTTCCTTCTGCAATTTTATCCTTCCCTTCTCCCTTACTTACTTTTGAAATACCAATCACTTTTGATAGTCTAAGTAGATGGCTTTATTCTCAAGAGTTAGATGAAAGGAACTGCCAACTGATTGTATAACTGAGGTAGAGCAACTAAAGCTTTCATATTTCTACTTAGCTTTTTTATTCCTTTCCATTATTACCCCCCCCCCCTTCTACCTGACATTGTTTTTTAAAGGCATAAATATACGACATGGGATTAGAAAGGAAGCCAGTTATACTGAATTAATTATGAAAATATTTAAATACATTTCTGATTAGTAATAATAAATGCTTCTCTATTGCATTTAAAATAAGACAATACATTTAAAATACAGGTAAGTTAAAATTCATTTTGTAAAAACATGTATTATTGTGAAGATCTTTTGCAAAACTTGAATAAAAGCATTAAACAGTTGTGTGGTCTTTTACTTAACCTTTCACATGTTGATCAGCAAACGGTTAAAGAGAATATTGGAAGACATTGATGTCTGGGTCACCACTGAGACTTCACTGTTTGGTGGATGAACAACTAGACTTAAAATTTTCTAATAGTTACTAGTTATGTCATATGAACTTTTGGACTGAGACAGAAAGAATGAGAGTACCTGTGTTATAGCAGTGGATTTAATAACCTGTAATTTTGTAACTATAACTTGTAATTTTGGAATAGTCATGAGTATAGAACATACTTGCAATGACTATGTGATATGAAAATATCTCTGATTTCTGTAGCATATGAGATCACTTTAGTCTGTTGCTTACATTCATAATGGAAGGAAATGCTAATTTAGAGATAGCATTTAATGAAAATAAAGATAATCCCCTCCCCCCCAATCCCATTGTATAGATCCTTAAAATCTAAAGAATCTGTGGTCCTCCAATTTTGTAAACAATGAGATCGGATTCTAGCCGCTTGTCTTTCTGTTTCTTGAATCACAGCCTGAAAAGAAAAAGGAAGATAAGCCCCAAGTAGTATATTTACAGATTATATTCTTCCTCATAAATGTGTGTCTAGGAAGAAGAAAATTCTTTAAGTAGAGAGAGATTACTATAGGATGTAGAAATAATAAAGTCTAGTTTTACCTGTAATTGCTTAGTAACCCTGGGTAAGTTATTGTCATTTAGTTAATGAAGATGACAATCTCAAAAATTAACAGAAGCTGTTGAATGGGTGCCAGAATTCAGATTATTACATTTGAGTGAGAAGTAGAGCATGGGGAAATAGATGTGATGTAATATAGTAATTAACACTACTAGTTTTCTCCGTCTTACTCTTGGTAAAGTGGAGGATGTATTTTATTATACATCATTACAACTTTTCACTAATTTCTCACCTTAAAGATTACTGCACATCATAATTGTTACATTTTTTCTGTTTTTCTTAGTCTCTTGTTTATCAGAGACATATTTTTGTATGGTTGATTAACTTATATTTTCTGAGTGATCCTCAAGGATCTAAAGGGTAGGGGAGAGGGAAAACTGGAAGAATACTTTCAGAGGGAGACTGGAAAGTTAAGGGTCCCTGTCTTCTTGGTTTGTCTGAGGAATGATTGGGAAGACCAGGTTGCTAGTATACTAACATTATTCAATGTAATTGTCATTTGTTTTCCCCATGCTCAATAAAAATGAGTTTTCCTCAATTGTAACTGATTCTTTAGTGCTATTTTTAAAATTTTAGCTGCCTTGAATGTATATGTTAAAAATGAATTATGTCCTTTATTCTTAAATGATATACATAGTATATCAAAAGGCATCATCTCACTCTGAAAATCACATGGAAAAGGTGTTTTAAGTGTGATACAAATAATACCTGTTATTGTTTTTTATTAGGCTACTTGGTACACTTAAAAAGAAAATCTTTAAATGTCAAACATAAGTTTTTATGTGTTTATAGAATTTTAGGTGAATTATTTTAGCCTTGAGTTACTCAGATTGCAAGGTTTTGTAAAGAAAAATTTTCATAGTTTTGATGCTAAACATATTCCGTAAGTTTCTCTCTCGTACTGAGTTTGAAGTTAATAAACAATGTAATGACCCTTTCTTACTGTCTGCATTACCTATTCAGTCCTTGATGTTGGTTGATAATGTGTTTTATACTTTTTAATGAAGGGCTTTGCACCATTTATCTCGCCTGAGAGACCTGGTTGATGATACCAGTGGGAAACAGTCACCGAAAATATGAAGAGGAAAATAAAAGTTTAACCAATAAATAGTCACCACAGAACAAAATGTATTTTTTTCATATCGCTTAAACTGACAGTTAACTATAAGCCATACGTTATTCTGTGATTGGTTCAAGTATTACATATTTTTTAAAAATCAGGCTTGAAAACATCAGTATATTTTTTTGTGGCCTCTCCTCATTTTGTGCCAAAACACCAGAAGTGAATTGGGAGGACCCATAGTCCTAGTCTGACTTTGGTCTTCAGGTTATCATATGTCGAATAGTCAAAGATGGATGATTTCTGTTCTTGAAGCTTACATGGACTTACACCTTCTTCAGCATCCTCATGATTTTATCTGATTCTGGATCATTTAGAAGCTTTTCTTGGTTTCTATCCAAAATCTCTTAAGTTAAATAGACTTATAAAGGTAGCATCCAATGTAAGGAACTTAAGGAATATAAAAATTGTTGATGTATCTTATCTATATGGAAGTATGTTATTTTCAAGTTTCATAAAGCAAACATTTAAGAATATGTTGTATTTGCAAATAACATTAATGCAGTGCTAAAAGGAATGTTGTTTTATATTGTGAATTCCAGAAAAACCTCATTTAATTAATGCTTTGATTTTATGTGAGAATATTTGACAGTACTTCACAGTTTTTAAAACATTTTGTAGGGAAGAATTTAACATTTTGATATTTTTTAGATTTAAATTTTGAGGTTAGCTCAAACTAGTAAAAACTATATTTGACCGATTGCTTTATGAAATTTGGTAACTGAAATGACTATGGAAAATCAGTAACTATATTTAAGCTATTTTGTAAATGCTGAACTTTATTTAAAGCAATCTGTAGTCTTGAAGATTTGTCACTAGCTAGAACTAAACAGAGTTCTCTAATTTTGGAACTTCTATCAAGTGAACTTCTGATAAGCAGGAAGCATGTTTATTAACAAAATGAAGAAATAAGTCATAATACGTGGCAAAATATATTTTAAAAGCCTGATGAAATTAAAGAGTATGTTTGTATGTATACAAATTAACACTACTCAAATTTTGGAGCATTTTTTGCTAGTACCTTTACTGTCAAATAAGAATTTCTAAGCACATTGGGTGAAAGAATTCCTTCCGCCTGCCCCCACCACCTCAATTTAAAACACCACATAAGACCTTTGTTGCAGAAATTACATGTCAAAGACTGTAGAGTGAATCCTGTCTTTTTTCCCTTGCCTAGTGAATCAGAGTCACTACTGTTCTTTTTGCCCAGTTTGAGAGTCTCTTGCTAGTAAGTTTGTTTGCTCTGGATGCGTTTTTGCCACCTACATTCAATTTTCTGATTATGGTCTTCTGCTTCACAGCAAATAGTTTGCATACAATGAAACAAGACATTACTTTGATGATTGCAATGTGGTCGGCTGTTAAGTGTGGATGGGTTGATTTTAAGTTGGATGAATTGAGCTTTTTAAGTGGATGAATGAATGGATCTGAGTTGAGCATGTTTCAGGGAAATCCAGAATTTGACGAATTCTAAAGGCACAGCAGATACCAGATAATTATGTATTACATGTTGATCAGACATGATATATTTAGTGTACGTAGAAGGAATCTGCAAAGGGATTGTGCTTAATGACTCTGTAACACTGATTTGGTTAGTGCTTCATTTGCAAAAACGTATCTCCAATACTAAATAAGATAAACTTGTTCTAGAATTTTAACTAATATTTTAAGAAACTTGATGATACTTATCCCAAAGTGTTTTTTTGTATTAAATATGGAAGTTTTTAGCAAAAAAAGAGAAAACTTTAAATGATTAATTGTAACCTTTAAAAAATATATCAGTGATTCAATAAGAAAAATGTAAATGATAAATGTTCAATAAATTATTTAAGGAATTTAATTAATTAAATATTTTAGCATTTATTGTTTTGAGATTTCCAAAGGAAAAAAGAAGACAATAGTATTGAGACAACTGAGTTGGGAATTTAAGGCAATTAGATTTTAAAAATAGCATTGTGAATATAAGGCTTTATCAACCTTTTTCTCTTTTAGGCGTATTGAAAAATACTGAATAGAAAACGTGATAAAACTTTAATGACATTTCAAGTTTTTAGTTGAGTATGAAAAAATTGAACAAACCTAATTACAAAAATGATCTGAGATCCAGGGATAAAACTGTGATGAATATGTGAAGACTTGAACTTAACTACATTTTCCTTATTATCAGTAGGAACTCTTCAGTTTTTTCTGGGATAATTTATTTCAGATTCATAGAGATTTTTGACCACATTGAGGAACTCTGTGTTGGGTTCATTTGTGTTATGTGTTTCTCTCTCTAGTTTTGTTATTTCTTGTTGAAGTTTATAAATGTGGGTTTAGGGCGGTATTTTGTATATTTAATATTTGGGATAATGTTAAATCATATGTAGTTATACCAAAATGTTGCCTGAAGTTAAGTCATGGCAAGATTTTCTTCCCCCGATGTTTTGAATATGTGGAATCACTCATAGTTTTGATTTTATGTTTCCTGTTTTTCTGTCCCGCTTTTCACAATGTTTAAAAATCTCTTTGGTAGAAGTGCTCTCAGAAGTAAACTTGTCAAGGGGGTGGGCTGAACTGGGGGATTGGGATTGACCTGTGTAATACATTGTGCTGTGTTGTGCTGTGCTCAGTCACTCAGTCATGTCTGAGTCTTTGTGGCTCCATGGACTGTAGCCTGCCAGGTTTCTCTGTCCATGGGGATTCTCCTGACAAGAATATTGGATGGACTGTCATGCCCTCCTCCAGGGGATCTTCCCAACCCAGGGATCAAACCCAGGTCTTGTGTACTGCAGGTGGATTCAGTACCTTCAGAGCTACCGGGGAAGCCCAGGAATAGTGGAGTAGGTAGTCTGTCTTGTCTTCAAGGGATCTTCTGACCCAGGAATGGAACGGGAGTCTCCTGCATTGCAGGCAGATTCCTTACCAGCTGAGGTACCAGGGAAACCCATATAATACACTACGATGTATAAAATAGGTAACTAATGAGAACCTACTGTACAGCACAGGGAAACAAACTACTCAGTGCTCTGTGGTGACCTAAATGGGAAGGAAATCCAAAAAGAGGGAATATGTACAGTTGATTCACTTTGCTGTTCTGCAGAATCTTATACAACATTGTAAAGCAACTTTTCCAATACTAAAATGGCTAAAAGGCAAGTAGCATGAAAGGGAGCAAAACTGATCTATGGCTGAGATCTTTTTTGAACAACTAGTCTTTTATCTTCCCAGTTTATTCTGCATTGTCCTCACTGTAGCCCAGACCTGACCAATTCAGTGTCGCAGCCTCTTGACTGAGACTAGTCCATTTGCCTCCTAATACCTGTTTCAACCTTATCCATTCTTCCCCTCGTTTTTGGTTCAAAGATATCCTGACTAGTCTTTGCAAGACAGTGTTATACATACCACTACTGTAATCTTACTCATTTATTTCAGCAAGTTTGCTGTAGCTAAATTGCTTTACTCAGATTCTGCCAAACTTCATATGTATGTTTTCATTTTCACCTTTGTACATATTGTTCCCATACTTGAAATACTGTGCCATTTCTTTAAAGCTCTGACAGAGCTTATCCTTTATTGCCCAAACACTTTAACCTTCCAAACTCTGGTAGATTGTCTCTCCTTTTTCTTTCCCCATCATGTGTTTAACTGTTAGATTTCTTATTTTAAGTATTGGATGTACCTCTTGTAGCAAGATTTGTCTCCCTAGGGGAGAAAATGTCTTAAAAAATATTAGAAGATTGATTTTGTTTTGTCTCCTTGATAGTGTCTCTTACATAGTGATGTAATAACCAGAGACATGTTAATCGATTAGTTTAAGGCAGGTTTCCTGTATAAGATTGTAAATTCATGATAGAAACCAGATCCTTTATGTGATGTCCTACAAATCCTTTTTAAAATGAGGTAAATTAAACCTATTTTGGAAGACTTTTCTTTTTTGATACTGCAGTTTATCAAGCAAGATTAACATTTATGTATTTTGGATGACTTGGCTGTAAGCTTTCTAACGTCGTGAGCCTTCAAGACTTATGGTTTTGGGGTTTTTCTGTATTCTGCATTTCATCAGGTACATGACCTATGTTACAAATCCGTTCCCCAGACTAAGTCTAGGGAAACTTTCAGTGGCTGGTTTTCACTGTGTTGCTTCTGTGAGCCTGGCTAGACGGGAACCTGTTAGTCTGGGTCCAGTCTAGAAACAAACCACACAGTGATTTTAAACAGGAGCAACTCAATATACAACAGTTTTAAACTAGTTAGACCCACCGGAGTTGAGTGTTTGCAGCAGCTGATGAAGCGATGTTTCCCTGGACCTGGCTGCCTGCCTGCCTGCCTCCCAGGTTCCGCAGAGTGGGGGGAAAAGTTCTAAATTATGACAAAATAAGTCTTGTGAGCTAAGGGAGAGGACTCAAGTAGGGACAAGCTTGCAAGTACTCAAGGACAGGGATCTCAGATGGGAGTCTGATCTTGTTGAAGGGGCAGCCCACTGAATGGCAGAGTTTACAAGCTTGCCCAGACCAGAGTCTGTTTGCAGTCACTGGGCAAGAAGGAAGCCACCCTCCAAGATTCAGGGAAGCTGCAGCTAGTGACCAAGTGTGGGCCTGGAGAGAGAGTGAGGGAGCCTTCCGCATGCTGGACGGTGCTGGCTGGGTGCCAGGAGAAAAAGGGGTTTGTATTGGGAAAGTTGAAAGAAGGTGATCACCGGCCTGGGCCAGGTCTGTGTGATGCCAGGGAGAACCATGCATTCTGGGACTGTGACTGGGCCAGAGAACCACTGGGTTTCTTCATATCCTTCGAGTTAACTGATGCTGGAGCTGCTGGAAAGCTGCGAGTGAGCCCCTTCGGGGTGAAATTGGAGCTGAGAGACTGAATTGATGACTGGCTCGGAAACTTGTCAGGTACTTGAAAGGTTTTGGTGGGAAAAAGCATCACAAGGGGAAATCAAAAATTGCTTCACCTGTCCACCTCTGACACCCTGTTTTGCAATATAGCCTGTCCAAAACAATAACCTAGCATAAAGGTAAAATAACAAAAATGTCAGCTCATTTAGGAAACAGGCCCAATAAGAAATCTTGGGTCAGTATTTTCAAAATCTAATAAATTTGATAATTTTATAGAAAAAAAAACAACTAGAAATCTGGGACTATTATAAACATTCTGGAATACAAATGAAGATCAGAATTTCAGAGGAGTAGATTGCATTCAATTTTTCATCGTGATAGCCACATAGGTTTTATATGAGTGTTTCTGGAAATGGAGCATTTCTTGCAACTGGAATGCTTTGCATTGTAGTATATTGCTTCAATTAAGCCACGATTTGTTTTTGTCTTCCACATACTACCCTTATTTAATTTTGCCTTTCAAGGCAATCTCATATACACATTTTGGTCTTAAAATGCTGAAACCAGCAAAAATAATGCTACTTCCATCTTTCAGGCTGTTTTTAATTTCCAAATACTTAGGACACAATTTTATGTTCATAATTGCCTCACTTGTAATAATGCCATCTGGCTTTCCTTTTATTGTTTAAATGTCTAAATTGTACAGGTGATCCAGAGCCCTACTTAACAAAGTGCTAGAGTATGCATTTATTTTGCACATTGATAAGAGGATTAGCATATATTAGTTTCAGGTGTATGACATGATTGAACGTTTATGTGTAAGTCTACTTAATATCCACCCACTTTATTTTTTCTTATTGCCACCCATTGCTAATTTTTTCCAGCTTTGTTGAGGTATAATTGACAAATTGTAAAGATATTTAAAGTGTATGTTATGTATACACATTGTGAAAAGATTCTCCCATCTTGTTAATATATTATCACCAATTACTGTCTTTTTTTTGGACAGTTAATTTTTAAAAAATATGGCATCGAATGTCCAAGATGTGTAGAATAGGTGCATGAAAAGTCTATGACTCTTCGATTTATTATTCCATTCAGCTAGCATGCATTTGACTTCCCTGGTGGCTCAGACGGTAAAGTGCCTACAATGCGGGAGACTCAGGTTTAGTCCCTGGGTTGGGAATATCCTCTGGAGAAGTAAACGGCAACCCACTCCAGTACCCTTGCCTGGAAACTCCCATGGACGGAGGAGCGTGGTAGGCTTCAGTTGATGGGGTCACAAAGAGTCAGGCACGACTGAGCGACTTCACTTTCACTTTTCAGCATGCATTTGGCTTTGTGGAGGTGGGAAGGAGGAGAGGAGAGGGTAGGGGTAGGAGAGATGGTGGCAAATAAGGTATGACTTATCACGAGGAACTCGATGGAAATATGTAAACGGATACAGTTATATACCACCAAGTAAGTATTGTTTCAGAGAAATGAAGCTGGAGCAATATATTAAGGCACAGACGATGGAGCAGCTAAGTGGCCGGAAGGATCAGGAACAAATTCACTTAGGAGGGGATGCTTGAATTGATCTCCAAAATGAACAAGTTTTTCATCAAAGAAATTGGACTGAAGGATGTTTAGACAGAGTAAGACATTCAAAGGGTCTTGGTGGCTCAGTGGTAAAGAATCTGCCTGCTAATGCAGGGGATGTGAGTTCAATCCCTGGGTCAGGAGATCCCCTATAAATGCAGCCCACTCCAATATTCGTGCCTGGGAAATCCCGTGGACAGAGGAACCTGGCAGGCTACAGTCCATGGGGTTGGAAAAGAGCTGGACATAACGACTAAAAGGCAACAGCAACAAGAAGTGCAAAGACTTGAGTTGTTAAAAAAGGCCGGATACAAAATTTTTTATTGAGTTGGGTATACTGTGTGTCGTAGTGGAGGAAACCTGTGCTTTAACATCAGGCAGATGTGTTTTATGATTCTACCATTTATTAACTGTTGTGAACAAGCTCCTTGATCCTGCCTGAGGCTTCATTTAAAATTTCCTTTTCATTTGTAACAGCTGCTTCGAAGTTTTGTTTCAAGGATTGAATGATAACGCCTGGCATTTGTGATCTTAGTAAACACTAGCTGCTAATAATGCTAATACACCTAGGTAAGGGAGGTGCCAGGAATAAGGCATAGGCTGATTCTACTCTTGTGGTTCCCCCTTCTACTCTACATTACTGTTAAGCTGTGCAGTTGTGTCCAACTCTGCGACCCCATGGACTGCAGCACTCAAGGCTTCCCTGTCATGAGCCATCTCCCAGAGTTTGAGTCGGTGATGCCATCCAGCCATTTCATCCTTGCTGTTGTCCCCTTTATGCCTTTAGACTTTCCCAGCATCAGGGTCTTTTCCAATGAGTTGGGTCTTCGCAGCAAGTGCCAAAGTATTGGAGCTTCAGCTTCAGCATCAGTCTTCCCAGTGAATATTCAGGGTTGATTTCCTTTAGGATTGACTGGTTTGATCTCCTTGCTGTCCCAGGGACTCTCAAGAGTCTTCAGCAGTACAGTTGGAAGGCAGTTTTTCAGAGCTCTGCCTCCTTTATGGTAGAGCTATATGCTCTACATTACAGGAAGAATTATTATTGAAAAACGTGTCTGATGATGTACCTCTTAAGCTTTCCAGTGGCTTCCTGCTGGAGAAGTAGTTGTGAAGTTCCCACCGTACCCTGAAAAGCCCTAGATGATGTGCCAACACCCCTCCCGTCACTCCTCAAGGCTGAAACCTTTGCTACCACTCTGCTCTGATTCAGCCACGTTGGTTTGGCTGTTACCAAATAACCACAAATATGCCTCTGTGTCCAGGCCTTTGCAGTGTCCTCCATCTTGTCAGTCTTTACACAAACGCCTCTTAATTCCCCCCCTTACTTCAGGTGTCTGCTCAAATGCCACTTTATCAGACAAGCCTACCCTCCTCCCCGCCCTGCTATTCTACTTTACTCTTTGGTGGTGGTGGTGGTGTAGTCACTTAAGTTATGTCCGACTCTTGCAACCCCATGGACTAGCCTGCCAGGCTCCTCTGTCCATGGGATTTCCCAGGCAAGAATACTGGGATGGGTTGCCACTTCCTTCTGGGGATCTTCCTGACCCAGGGATTGAACCCACATCTCTTGTGTGTCCTGCTTTGGCAGGCGGATTCTTCATCAACTGAGCCACCAGGGAAACTCAGACCTTATTTTTCTTCACTGAATCGTGAGGGCCGGAACTTTGTATTATTCACTGTTTCAGTTCAGTTCAGTCGCTCAGTCGTGTCCGACTCTGCGACCCCATGAATCACAGCACGCCAGGCCTCCCTGTCTATCACCAACTCCCGGAGTTCACTATTTACTCCTCAACAACTAGGATAGTGCCTAGTAGTAATTTAAAGAGCTACGTAAGTATTTCTCTGAATGAGGACCAGAGAGTGGCTTGGGAACCCTTCTGAGGCAGGTGGTGTGCTCAGCTGAGAATTGGATTTTATTCCCTAGGCAAAAGGGACCTATGTTTTTGATGCAGCCTTGAGTGAATATTAATTTTTGTTAGTCCCTACATTGATTTATGGCTGCAGTCAGACTGAACTGTTTTCCAAATACTAAAACCAACAGTTTTTCTTCCTTCTGATAGTTAAGTCTTTAAAATCTGATACCACAGCATAAATGCATTATGTTAGTAATTTTTCTTAGGAAGTAAAACTATAAAGCAGGCCTTATTTAGTTTTTTTTTTGCTCAGAGTTAGTTTTACTGATGTTCCTATGATTTATTGTAAAATAAGTCCCTAGAATATAGGTTTTTTTTTTTCTTTTAAATAATAACGTTTAGAGGACTTTATTTGTCTCAGGTTGAAGTACTAGATGCTATTTGATTTACTGAATGATTTATGTGGGATTTTGGACACGAGTATAAGAAGACAACAGAAGCACAAAGAAGTCTCTTGGAGTGGGATTCAGAAGTCCTCATGACAGGAGCCCTGGAAGGACCTTGATAATGCCCCCAACAAATGAACCACTCAGCACTCCTTCAAATCATTTCAGTCTTCATTTTTTTTTAGACCTGAGGGACATATGAAAAATTTTATTTAGATTTATTTCATCATCTCCGGTTAAAGAGGTATCAATTTTCTATTAAAAATGACCAAAGTTTAGCAAACATTTTCCTACTTTCTGCTGTAGTTCTCATTCATTGTGTGTGTGTTTCTGAGATTTCTTAAGAGGGTTTAAACTTCAAATGTCTTATTCCCTCCTGCCCCTTCTTAGTTGGGGTGCCTTGAGCAAGTTAGAGCTGTAAGATTGAATTTATAAAGCAGAGCTAATGGGGCTGCTTTAGAACACAGTTGAAGGGATTGAGAGAATGCCTGTAAACAGTTCCTTAGCACAGTGCCTCACCGTAGGGAAGTGCCCAGTGTAAACTATTATTGCTAAATACAGTTATGTCAGTACTTGTTTTCAGAATTTCAGCTAGTCATAATTGTTGCCATTTAGCTGTCTGTGTATGGATATTTTGTAGAAGCCAATCCAAGTCTTAATAAGGACTGTTTAAATTTTTTTTTTCCCCACTAGAGGGCACTGCCTGCTTTGGCAGTAACAAGATTAAGAAATTTTGTCATTGGCCTTGTTCAGTCGCTGAGTCGTGTCCAGCTCTTTGTGACCCCATGGACTGCAGCACACCAGGCTTCCTTGTCGTTCACTATCTCCCAGAGATTGCTCAAACTCATGTCTGTTGAGTCAATGATGCCATCCAAACATCTCATCCTCTGTCATCCCCTTCTGCCCTCAATCTTTCCCAGCATCAGGGTCTTTTCCGATGAGTCCTGCTACTCCTTAATCTGGTTTTGAGCTTGTGAAAGTCACTCAGTTGTGTCTGACTCTCTGCAACACCATGGACTATACACAGTCCATGGAATTCTCCAGGTCAGAATACTGGAGTGGGTGGCCTTTCCTGTCTCCAGGGTTTTGAGCTTAGCGCCTGGCATTCATTCTCAGTTACAGCTCTTGAAAGCTGATGGGGTGTGTTAGGAGATGATCTTATCTCCCTCTTCCTTCTCACATCAAGTTACAACCTTTTAGAAAGAAGCATCTCTCCCCATTCTGTAAACCAGATGTATTCTTTAGACTGTAGTCATTATGATTAGGAGCCCTATTCTCTTCTCCTTCTTCAGGAGGCTTCAGTCCTGAAGTGGTTCCTGTTAGACCACTAATGTCCTTTGTGTTCTGTCTCTTCCTAGTTACTGTCCCAACACTCACATAATGGAAAGGTGTTTTAGCCTAGGCACATGCGTTTGCCTTTGTAAAGTGGGGGCCCTTAAAAGGAACACCTGGCTTTGGGTTTTCAACAAGATACAGGCTTGACATCTTGAGTTGGGAGTGGAGGTTCAGGGGAAGTACCCTTGTCACTTACCCTTCAGTCCTCTTTCCCATACGTAAAGTAAGTTTAGTTGGTAGACAAATCCAGTGGCCAGAGCCTCCCCAACAGTCTTAATTTCAAGTCAGAGAAAAGGTGTGAGATGGGGAAGGAGTATGTGTGTGCTCAGTTGCTTCAGTCATGTCTGACTCTGCGACCCTATGGACTGTGGCCCACAATGCTCTTCTGTCCACGGGATTTTCCAGGGAAGAATACTGGAGTGGGTTGCCATGCCCACTTCCAGGTAATTTTCCTGATGCAGGGATCAAACCCACGTTTCCTCTGTCTCCTGCATTGCAGGCTAATTCTTTACCCGTTCAGCCACTTGGGAAGCCCTGGGGAAGGACAGAAAGCAAAAAAACGCAGAAAGGTGAAATGTACACTGAGGAAACCAGAATTGAAAGAGACACATGTACCCCAATGTTCATCGCAGCACTGTTTATAATAGCTAGGACATGGAAGCAACCTAGATGTCCATCAGCAGATGAATGGATAAGAAAGCTATGGTACATATACACGATGGAGTATTACTCAGCCATTAAAAAGAATACATTTGAATCAGTTCTAATGAGGTGGATGAAACTGGAGCCTATTATACAGAGTGAAGTAAGCCAGAAAGAAAAACACCAATACAGTATACTAACGCATATATATGGAATTTAGAAAGATGGTAATGATAACCGTGTATATGAGACAACAAAAGAGACACTGATGTATAGAACAGTCTTTTGGACTCTGTGGGAGACGGAAAGGGTGGGATGATTTGGGAGAATGGCATTGAAATACGTATAATATCATATATGAAACGAGTCGCCAGTCCAGGTTCGATGCACGATACTGGATGCTTGGGGCTGGTGCACTGGGACGACCCAGAGGGATGGTATGGGTAGGGAGGAGGGAGGAGGGTTCAGGATGGGGAACACATGTATACCTGTGGTGGATTCATTTTGATATTGGGCAAAACCAATACAATATTGTAAAGTTTAAAAATAAAAAA
The DNA here is from genome assembly GCF_019923935.1 of Bubalus bubalis. Classification (NCBI taxonomy): domain Eukaryota; kingdom Metazoa; phylum Chordata; class Mammalia; order Artiodactyla; family Bovidae; genus Bubalus; species Bubalus bubalis. The sequence goes on along the minus strand of NC_059178.1, from coordinate 8,492,150 downwards.
AAATATGAACAAACGTTGGTAACACCACGATTTTGAACTAACAGACCTTGCTTAGGTTAATCTTTTCATGGATTAGTAGAAATTTCAGTTTGCTAACTAGTGACCATGCCTACAATGTAACATTACACACGGGAGGTTATAACCTAGTTTGCTTGTGACTTAGGATTTGTTTTCTGTATACAATGTAATGTCAAATTTGAGGGTCCCGATTTCTATGTCAGGGCTCTACTTGGCCATGGCCACAAAGAGGAACCCCCAAACATGAGTGAGTGAGTAAGGTATACAGGTGAGGGATGAGGAGAAGAGGGGAGGATCTTCCAGGATGTTCAAAAGGTGGGGGTTTCTGTTCAGTAGGGATAGACGGGGAGCTCCCCTTTGAGTCACGTTTGTAGAGTTCCGAATTGTAAAACTGGAGTCTCTGTATCCTAATTCTAGATTCTAAAAATGTTTAGATTTTATAGCATGAAATTTTTATAGCATTCTCCATGACCCAGAGTCTCAGATTCACTAACACTGGTTTGCCATCTCCTTCTCCAGGGCATCTTCCTTACCCAGGGATCGAACCCGTGTCTCCTGCATTGGCAGGTGGCTTCTTTACCACTGAACCACCAGGGAAGCCTATTGTCTAGAGTAGGGATGGGCAAATTATGGCTCATTTTTGGAATTTGGCCTGCCGCTGGTTTTCTGTACAGTCCACAGTTAAGAATGTATGTTTTTAAATGATTGAATAAAATTTAAAAGATGAATATTTTATGACACATAAAGAATACAGTCTCTGTCAACATTACTAGACCAAGCACTCAATATTTCCAACTTATACAGAAAAGCAAATTAGAAACAATTTTTTTAAATCACAACATAATTTCTTCAAAAATATAAAAAGATAAAAATGAGGCTGAAGTCACAGTAAGTTTAGAATGGCTTGTTTGTTAGCCAAATAAGGAAAACTGCTTATGGACAGTGGGTTTATTAAATTCTGCTTAATTGAAACACCTGAAGAAATTGTCCAGAGGAGATAAACTTGTTTAATACTATTAACCTCTTAGGGAGAACAGTTGACCAAAGAGTTGATGATTTTGGGGAGCAACATTGATAGTTAAAAATTGGTCTAGTGATATTGATAGAGATTCTTTGTTTTTTTTTTATCTCTTAATGAGTCCAAAAGGTATTATTGATACTATTAAATTGCTTTCTTTTTTATTCCAGGGGTCAAAGATGAGTTTAAAGTGTCAAAGAATTAGCCTCTATGAATAGTCTGCATGTTACAAGTAAAAAGGGAATAGTTCAAAGAATTTTAGAAAAACTAATCAGTAAACATGAAGTGGAATCTGTTGAGACATATTACAACTTACAGTGACAAAAACATGCATCAAGCAGAGGAAAAAAGCTTAGTTGTACAAATTGACAAGCGTTGTGAAATGTAAGATGTTTATAGCTTGCCTGTGGTAATATTCATTAGCATGTACTTTGCAGAAAATATTTGAGTCTACCACGTGTAACTGAGCCAGTAGCGTCAATGGTGAACTTCATTTGCCCTTGTGGACTTAACCTTTATCAGTTCTGTGAACTTTTATCAGAAATAGAAGCGGATTGTTCTTTCTTGCCCTATCACACTTCAATTTGATGACTCAGCAGTGATTAAGTTTTACTGTGATTTTTTTTTTTTAAATCTTAGGGCCAAAATTGAAATTTGTTAATGAGAAGAGCCCGTGTTCCTCTACTGTAAATACTGAACGGCTTTGGAAATTAGCTTTTGAGACAGTTAAGCTTCTTAATGAGTTCAACCTAAAGTTGCAAGGTAAAACATCAGCTATATGCATATCTTATATGTGATATCATCATTTTGATGGCAACTAATGTGGCTTGCATTTTAATGTCAAACACTGCTCGTGCTTTCAAATGTTAACACAAGAAAGGAGAGTTCTACTCCACAAATTTAATAGACAGATTTTAAGGCAGTAGCATTTTTTGGACCTCTCTGCAAATACAAAGATTTCCAAATTTTTTTTTTGATAGGTTCTTCAAATGTATTTTATTTTCATTTTTTAAAGCTTTCTATTTTGTATTGGGGTATAGCCAATTAACAATATTGTGGTAGTTTCAGGTGAACATCAAAGGGATTCAGCCATATGTATAGATGTATCTATTTTCCCCCAAAGTCCCTTCCTATCCAGGCTGCCACATAACGTTGAGTAAAGTTCCATGTGCTATAAACAGGTCCTTGTTGATTATCCATTAAAATATAGCAGTGTACACATGTCCATCCCAAACTCCCTAACTATCCCTTTCCCCTAGTCCTTCCCTACTCCAACCCCTCCAACCATAGGTTCATTCCCTAAGTCTGTGAGTCTGTTTTGTGAGTTCATTTGTATCATTTATTTTTAGATTCCACATATAAGTGATGTCATACAGTATTTCTCCTTCTCTGTTTGACTTAAGAAGACTTTGAAATTTAAAAACCTATTTAATTGTACAGCTGAAGAGCTTTCACCTGGTCTTCAATTGAAGGTGATCTCACACGCTAGTAAAGTAATGCTCAAAATTCTCCAAGCCAGGCTTCAGCAATACATGAACCGTGAACTTCCAGATGTTCAAGCTGGTTTTAGAAAAGGCAGAGGAACCTGAGATCAAATTGCCAACATCCACTGGATCATTGAAAAAGCAAGAGAGTTCCAGAAAGACATCTATTTTTGCTTTATTGACTATGCCAAAGCCTTTGACTGTGTGGATCACAATAAACTGGAAAATTCTGAAAGAGGTGGGCATACCAGACCACCTGACCTGCCTCTTGAGAAACCTATATGCAGGTCAGGAAGCAACAGTTAGAACTGGACATGGAACAACAGACTGGTTCCAAATAGGAAAAGGACTACGTCAAGGCTGTATATTGTCACCCTGCTTATTTAACTTCTATGCAGAGTACATCATGAGAAACGCTGGGCTGGAGGAAGCAAAAGCTGGAATCAAGGTTGCCGGGAGAAATATCAATCACCTCAGATATGCAGATGACACCATCCTTATGGCAGAAAGTGAAGAGGAACTAAAAAGCCTCTTGATGAGAGTGAAAGAGGAGAGTGAAAAAGTTGGCTTAAAGCTCAACATTCAGAAAACGAAGATCATGGCATCCGGTCCCATCACTTCATGGGAAATAGATGGGGAAACAGTGGAAACAGTGTCAGACTTTATTTTTGGGGGCTCCAAAATCACTGCAGATGGTGATTGCAGCCATGAAATTAAGACACTTACTCCTTGGAAGGAAAGTTACGACCAACCTAGATAGCATATTCAAAAGCAGAGACATTACTTTGCCCACAAAGGTCCATCTAGTTAAGACTATGGTTTTTCCAATGGTCATGTATGGATGTGAGAGTTGGATTTTAAAGAAAGCTGAGCGCCGAAGAATTGATGCTTTTGAACTGTGGTGTTGGAGAAGACTCTTGAGAGTCCCTTGGACTGCAAGGAGATCCAACCAGTCCATTCTAAAGGATGTCAGTCTTGGGTGTTCATTGGAAGGACTGATGCTAAAGCTGAAACTCCAATACTTTGGCCACCTCATGCAAAGAGTTGACTCATTAGAAAAGACCCTGATGCTGGGAGGGATTGGGGGCAGGAGGAGAAGGGGACGACAGAGGATGAGATGGCTGGATGACATCACCGACTTGATGGACGTGAGTCTGAGTGAACTCCAAGAGTTGGTGATGGACAGAGAGGCCTGGCGTGCTGTGATTCATGGGGTCGCAAAGAGTCAGGCACAACTGAGTGACTGAACTGAATGTATTTTAAAAAGGCAACTAGCAGGAAAAGAACCTAATAGAATTGTCTACTTGCTTTCCAAATGGTGAATATTCTCAATTAAAATAGTGTGCTTGGTATCAGTGTTTGTCAGTAACTATCTATGTGAAAAGACGTGTTTAAAGATGAAATATGTAAAATCTCAAATAGGTCAGCATTAACAAATGAACGTTTGTGATTGGTTTTGCTGATAAGGAGCAATGACTTTGGATCCTAATGAAGCAAAATGTTGTAGGAACTGAGTATCAACAGTCAATTATTGGTTGTGATAATGGGCCTGCTTATAGGAGCATTAGAAGGAGTCCTCTTGTTTTTTTTTTTTTTTTTAAATGGGGCTTTCCTTGTAGCTCAGTTGGTAAAGAATCTGCCTGCAATGCAGGAGACCCTAGTTTGAGTCCTGGGTAGGGAATATCCCCTGGAGAAGGGATAGGCTACCCACTCCAGTATTCTGGCCTAGAAAATTCCATGGACGGTAGAGTCCATGGGGTCCCAAAGAGTTGGACATGACTGAGTGACTTCACTTTTCATGAGTTTTGCCTGTTATATTATGAGACCTTAAAGTATTTGTTTTTCCATACAGATTTAACTTGTGAAACTTGGTATTTATCCCAGAAATAATTCAGTCTTTAAATTTCCCTTGGCCAGCAGTACCTGAGCCATTGTCCTGTTATATTTTGTTGACCTGATGTGTTGACATTTTAAAAACATGCATTTCTCAAATAATTTAATTGTGATTAGTAGAGCCACCTAGGGAATTTTCTTCTCCTAGTAGGTGAGGATTGGCCCTGTAATTATCTATTCTCTTCAGAAATTTAGCTAACAGATATTTTTGGAACACACAATTGGAACCCTTCTTTTGACAAGTGTGTAATGATAGGTGCTGATTATCTGTTGAACCCTCCTCCTTCTACTTATTATGTAACCATTGATGCCTCTCAGCCCTTCCTGACTTGGATACAGTATCTGTTTGTCTCAGGATTCCTCCTCTCATTCATTGTTCTTTTCTTTATGTTTATTTCAGTATCTTCCTAGAAGTAATATACCTGTAATTTATAAACTGATATATCATTTTAAGATTATGTTCTATTAATTCAGTTTTCTTTCATATAAGTTGATACTGAAGAATGTGGTGAAATTTTTTTAACATGAGTCTTACATGAGAGAAATGTGGCAAAAATCTTTGAATATACATCTTGTTTAAAAGTCTTTTAGAGCCACAAGCAAGATTTGGGTAGAGCCATAAGTAGTATTTGAGCTTCCGTGGCTCAGATGGCAAAGAATCTGCCTGCAGTGGTGGGAGACCCAGGTTTGATCCCTGGGTTGGGAAGATCCCCTGGAGAAGGGAATGGCAGTATTCTTGCCTGGGAAAGGAGCCTGGCGGGCTGCAGTCAATGGGATGGCAAAGAGTTGGACACGACTGAGCAACTGACACTTTCACTTTCATAAGTAGTATTGCTCACAAATAAAGAGATGGGCGTGTATACTGTGGAATTCTCAAGATAGGTGTATCAGGATTGGTGGGTGGTATTCCTTAGTCAACTCCATCACTGGGTTGTGAGGAAGGATCATATGTGGCACGTGTCAGTCTCTGGAGACAAAAAGAAGTTGACACCCCCTTTTATGCTGTAAATTTTCATCCTTTAATGCTGACCAATGAGATCTTCATAGTTACATATGTTTCAGAAAACCAGGGTTGTGTGTAACAAGAAATGTTGGGGATTTCTTTGTTTCTAAGGGCTAGGTGGGGACTCTGAGTCAGACCTGTCTTTGTTTGAGGCTCTACCACATGCTAGCTATATGACCTTGTTTAGTTAACTTCTGTATACTTTGCCTTTCACATCTGTACAGTGGGACTAGTGATTGTAGCTACAGCCTAGGATTGTTCATAAATATCTCATGGAACAGTAAAATAGATCATAAAGGAGGCCTCAATAAATGTTAACTAGTACATTATTATTCAATACTATTATTGTTATTAGTAACTAGGTATAGTGTTTCTATGTCTCTTTTGCATCAAAGCAATAGAGTGTTGATCATACTTAACTAAGATCATTGTTATTCCTCATGAGTTTTCTGTTGTCTGCTTCTTGGAGATGTTTACCATGCCCTTCTAAACAGATTATCATTAATAGAAGAAACAAGGTTCCTTGTTTCCTAATATATAATATTAATATATTAATATTCTTCTGCTTATTACAGTGGGCTTTCCAGGTGGCACTAGTGGTAAAGAACCTGCCTGCCAATGCAGGAGACATAAGAGATGTGAGCTTGATTCCTCAGTTGGGAAGATTCCCCCAGAGAAGAGAATGGCAACCCCCTCCGATATTTTTGCTTGGAGAATTCAATGGACAGAGGAGCCTGGTGGGCTACAGTCCACCAGGTCGCAAAAAGTCAGACATGACTGAAGCAACTTAGCACTCTTATTACAATATAGAAATATATTCTATTATTATTATCAACAGTTTATATTACCTTTTATCTTTTAAGCATTGTTATGACCTTAGAACCTTCTATAGGTGTAATACAGTCTAACCCCAATAGACTATTATTGAGGTTCCAGTTATCACAGTCTGGCCTGTGAGGTCCCTTGAAAGCCTCCTTCGTGTTGACATTCTTGACATCATCACTGCTTTCTGGAAACAGCTGGATATTCAAGACCTTCCTGATTTTTTCCTGCCATAGGACATATTTATAACCTCCTCCCAAGGAACCAGGAGTTCTTGTTCCTCATAGCAGGGAATTACATTAGAGATCAAAGTCTGGACACTTGAGAAGCAAAAGAGAGTGGATGGAGGGCAAAAGCACAGTGACTGAAGGTGGTGTTGGGCTGTTTTTGGTAGTGAAGAGCTGGAACCGTTTACATGAATTCACATTTGTACTTCTTGTTTAGCTCCTCGTATTTCTATACTGTGGGCTTCCCAGGTGGTGCTAAGTGGTAAAAAACCTGCCTGCCAGCGCAGGAGACATAATAAGAGACGTGGATTCGATCCCTGGGTCAGGAAGATCCCCTGGAGGAGAGATGGCAACCCACTCCAGTATTCTTGCCTGGAGAATCCCATGGACAGAGGAGCCTGGTAGGCAATGGTACATAGGATTCCAAAGAGTTGGACATGGCTGAAGCAACTTGGAACACGTGCATTCCTATCTGTTTTTTAAAAAACAGTTCTATAATATGATTTCACTGATCCTTTAGATGTTATCCTATTTAACAACATTGTAGAAGGGTAAAGATAAAGGATGACAGATAAAGCCTAGTCACTAGTTGGTGATGGTTTGGGGGAAAGAGATGTGATTATGTTGAATGTAAAGATCATGTAAGAGTTAAGCATTTATTCGTTGAAGCCTACTAAGTGTCAGACCTAGTGGTCAACTTTAATGATGATGCCTCTGCTCTTTATAATCTGGCAGTGGAGCTATTCATGCTACAAATAATTTTACATATAACTGAAATGAGACTGTCAACACACAGGTGTTCTGAGAGCATATAGGAGTGCTTAACCCAGTTGGGGTAGTAGAGTTTAGATAGATGGGAGAAAGGAAAAGGCGCTCGGCAGGTGGATGTAAGGTCCAAAGAACTTGCTGTATTTGGAGACATTATAAGGCCCACACAGGAAATAAAATTGTAGCTACTGAAGACGCATAATGTCTTGGTTTTTAAAAACTTTTTTATTTATTTGTTTATTTTTGACTGTGCTGGGTCCTCATAGCTGCATGGACTTTCTGTAGTTGGGGTGAGCAGTGGCCACTCCAGGTGCAGTGTGTGAGCTTCTCACTGCGGTGACTTCCCTTGTTGTGGAGCATGGGCTCCAGGGTGTGGGGGCTTCAGCAGTTGTGGCTCCTGGGCTCTAGAGCACAGACACAGTAGTTGCGGCGAACAGGCTTAGTTGCTCTGTGGCATGTGGATCTTCCCAGATCAGGGGTCAAACCCATGTCTCCTGCATTGGCAGGCAGATGCTATAGCCCTGGACCACTAGGGAAATCCCCTCATAGTTTTTAAAGAAATAGTTTATTACATTTTGTTCCAAATCTTTGTGAATTAAAATAAAAAAGGATCAAAGTTTACAGACTGAGTTAGACTAAGGATGCAAAAGAGTTGAGGATGCACCACTGTAGTGACTGGCAATCATAGTGTCAGTGTTTGTCAGCAAACACGGGCTGCCGTTGTTTAAAACAAGCTCCCCGAGTGAGTGTAGGGTTGCCTCAGAGATGTTGCCTTCCTTACCCATGGTCTCATGGTAGGTACTTGAATCACTAGTCGGCAGGTCTTTAGAATGAAGCACGCATGTTTTGGGGTATGTTTCTTTTTTCCCCAGGTCAGCTGTTATGAAAATGAAAAATTTCAGTTTCTTTCTTTTTACTTTATTTATTTAACTTTTATTGGCATATAGTTGGTGTACAGTCTTGTGTTAGTTTCAGGTGTACGGCTATCAGGAATCATGGTGCATGTTTTCCGGTACTCTTCTCAGCCCCTCAGCACACTGTTTGTATAAGACGAGTGCTTGATGCATTATCAGTTGATCTGTTAGTTGGCTGTAATGGTTTCTGGCTGAGGGTGTCCGTGGACTGATCCTTGTACACAGTAATTTGCTTTATTCTTAACACTGCGGGTTTTTGGCTTTTGTCTAACAAAAAAAATTCAGTCTGTGGTACACAAGTTCAGGAAACGGTGTCAGAGGCAGAGACCATTCCAGGTGTGTGTGGTACCAAATGAAATGTAAAGTATGACATGTCTGCAAATTAACCTGGCTTAGAGATCATCTGTCGGAAGGATCACCTAAAACCTCTCTCCAATTTATTTGAAGGATTGATCATAACACATCTCTCTGGAGCAGACAGAAGGCAGATAGGACAGATGAAATTTGAAGGAAAAGTGATGTGGAAGCACTGTAAGGGAAGCAAGAAACCTAGATGTATGTTTATTTCTGTCTGAAGGGGGAGGACAGGAAACTGCGAATCCCTTTAGTTTTATGGTGAGTGTAAAAGTTTCCAAAACATTTTCTTCTACAGGTCGTTGAATTTTTGCCATAAACTTCTGAAGTGTATTGTTGGAAAGGTCTTATGATCTTACCCATTTACCTGAAGAGTAAGACACAAAGAATTTGTATTTCTTATCCATGGGCATGTGGCTCGTCACCGATGAAGCTGAGACTAGCATAAAACTCTGTTTTCTAGGAAATTTTACCCAACTCCAGACAAAACCTGTTCTCATCACTCTGTTAAACTTGCTCCCTCTTACCCCACACCCTCCTGCCTACTCCTGTTTAGTCTGTTCTCGTAGTCCTTATCACTTTCTAATACAGTATGTATGTCACCTCTTTTTGTTTATTGGTTTATTTGTCCTGACTCCTCTAATAAAATGTAAGCTGCACATCAGGCAGGGAATTACTGTCTGGTGTGCTGATCTATCTCAGGCACTTAAAACATTGCCTGGGCATTGTGAGCATTCAGTCAGTATTCGTTGCATGAATTCATGTGAGCTGTAACAGGTTCTAGAGTTGCACTCAGCTGATTTTGTTGTTCATATCAACACTCAGTGGCCTTCTCTTTTAATGTTGGATTGACACTAAAAATTACAGATAAAGCACTTATTTGGGGGGAACAAACAAAAGCTGAACTGTAGAATATCTTGAATTATGTCAATAGAATCTTGAAAAAATGGGAGTGTTGGGAATCTAGGAATATTATTTCTCAAGATAATTTTACCTCCAATTCAAGTGGGTAGAGCTAGATGGTATTAAGGGTTATTTAATCCAGCCTTAATTTTATGCACATGAGGAAAACTGACTTACAAGGCTAAGGAGCTAGGCCAAGATCAGATCATCATGTAGAGTTGCATGAATAGAATGTTTTCGTTTTCTGTACAAGTTCAGAGCTCCTGCCCAGCTCCTTCCCTTTGCTGACACTTATTTTAGGGGCCCATACCCACCAAACACCTGTAGTGTTCGAGTTCTTGAGAACATTCTGGAATGGGTAGCAGTGGGGGCAATGGGAACATGTATTGAGCCTTTCCCCACAAATATCTGAAATTTACACGTATGGCATGGATTTTGGGGTGACAAAATATTTAAAATGTTTTATCTGTGGGGCTAGTAAGGTGATGTCCCTGTCTTGTTATTGTGTGTGCGTGTGTGCGTGCTCAGTCACTAAGTTGTGTCCAACTCTTTGTGACCCTCTAGGCTCCTCTGTCCATGGTATTTCCCAGGCAAGGATATTGGAGCAGGTAGCCATGTCCTCCCCCAGGGGATCTTTCTGATCCAGGGAATCGAACCTGTCTCTCTTGCATCTCCCAAACTGGCAGGCGGATTCTTTACCACTGCACTACCTGGGAAGCCTCATCTTGTTATCAGGATATTATACAACATCATTTTCTTGTTATTTAATTTTCCTGGTGCATTTGTTAGCTGGTGTGAATCATTACTCTGTTGTCTTTGAGGCGAGGGTCTATATCTTCTATGATGCTGGTAACTGTCTCCAGTGTCTGGATATCTGAAAGCTGAGAAATAGATAAGAAACATTTGCATAGTAAGAGCATTGATCCATCTTGTTACTGGTAGACATTTCAAAGGAAGTAATCAAAACTGATTGCCCAACTTTGTCTTATCAGCTTTCTCCACCTGAATCATTATATAATTCAGATAACTTGGAGGTGGGGAAGCTGGGGAAATGTTCTTACTGGAACATAGAAGCACCTCCTTTTCTCATCCACCAACATGGCATAAAGGAAGAACCTACTTGACTCAGGTTTTCAAAGACAAACAGTATTTTTTGATTGAATGTGTTCCAGGAAAATAAACTCCAGTCATCTAATGAAGAGTTATATCTTAATATGTATTCATTTGATAGATATTGCAATCAGCAGTTATTCAGTTCAGTTGCTCAGTCGTGTCTGACTCTTTGAGACCCCATGGACTGCAGCATGCCAGACCTCCCTGTCCATCACCAATTCACAGAGCTTACTCTAACTCATGTCCATCAAGTCAGTGATGCCATCCAACCATCTCATTCTCTGTCGTCCCCTTCTCCTTCTGCCTTCAGTCTTTTGCAGCATCAGGGTCTCCTAATTAGTCAGTTCTTTGCACTTCCCAAATGTATTTTTAGCATGCCCGTAGCAGCAGCAGCCCTTGTGATAGAGATAAACATTCAAAGAATAAACCTAGTGGCATACTTTAGTGGAACTAGGACTAGAGATATAACTTTATAGGGATACAAGTTTGTTTCAGTATGTGGTAAAAAAAAAAAAAATAGATTGCCCAAATGTAGAATATTGCAATATGTCAGAAATTTATTATTTGTTTACGCAAGAGTTTGAGATGAGTGTTCTTGGTTGGCAGGTGGGTTTCTTCTACATAGTGAATCAGAGAAGTAGGCTCTTTCCCTTCTAGTGGCTTTGCCCCCTCCCCCCCCCCCCCACTCCCCCACCCCAGTGCATAACTGTATCCAGCTAGTCTAGATAGAAGGCTCATTGTATTGGCAATAAGAAAACCTGGGTTTTAGTTACAATTCTGTTATCTTAATGTAAGCAGGTTTTTTACTGTGATTTTCTAATTTGTAGAATAAGGACAGTTCTATAAATCATTCAAGGTAATGGATGAAGATGTAGCACTTTGACTTACTAAGAGGGGCAATAGGTGATTTATGAATTCAGATGTCCTGCCAGATTTGAGAGAATGGCATTGAAACATGTATAATATCATGTATGAAATGAGTTGCCAGTCCAGGTTCGATGCACGATACTGGATGCTTGGGGCTAGTGCACTGGGAAGACCCAGAGGGATGGTATGGGGAGGGAGGAGGGAGGAGGGTTCAGGATGGGGAACACATGTATACCTGTGGCGGATTCATTTTGATATTTGGCTAAACTAATACAATTTGTAAAGTTTAAAAATAAAATAAAATTAAAAAAAAACACAAAAAACAAAAATGTGCTCAATATAATTTGTCATTGGGAAAATGCAAATGAAGACCACAGTGTGACACCATGACCCACCATTAAAAAGGCTAAAATTGAAAAAGACTACTCACACTGAAAGTTGCAGTGCAAACCTTTGTACTTATATACAGGCAACAAAATGAGTTAAAAGATAATTACACAAAATTGAAGGGATAATATAGGTTGCTGCTGCTGCTACTGGGTCACTTCAGTCGTGTCGGACTCTGTGCGACCCCATGGACGGCAGCCTACCAGGCTCCCCTGTCCCTGGGATTCTCCAGGCAAGAACACTGGAGTGGGTTGCCATTTCCTTCTCCAATGCATGAAAGTGAAAAGTGAAAGTGAAGTTGCTCAGTTGTGTCCGACTCTTCGAGACCCCGTGGACTGCAGCCTACCAGGCTCCTCCGTCCATGGGATTTTCCAGGCAAGAGTACTGGAGTGGGGTGCCATTGCCTTCTCCGTAATATAGGTTATGTTGAAGCTAATGATACACATTATATTGTTTACTTCATCCTTCTGTTGAGTTTTCACGGTGATTTATCTCCAGTCTGTCTTGGTTTTTCATCTCTTATTTAGCTTTCACTAGGACATAGGATCCGGAGAGGGCAATGGCACCCCACTCCAGTACTCTTGCCTGGAAAATCCCATGGATGGAGCCTGGTGGGCTGTAGTCCATGGTGTTGCTAAGAGTCGGACACGACTGAGCGACTTCCCTTTCACTTTTCACTTTCATGCGTTGGAGAGGGAAATGGCAACACACTCCAGTGTTCTTGCCTGGAGAGTCCCAGGGACAGAGGAGCCTGGTGGGCTGCTGTCTGTGGGGTCGCAGAGTCGGACACGACTGAAGCGACTTAGCAGCAGCAGCAACTTTTCCCTTAGCAAAAAAAAAAAATAATAATAATAAAAAAAAATAAATAAAATAAAATAAGCAAATTATTAAAGTAGTGAGTCTACTTGTGCTTATTAAAAAGGATTCATTGGGCATTTATTATGTGCAGGGTCTGTATGAAACACTTATATTAACTGGCTCAATCTTTTCAAACCTTTATGAGGGCAACATTATTATCTCCATTGTAAAGATGAAGAGGACTTCCCAAGTGGCTCAGTGGTAAAGAATATGCCTGCCAATGCAGGAAACATGGGTTTGATCCCTGGGTTGGGAAGATCCCCTGGAAAAGGAAATGGCGACCCACTCCAGTATGGTTGCCTGCGGAATCCTTTGGCTAGAGGAGCCTGGTGGGTTATACAGTCCATGGGGTTGCAGAAGAGTCAGATACAACTTAGTGACTAAATAACAAACAACAAAAAAATGAAGAGCTTGAGGCACAGTAGGTTAAATAACTCGCCCTGGCTCACACAATTAAGTAGCAGAATTAGGATTCAAACCTTGATGGTCTGGCTCCAGAATTTTCACTCTAAATCGTACACTATAAGATTGTGCCCTGGTTTTAGCCACTGGCAGGACTGATACTCATCTAGTATATACTGGTGAGGCCACACCAACTGTATTTCCTTTGAATCTTATTGATCACTCATTGTAAAGCACATCCCCTTTTTAGAGATGTTAAAATGTAGAATTTTCTGTTTGACAAATGCACCAGGAAAATTGAACAGGAAAATATGTTTTATGGTACTGTAATAGCACAATGAGAAAATCACCTTGCTAGTGCCACAGATAAATTATTTTGAACATTTTATCATCTCAAAAATCAAATGCCATACATTTAAATTCCAGGTCTTTATGGGAAAAGGCTAAATTGATATGAGTCACTGACAAGTTTTAGATTTGGCGAGATATGGTAGGAAAGTCACAGAGTCACTCCCCATCATTTGAGCACAGGTTAACCTTCAGCCTTGTCAGAGTCAGAGCTGCCTGACCCAGATAGGATCTATATTTTTACTATATCCTCTCTTAATAAGCTACTTCTCGGCAGCCAGACATATAAAATAGAATGGAAGTAAGAATGCCTAACAAGTGAAATTGTGTCAGGACTCGAAATCTTAGCTCAAAATTATGTTTTCAGACTGGCCCTGTCTTTTCTTTCTCTCTTAGACAGAGTTACCCTAACTCTGTCCTCCCAAGATCTTGTGCATACTTCTATCATAACTCAGCACATTGTTGGGGGAAAGTATTTGCTTTCCTTTTTGTTTTTCCTACTAGATTACATGGTAATAAAAGCCTTCTTAATGTGTAGAATGGTATACAGCCTGAAATAGAGTAGGCATTCAGTCCTGTTTATTGAAGGTATAAAGGGACAAAGTAGATAATTAAATAGTTAATTCCTCTAGAGAATGGTAGATAAAGAAAAAAGTATAGGAGACACCTGTAAGTTAATGGTTACTCAAGAAAGTAGGTTTGTTTAACCACAAAACTAAGCAGGCTTGCTTAGCAACAAACCATGCCACAGAAGCACAAGATATGCCTCAAAACAATAAAATAATGGTGGCCTGAGACCCACATTCTGCTCAGTGAGCTCAGTAAGGAAATGACCCCTATGACATGCTCTCTGCACACTTAAAATTCAATAATTTATGGAAAGGTGACAGTTGAAAGACGCTCATTGTACTGAGACCTGAAATAATTTTTCTATGGAGCCCCGATAGTCCTGGCTTGACCATGTAGGGACAAGAAAACTCCTGTGCTCAGTTTGGAGAAGGAGCTGATGATGGAAGCATGATGTCCACTCAAGAATGAGGGAGGAGGCAGCCTATTCCCCCTGCCCACTTTCCCTTTGATGAAAAGAATGTAGCCCACCAAGTTCCCGGGGTGGCACCTTCTCACCCAGCTGTGTGTAAGCCTCACAAATGTCCTATTCTAATAAATAATTTATCCTTTAAATATATTTATTTTTGGCTGTTCTGGGTCTTGGTTGCTGCTCACAGACTTTCTCTAGTCACTTTGCCCTTCGCTGAATTCTTTTTGTGCTGAGACATGAAAGACCAGAGTTCCTTAGAACCCCCAAAACACCACCGACTGGATTCAGATGGTTGATTGTTTTGTGGGTTATAGTAGTAGATTTTTAGCTTAGTCAGGCTACAACTCATCACCAGGAAAGATGATGTAAAATGACTTTTAAAGATTTAACTTTAACAGCATTATCCAATAAACAAACCACATAGAACAATCAATCACACTGTCAAGAGACAGGGATTCCTAGATGGCACCGGTGGTTAAGAATCCACCTGCCAGTGCAGCAGACACAAGAGACATGGGTCAGTCCCTGGGTTTGGAAGCTCCCCTGGAGGAGGAAATGGCAACACACTCCAGTATTCTTGTCTGGCAGGACTGATATGGGTGAAAAAACATTTGTACTCACATCAAACTCTGCAGAGAACCCAATGTTATGGGAGAATCTTTTGATAAAGGGTATCTTTGCTCCTACTCTAAAACTAGGTGTGTGATTTGGAGCAGGTGTCATACCTCTTGGTGCCTAGGTTCCTAATTTACAAAATGGGAATAAATCACCGGAATACCTGACAGGATTGCTGTAAGATTAAATCCCATGATGTATGGAAGGCACTTAGTACTGTGCTCGGTACTTAGTGGAAGGGAGGAAATAAACGTTAGTAGCGACTGTTATTATCTGTTGTGTGTGTCATCAGTGAGCAAAGAGTGGTGGACCAGAAGTGTTTATTGGTCTCTAATTTGGCAGTTCTTTCTATGGGTTTGTTTTTTTTTTTTCCCCAACCAAGATTATTGTTTAAGAAACAGCTTCCTTATTTCATTTCCTTGACTTTCAGCTTTATATAAGCACTTCCTTACTTAAGAATGATCATTCTTCTCAGGTGTTTCTGCATTTGCTAAAGCTGCATCCCTCCCCTGTTGTTCTTTTTCTGTGGATTGCTTACCCTCTTAGCCAATGGACAACTTAGCATTTGAAATGCATGAAGATGCAAAACGGAAGGTTGTGTCTGAGGGGAAGGTGAACACCTCCAGAATGGTAAGAATGTAAATGGGGATTTACATCTTTTTTTTTTTTTAATTTTTTTTTTAAATTTTATTTTTAAACTTTACATAATTGTATTAGTTTTGAGATTACTTGCCTCAAAACCTTTATGCAGATCTCAAGAAAGAGCCCCTCCTTAGACCAGTTTTCTTCAAGTGACCTTCTAAAGAAAGGTAGCATGTCCTATTCTGAAAATCTCCTGACCTGCCTTTTCTCTCCTAAACTGTTAACTCCTGTAGCTGTTTAGGGGCCCAGCTTTCCATGAATTGTTGTTCCTGGCATTAATGAGTTATTTATTGTTCAATATAATACCCTCATACAATGTTAAACTGAATATGTTGGTAAATGATTATGCTCTACCAAACATATCATTAAATAATTTAAAACATTAAAATTTTTTTTTACACATTAACAAAACTACATTCAAGTATTACAAAATATTGGCAATATTCTCTCTGTTGTATAATAATACATCCTTGTTGCCTGTCTTACACCCAACAGTTTGTACTCTTATTCCCCAATCCATTGCTCTTTCCCTGCCTACCCACTGGTAATCATTAATTTGCTCTTTATATGGTGAGTATGCTTCTTTTTTTGTTATATTCACTAGTTTGTTGTATTTTTTTAGATTCCACATATAAGTGATATCATTCAGTATTTGTCTTTCTTTGTCTGACTTTTTTCACTTAGCACAGTGCCCTCCCAGTCCATCCATGTTGCTACAAATGGCAAGGAATCTTGTTCCTTTTTTATGACTGAGTAGTATTCCATTGTATATATACCACATCTTCTTTATCCAACCATCTGTTAATGGACACTTAGGTTGCTTCCATACCTTGGAGATTGTAAATAATGCTGCTATGAACATTGAGGTGCATGTATCCCTTTGATTTAGTGTTTTTGTTTTAAATATATACTTGGGAGTAAAATCTCCAGGTCATATAGTAGTTCCATCATTAGTTTTTTGAGAAACCTCCGTATTGTTCTCCACAGTGACTGCCCAGTTTACATTCCTACCAACAGTGTACAGGGTTCCCTTTTTCCCACATCCTCGCCAACCTTTGTTATTTGTGTTCTTTTGAATATTTATGAGTGTTAAAGTAAGGCTTCCCTGGTGGCTCAGAGGTTAAAGCATCTGCCTCCAATGCAGGAGACCTGGGTTCGATCCCTGGGTCGGGAAGATCCCCTAAAGAAGGAAATGGCAACCCACTCCAGTATTCTTGCCTGGAGAATCCCATGGATGGAGGAGTCTGGTAGGCTACAGTCTGCAGGGTCCCAAAGAGTTGGACACGACTGAGCGACTTCACTTTCACTTTCAAAGTAAGACTATCTATGTTAGAATTATTAGTGATCAAAAATGTACTTGCTCAGAGAGCAAGACTAGGAACTCAGAGAGCAGTGGAAAAGGACTCCTTGCCGTCATTGATGATAATTGTCATTTTAGTGGTCAGAGGAGAAAGGGCAAGTTGGTTCAAAGGTTGGGGTGAGTATTTTCTTGGCAGCTTTCAGTAATGTGGATTGTAACTCAGAAATAATACTGTTGTTTATAGCATATATTTGTGACATGAAACCAGGAAGTAGTAACATAGAAATACATGGAAATACCGTGACTTAGAGTTGAGTGATGACTTAGGACCTCATATAGGTAACACACATGATAATATGTATTATTATTGAAGGGAATTTACTGAAGCTATTTAAATGAAGGCGGGAGGGAAAGACAGAGACTTGTCAGGTCAGGCTCATTGATTACTGATATGTTACTTATTCCCATGCATGTACCTGTACACATAAATGCATTTGTACATTCTGGAACCAAAACATTCTTAGAAAATAGCTCCTTAAAACCTCATTGATTTTCAGGTGAAGAAACTGGTAAATAGGGGCTAATTGACTGACTTGGAAGTACTTAGCTGGGTACTTAATTTCCTAGTACTTAATTTCCTTAATTTATTCTGTGCCCCAGTCCTCAAATGTTTATCTTTATTCTTGTTTATTTGGGTGTCATCTGATGTATGGGCTATGTGTGAATGTCCTGCAGTCCTTGCACTTGCCCAGCTGCTAGACTGAAGAGAGAACCCGAGTCAGCAGCAGACACATCAGTGGTGCACTGGACAAGGCGTCCTACAGGTCAGAGGCTGAGGGTCTGAAGGACACCCACTGGGTACTGCCGAGGGCAGGCAGGACACAGCCTCGATTTTCCCTGCCCAGGGGAGGAGGGGGCTATCAATTATAAGGGGCATGATGTCAGAAGGGCTCCTGGGTTGCAGGGAGACTGTTGGAATACATCTCCTCACAGCTCTGGGTAGCAACCATTGCAAGGGCCACTGTTCCTCCGTGATGACTGAACATACCGGAGCTGATGTGGTCCAAGGGCTGGAACGATCATTAGTGGGGGTCAGGCCGATCATGCATGTGGTTACTGATTAGTTTCCCTTTAGGAGGGGAGGAAGTTGTGCGCATCAGGTAAGGGTGAGGCAGAGTGGGGCAAGGGCTGTACAGAGAGCAGGAGAGCAGCCATCTTAATGGGGCCTGACCATACTGCGAGTGTGTGTGTGTGTGTGTACTGATTTACACATCTCTCATTTTACTCAGTATGTTTATTCCACAAATGTGCCTTTTTTTTTTTTAATAAAAGAGGAAATAAACCAAACTCAGACAGTTGGCAATGTTTCTGATGCCTCAAGAGTGGAGAATAATTTCTAATTTCTTCTAGGAAAAGACGAAGCAGTGGTCACTGATGAGCATTTTCCTGGTGTGTCTTTTGGCTTGCACCATTACCACGGTGATCGGAGTCCTGATTGTCTCCTTGGTTTATGTCAACAACCCTCAGCCTCATTCAGAACCCGGAGCCCAATCTCTGCAAACAGCAGTTCCCATGGTGCCAAAGGCTGTTGATCCAAAATTTCAGTTTCTTAATCATTTATCTAAATCTAAGGTATGCTGCTAAGTCACTTCAGTCGTGTCTGACTCTGTGCGACCCCAAGACGGCAGCCCACCAGGCTCCCCCGTTCCTGGGATTCTCTAGGCAAGAAGACTGGAGTGGGTTGCCATTTCCTTCTCCAATGCATGAAAATGAAAAGTGAAAGTGAAGTCGCTCAATTGTGTCTGACTCTTAGTGACCCCTGGACTGCAGCCTACCAGGCTCCTCCGTCCATGGGATTTTCCAGGCAAGAGTACTGGAGTGGGGTGCCATTGCCTTCTCCGTGGTATGGATCACATGTATTAAGAAAAAGAATCATCTATTATAAATGATTTCGAAGTTTCCATTGCTTGTTTACTAAGCTGTGTTCTCTCTTCATTGGAAAGAAGTAGCTGTGGGCTGTTTGGATGAAGGGAAGTGAGGGATGGAAAAGGGGAAAGGTGGGTGGATGTTGGCTCTGGGCTGAACTTTGCTTTAGTAGCTGGTTCTATGGCTGGACGGGGGAGGTGCAGGCGGACAGATGGAAAGCTCTGTGTTCTCTTGTCAAGATAGGTGTTCGTTTTTCTGTCTAACAGGGACTGATGGCACTGTTGTCTCCTGGAGCCTTGCAGACCTGTTCTTTCTCTTCTTTTCTGGGGGGACCTCCTATATCCACTCACCCCCATATCCACTCACCCCCGTTTCTTTTTCCCCTGTGCTGCCCTCTCACTCTGGGGGCCGTGGTGGCCTCACATTCCTCAGGAAATGGCCTCCATGCTGATGGTTCGCCTATGACTTTTCAGGTGTTTGAGTTCCCTGGTGGCGCAATCCAGTGGGCCCGGTACAGGAACAACGCCAATGACTACCTCAGCATTGAAGAGGAGGCCTTTGGAAGCAGCTTGAACAGCCAGAGATCACAGATGAGCCTGGGGACCCTGAGAATAAAAAGCAGTGGCCTCCGGGCCCCTCACTGGCACTTCAATGCCAACGAACATGGCTATCTTGTACAGGTATAACTGGTTTGCCCACATTCTGTGCTTGAGCATTTGTGCTGTGTGTCCTCAGGCTATTATTTAGGTTGTTGCAAAACCTACTTAACTAATAGGATGATAGACAACATCTAGGCTTTGGCTGTGTACCCAATTAGACCAGTTAGCAGTGCCTTGGAACATTAGACTGTTTGTTTTAATTATTCGTGGCATCACTTTGAACTTCTTTCTTCAGTATTGAAATCATTTTTCATACATTGTTAAGCTCAGATCACTGTTGCATCCTTTGAGCCAAAGCTAAACCAGGTAGCTCTGATCTAATGATCAAAGAGACTACAGCTTCCCTTTAGGGAAAAAAGCAGGGACTGGAATAACGAACTAGTTTGCTGATGTTCAACCTGGAGTCCCTGAGATCAGCCAATGGTATGCCCTTTTGTGGCTTTTACTTTTCCGAATTCTTTGGAAGTGAAGTGAAATAGAGCTGGAAGTGAAATGAGTGTCCTTCCCTGAATTGCAAATAATTCATTAATTCTGAAATGTATTTATGGCTTCTGTGTTCCAGACACTGGGGAAATTGGAGTGATTAAGCTTTCATAGAACTTTCAGAGTTTGGTCTTACCCTGGTAATTTTGTTAATAGATCAGCCAATTTTTATGTGTGACATATTTCTGATTGCTAATAAAATTCCTTTTTTATACTTGGCAATTCACTGGATTTTAGAATTTACAAGAAGAGAGATTAGAGCTTCATCTATGAGATTAAACCCTCCTTAGAAGAATACTTGGGAGAAGGCAATGGCACCCCACTCCAGTACTCTTGCCTGGAAAATCCCATGGATGGAGGAGCCTAGTAGGCTGCAGTCCGTGGGGTCGCTAAGAGTCCGACACGACTGAGCGACTTCACTTTCACTTTTCACTTTCATGCATTGGAGAAGGAAATGGCAACCCACTCCAGTGTTCTTGCCTGGAGAATCCCAGGGACGGGGGAGCCTGGTGGGCTGCCGTCTATGGGGTCGCACAGAGTCGGACACGACTGAAGTGACTTAGCAGCAGCAGCAGAATACTTGGACATAACAGTAAATGCACTATGTTATTACTATTATTATTATTAAAATTATATGTAGGCTTTTTCTTACCTGGTAAATACATACACATCTGTTTGCAAACACACAAACATACCCAAGCATACACATGCATGTCTGTGCAACCATCTATGAACACACACATGTGCTTGCAGTCTTTTCAAACTAGCATGATCTTAGAGCTCTAAATGCTCAGTGGGGTGGTATTACCCCAAAGAGGGCAAAAACTGGTTGTTAGCAGGGTGAAAGTATCACTCTTTTTATGTCTACAGCATAGATGTGCGTGTAGTACATGAGCAGTATGTGTATGCCATATACAGGTCTCCAGTACCTCTGTAATGGTAACGTCTCATAGGGTGGGGATTAGAAAAACAGTCTAGCATGGTACCTTAGAAGGCAGGTAATGAAAAAAGGTTGAAGAGCACTGCTCTAAATTGATGTTGGGATATGCTCTTCCATTTCCATTTCAGGGGACGGCATGGGTAGGGGTGGTTGATGATGGTGCTGTCGTTACCACGTACAATGTTACAGCTGGCCAAGTGATCTTCTTCCCGAAAAACACAGTGCACTGGATAAAGAATGTGGGGAGTGAAGACTGCTTTTTCTTGCTCTTCTTTTCTACACATGAGGAACTTCAGACCCTGGATGTTGATGATGTATTTTTTTCTACACCTGAGGATATTGCTTCCAGGTCACTTAAGGTCTGTATCACTGCTGAGAATACTTCCCTGTCACTTAAAGGTGTGTACCACTGCTGAGAACAGATCCTGAGAGCGTGTGCATTCCATGGGCACCAAGAGGGCATGGCTATTTGAGTTTCTAAGGTGGCAGTCAACAAAGTAACAGTTGGGTAACGGGCTCAAGAACATGACTTGCTTCCTATTTAACACATAAACCTCCTTGAGGTTGAATTGCTCTTTATTTTCCCCTGTGAAGGGCTTCTATAGGAAAGTATTTTTAAAAAATATTTTGTTTTAATTTTTATTTCTTTGGCTGCATCGGGTCTTAGTTTTGGCATGCAAAGACGTTGCGTTACACAGGCTTCTCTAGTTGTGCATGTGCTCCAGAGCATATAGGCTCAGTAGTTACTCTGTGGCATGTAGTTACTCAGTAGTTACTCTGTGGTGTGTGGGATCTTAGTGCCTCTCAGTTCAGTTCAGTTCAGTCACTCAGTCGTGTCTGACTCTTTGGGACCCCATGAATCGGAGCATGCCAGGCCTCCCTGTCCATCACCAACTCCCGGAGTTCACTCAAACTCATGTCCATTGAGTCGGTGATGCCATCCAGCCATCTCATCCTCTGTCGTCCCCTTCTCCTCCTGCCCCCAATCCCTCCCAGCATCAGAGTCTTTTCCAATGAGTCAACTCTTCGCATGAGGTGGCCAAAGTACTGGAGTTTCAGCTTTAGCATCATTCCTTCCAAAGAACACCCAGGACTGATCTTTAGAATGGACTGGTTGGATCTCCTTGCAGTCCAAGGGACTCTCAAGAGTCTTCTCCAACACCACAGTTCAAAAGCATCAATTCTTTGGGGCTCAGCCTTCTTCACAGTCCAACTCTCACATCCATACATGACCACTGGAAAAACCATAGCCTTGACTAGATGGACCTTTGTTGGCAAAGTAATGTCTGCTTTTGAAGATGCTATCTAGGTTGGTCATAACTTTTTCTTCCAAGGAGTAAGTGTCTTTTAATTTTATGGCTGCAGTCACCATCTGCAGTGATTTTGGAGCCCCCCAAAATAAAGTCTGACACTGTTTCCACTGTTTCCCCATCTATTTCCCATGTAGTGATGGGACCAGATGCCATGATCTTCATTTTCTGAATGTTGAGCTTTAAGCCAACTTTTTCACTCTGCTCTTTCACTTTCATCAAGAAGCTTTTTAGTTCCTCTTCACTTTCTGCCATAAGGGTGGTATCTCTACCAGGGATCAAATTGAGTCTCTTCCAATCCCATTGGAAGGCAAATTCTTAACCCCTGGACCACTAGGGAAGTCCTGGAAACTACTGATATAATGAATTGGTATAAAGGTTATGATAGTAAAAATTGCTATAATTTTTCGTCTCTGGAAAGCCATAAACTCATCTAGGGAGAACTTTGCTACAGATGATGTAATTGTGTTTTCTTAATCTAATGCAGAGGAGCCCACAGTTTTTCTTGAGGAATAGCTGCCTTTGATCTCTCTCAGTATCACTGGAGAAACTGCTGATAGTGCTGGGTTTAGAGGGTCACATGTAGATGCTGAAAGTACAAATCGGTGATCAGAATTGGAGATGGTCCAGGCATGGCAATTTGGAGGGCTTCTGTGGTAAATTTCGGGACTTCAATAGTGGGATTCTGAGATTTATCTTGCATTAGATCCTGCTCTAACGTTTTAGGGAGAAGTAGAAGAAATGAGTCGTTAGAGTGAGAGTATTGTTAAGCATGGGAACCAGTGTATATTTTTGCAGGAGTTTATATTGACCGCAAAGTACCAGTGCCAATCCATTGAACACTTGGAAGATTTTCATAAAGATCACAAATCGTGGGATAGTTGAGGTCAGCTCTTTTGACTGGGCCATTGAAAATCACACTAGTGTCAATGCTGCCCTATCCTCAGCTGTCCTCTTCTGTTGTTAAAATTTGTAGAATGTTTCACAAATACCTTTTTTTTTGGACATTTTAAAATATAACAACTTTGTTGAGATGTAATCCATGTACTGTAAAATCCATCCTTTTTAAAGTGTATAGTTTCAAAGCTTTTAGTGTGTTTTCAGATCTGTGCAACAGTCTCCACTGTCTGGTTTGAGAATACTTTCATTCCCTCAAAAAGAAATGAAATTTCAATCCCTCATTCCCCATTCTCTCCTACCCCCAGGCCCTGGCAACTACTAGTTGGCCTTCTCTGTGGATTTGCCTGTTCTGTCTATTTCATATAAATGAAAACATATGATATGTGGCCTTTTGTGTCTGGCTTCTTTTGCTTAGCATAAAGTTTTCAGTGTTCATTCATGTTGTAGCATGTATCAGCACTTTGTTCCTTTTTAAAATTTAAAACATTTATTCAGCTGTGCTGAGTCTTAGTTTACAGATATCTTATATGGTCTCTTAGGCTTCCCTGTGGCTCACCTGGTAAAGAATTTGCCTGTAATGTGGGAGACCTGGGTTCAATCCCTGTGTTGGGAAGATCCCCTGGAGAAGGAAAAGGCTACCCATTCCAGTATTCTGGCCTGAAGAATTCCATGGACTATACAGTCCATGGGATCACAAAGAGTCAGACACGACTGAGCAAATTTCACTCACTTTCACTCATGTGGTCTCTTATGTGTTTCAGCCTGAAGGTGGAATTAATTTCATCAGAACATTCCATAAGCAAGAGGAGGATCAGGGGGTCAATCTTCCTCCCAACTTGGCAGAACTGGTTGTCAATGCTAATTACTCACAGTCTCCAGATAACTTTGTGTGGAGGTACTTCTATGACTTGAAAGGTATAGTATGTTATTTTGTGAAAGCTTTTTACTTTTTGGTTAAGTATTTATATATGTATGATTACATGGGTGTATTGGATTAAGATGTAATGTGTTTTTGTTTTATTTATTTATTTTTTTACAGCAAGGCATAGTCAAGAGAACTTTGAAAAAACACATTTCTCAACAGAGTAGGAAATGAGAGAAAAGGCCTGGAAGCAAATGAGAATGTAGGAAAAAATTCAGAGCATGAGGGGGTGTGTGTTGGGGCTGGGCAATGCTGTAGTAGAAGAGCCTGATGAGAGAGGAGGGGTCCAACCATGTAGCAATTCAGGGGTTTATTTTTATTTATTTTAAAGTTAATAATTGATTAATTTGGCTACATGGGATCTTTGTGCAGTGAAGATCCTGTGAAGGTCTTCACGCAGGATTTTTGTTGAGGCACATGGACTCTCCAGTTGTGATGCACAGGCTTAGTAGTGAAGGTGCTCAGGCTTAGTTGCTTCGCAGTATGTGGGATCTTAGTTCCTCCATCAGAGATTGAACCTGCAATGCAAGTTGGGTTCTTAACTGTTGGACCACCAAGGAAGTCCCAATTAAGGGGTTTTAAATAGGAGAGTGATACAGTGTGGTTTTTAATTTACCTATTTTTATTATTTATTTTATATTATCTCATTGAGGTGTAATTGACATACAACATTATGTTAGTCTCAGGTATAAAACACAGTGATTCAATATTTGTATATATTATGAAATGATCACCACAATAAGTCTAGTTATTAGTAACATCACCACTGTACATATTAGTAGTTGCAATTTTTTTTCTTAGGAGAACTTACAAGGTCTTAGTAACTCTAATGTATGCATTGTGAAGTGAAAGTCACTCAATTGTGTCCGACTTTTTGCGACCCCATGGACTATAGGGTCCATGGAATTCTCCAGGCCTGAATACTGGAGTGGGTAGCCTTTCGCTTCTCCAGGGGATCTTCCCAACCCAGGAATCGAGTCCAGGTCTCCCACACTGCAGGTGGATTCTTTACCAGCTGACCCACAGGGAAGCCAGTGTATGCTTTACAGTGTTATTAACTATGGTGCCTTGTTCTGCATCATGTCCCCATGACCTGTTTATTTTATAACTGGAAATTTGTGTCTTTTGACTTTCTTCACCCACTTCAACCACCCCCATTGCCTGCCTCTGGCAGCTACCACTCTGTTCCTTGTACCTGTGAGCTTGGGCATGTAGATCGTTTCCGTATCTTGGCTATTGTAAATAATGCTGCAGTGAACGAGGGCACAGCTGTCTCTCTGAGCTGGTGTTAGTTTTTGTTTTTGAAGTGATGACCAGCAGAATTGTGGAGAATGATTGAAAGCGGCCAGCTGAGAAGCAGGGAGATGAGTCAGGGACTCTTGCAGTCGTTCAGGTAGGGAATGATGGTGGCCTCACTCTGTGAGACAGAATTGTTAAGAAGCAGGGGATTTAGAGTTGCCTAACTGACAGGACTTCATTGACTGATCGAGGAGAGAGGTAGAGATTGGTATTTGGGATGAGTCTCACGTTTTCCATGGCTTCCTTGGTGGCTCAGACAGTAAAGAATCGACCCTGGGTCAGGAAGATCGTCTGGAGAAGGGAATGGCAACCCACTCCAGTATTCTTGCCTGGAGAATCCCCATGGACACAGGTGCCTGGCAGGCTACAGTCCATAGGGTTGCAAAGAGTTGGATACAACTGAATGGCTAGTTGTACAATGAGGTCCCCTGAGTTGAACGTCCTAAAAGAGGTCACTGTATGTTAGAAATTTCAGGAGAACTTGAGGAGGGTAGGATAGCATCTGGCGGGATCAGGTCAATATCTTGGCAGCACACAGAATGTGCTATAGCACTTCCTACCACAGAAACTTCTGTGACTGTAGAAGGGCTGTTCCTGGGACTGCATTTGACTCTCCTTTTGTGGTACCATTTTGAAGTAGTTTTGTCTTATTTTGTTTTTTAAATTTCATCTGATTCAGACTCAAAAGAACATCGATTTCCTGGAGGAATAATACAGTTGGCACAATATTGGAAAAATAGAAGTGAACTGAGCCACAATGAAAAAATTTTTAGTGAATTCCTGAATCAGGTAATTGAGAAAAATGTTTTGATGATTATCAAAATGGATGAAATATGAGCTTTAGGTTGGGTCAGTTTTTTTGGACAAAGCAAAAGGAAAGAGCTAGTCAAACACTCGTTGACTTGATCAGTGCAAACTATGGATTGAGGCCTCGTTATGAATTTGGAAGCTTAACTTCTTGGCATGGATGGTTACATTAATAAAGAGCCTGGAGGCTTGTGAGATTTCTCTTTTCATGTGTTTTAAATGCTCACCTGGCAGTATTGTTTAATGACTAAGAGCACCGCTCTGGCATCACATCCTGTGATTCAAGCCCCAGTTCTGCCAGTGTGTCCCTAGTTTACTCAGGCAACCTAGACTTTATTTTCATCTCATAGGGTTAGTGGCAGTCTTGCAAGAGTGTTATAAGGGATAAGTGACATGATAACTGTAAAGGATATAAAAAATTGCCTGTTCTCAGTGAGGGCTTTATAAATATTAGTTCCCGCAATGATTATATGAATTGCTAAATTGCTGAGTTGAATGTTGGCTAAATGTTGGAATTCATTTTTCTTTTTCTTAAGCATCAAAAAGCCCTCACTTTGAGTACACTCAGGATTTATAACAATGGATTACGACAGCCACACTTTCATTTTAACGCAAATGAAATGGGATACGTAATAAGTGGATGTGCAAAGGTAATTTCTCTGTGAACAGTTTTTTTTCCTTTTCAGTGCAGAAGGAAGCAAACAGGAGGTATTTCTTTGTTTTGGTTCAGTTGTTGGTAATAGAATAGGACTTTGTGCACATGGCTTTCTGGGCATGGTTTCCTTAGAGGGTACCATGCATGTCCTGTGAGGTAACTTCCAAATTTGCTCTTAGCACGAGAAGGGCTCTAAGAACATTTCAGAAGTGATAGAGAGGCTTATCACTAATGGTGAAGGGCTGGAATACCTGCTTACATTTTCTGAGTTTTGCATTCTCTGGTAATGCAAGCATTTAATGTGCTCTGCTTTGGGGACCATGAAATTGGCTGTTTGCCTCTCAGTGTAATATGAGTGGGGGTGGTGGGGAGGTGTGGAGCCCCAGTAGGGTGGCCATATGTCCCCTTGGTGAAATTATTAATAGCACCCCTTTTGACTCTACAGAGAGTCCTGGTTTGGGTGATCAATTAATTATATGATTACCATAAGAAAAGCCACACAGAGTATCATCTTACCACAGTGATTTGACAGAAGCTCCTCTGGGCTTTCATAGGGATCCTGGGAAGATCTACAGGTAAAAATGGGCTTCTCTAGCGTATATCTGCCTCAGTCGTGACAGATAGAATCAGACCAGACTGAAATTCACCTTTTATGTCATCTGGAGCAAAAGTTTTAAGTTTTTAGAGGCAACAGCTTTAACAAACTGGAAAAGGGCATTGTCATTACTCCTCCACAGAATTCCTTTCAAGGATCAGATGTTCTTTGTGAGGTGCTTTGTGCACATGTGTGTGTGTTTATGTGCATTCAGTCTCCAACCCTCTTAAAGGAAGACCCTTAGGATGCTGCTCTCCCAGAAGGCTGAATTTTCCCAAATGAGTGGAAAGGAGGGTGTAGGGGTAGTAAAACACTGGAATTTAAATCCTCTGCCTAATTAGTGAATGAATGTCATTGACACCCTTAATTAGAACATGGCAGTTAATGCTCTTTTTGTATGAAGTTCTGCAGTATTGATTTCACTAATGCATTTTGAGGGACATTTACTTCAATAGAGTATCTTCTGATTTTTGTGGAACTCTGTCTCAGAAACAGGAGCGTGAACATGAAGGATTGCCTCTTTTTTACTGTTTACCTTCTCTAAGAAGTCCCTTTATAACTACGTGCTTTTATTGATCTGTTCACTATGAATACTTATCCTTATTGAGTATATGATTTTATGTGCTTCAGTTCAGCATAGTTTTTTCCCCCCTCCTTAGGTGGGCATTATCAATGCTCAGAGTTTCACAGAGTTTAACATTCACATTGGAGATGTGATATTTTTCCCCACTGGAACCCAGCATTACATTAAGAGCACATGCGATGAGGATTTGCTTCTCATTCTTGCCTTCAGCACTGGAGACCAGGTGAGAATAAGCCAGTGTCGGAGATGTTGGTGAGTGCCAGTGATGTGCAGAGTCCTCTGCTAAGCAGTGTATCTGGGTCATAGAGGGGACTCAGCACATGGATATTGAATCGATGACTGGTTTAATGAACTGGCTGAACCCATGTGGGAAGAGAAGAATTGGAAGTCAAATAATCTTTTTATTTGGTTATAAAGGAATCCAATACATCACATTTCTCTCTCAATTCCCCAAATTCTCAACCAACTGAGAAAAAAGATGAAAGAGTAACATGTGCGTGCTCAGTTGCTTCAGTCTCGTCTGACTCCTTGCAACCCCATGGACTGTAGCCCTCCAGGCTCCTCTGTCCATGGAATTTTCCAGGCAAGAATACTGGAGTGAGTTGCCATGGCCTTCTTCAGGGGATCTTCCCAACCCAGGGATCGAACCTGTGTCTCTTAAGTCTCCTGCATTAGCAGATGGATTCTTCACCAGTAGTGCCACCTGGGAAGCCCAAAGAGCAGCATACAGAGACTTAGAAAATCATTTCTATTACTAATCATGAAGATATTTGGGAATATGATTAGCATCTGTGGGTAGGTGGGTTTCCTAATATCTACTGGGTTGGCCAGGATTGGTGTTGAGGTGAGCTCTTACACACTTTATGGCATAGAGGAACAGAAACACAGCCTGAGTTTTGAAGCTTTGCCAGCTCCCAAACAGAGAGGGAGGAGGTAAAGTAAGCATGGCCAAATTATTCTTCTGAAATTTATGGTAGAGAGATAAGGGAGAAAGAGAAAGAGGAAGAGGGAGGAAGGAAAAGAAAGTCTCTTGTATATGAAAAGAAACTATAGGAGACACGAAGTAGCATGAAGTATGACTCAGCAGTGCTCCTGAGAAGGAGTAGCATTCCCTCCCATCATTGTTTGAAGCAAATCTGATATACCATGATCTGTATTATAAAACCCATATTAAGAGAAATTATTTATTATATTAAATAGTTGTTTGCTTTCAAAAATTCACCCCAGTGTTCCTTAATTAGATGGAATAATGTGTTTGAAGAATAAGAATAAATAGTAGAACTTAGATTTTAGAAAAAGGTCTTAGGACTAGATTCCCTGCCGAGACAGGGTGAGAATTATGAGTCTGGGGACCCCTGGGACAGGTCCAGAAACAGACAGGCCATGGTTCTCCCCATGTGGAGACCCAGCAAGATCTCCAGCGGGGAGCGCAGTGTAGATTCAGCAGTTTCATCAACAAGACCTATACCAAGAGGCGAGCCTGCCCTGCTGAGTGATGTTCATTTTCCATGATGACACTTCCCCTCTTTAAGGGAGACTGGAAAACTCCAGAGTCTGCTTCTCTGAGTCGCCAAACCTTTCTGGTGGTACCTGGGGTGAGGTTTATGGAGAGCTCTTTGAGAAAGATATGCACTAGAAAACTATTAACAGCTGTAGACCTGCTCGGGGGAAGGTGGGGGATAGGATTCTGGTGTCCCATACTTTTGGAGTCGGTCTCACTGGAATCGGACACGACTGAGCAACTTTCATTTTCATTTTTCACAAGATACAAATTTCCAGTTATAAAATAAACAAGTCATGGGGACATGATGCAAAACAAGGTATACACTGGCTTCCCTGGCTCAGCTGGTACTTTCACTGCTACTGCCCCCCGCCTTGGTCTTTATTCTCTACAGTTATTATAAGAACAAATCACGAAGCAAAATCAAATCCAATATAAATAGGAAAAGAAGGGAAAAATATCAAAAGAGAGGAGGGAGGGAGGATGAGAGACAGTCTGAGAGATGGAAACACACACCCAGAAGGAAACAGAATGAGAGATGGGAGCACAGAGGAGACATACGTGCCCAGAAACACACACATACACAGAGACAGAGACATGCACAGACATAGAAATGGAGAACCACAAGGAGAGTGACACAGACAGAGAGAGAAGCAACGCAGAGACATACGGACAGAAGGAAACACACAAACACAGATAGAGAGAGGGACAGAGACCCACAGGGAGAGACACAGGAGGAGAGACACGGACACTACATACCCACACACAGACAGACCTGTGCACACAGGAGAGGGAAAGGCAGGCAGACCTAGAGACACACACGGAGAGATTCAAAGACATACGAGCTCAGAGACACATGCAGACAGAAAGAGAAGCACAGTGAGCCACACAGAGAGACCCACATACATGCAGAAATTGAGAGGCTGGCTGAGAAAGGAGGTGGTGTCAGAGGGGGAGGGGAGCAGAGAGAAGGACAGGAAGGTAGTGATGGAGAGAGGGCGGACAGAGTCAAACCAGCTGGACAGCCCTGCCCCAGAGGCAGAGACAAACGACTGTCTCTGGCTACAGAGAAGGAGGGCCGCGTACCTGGCTGCCAGGTGAGCCTCCATCATGTGCCTCTGGGCATGGAGCCCGGAGAGGCCCTTTGGGCACTAATCCCTGCTTCTATGTGGGCAGAAGCTCGTGCTCCCTCTTTAAAGAGAACCAGCTCCCAGTGGGATGGAGATCCCTCCTAAAGAGATGCCTCGGCATCTCTAGCCATCAGTCACTTTCCTTATTTCTGGAGTTGAAAAAGTGAGCTCCCCCTGGCAAGAGAAGACAAGCACAAGGGGACCATTTGCAGGATTTCACAGCTCCTGGTGTTACATAGCCACGCAGCTAACGTCCTGAAAATGCCCCGCTGGCTGTAGGATCTATGTGGCCGTACTTTGGCGCTGACATCTCTTCTCTTGGTTTCTACTATCAGTTGCAAACCCTTGACATGGATGATTATCTCCAGGCCACCGCAGACCACATCCTGGCTCAGCTTTTCTTCAAGAAGCAAAGTGAGTTTAAGAAGATCCCCCAATTTAAGGAAGACCAGGCAGTCAACCTGCCTTAGATTTGCTGACGTGTTCATATCTATTTTTATTTCTTCATATGTTATTACTGTTTTTAAACAAGGTCCACTTGGCTCATGAACTTGGAGCTCCTTACAGAGTGACATTGGTCAAGCAGGTGTGAAAGCAGCCCCACGGGCTCATTTAGCTAAGATCATAGGCAACTCGTGCTAAGCGAACATTTCCGTGTACTCTGCAGCTTATCTACAGAGGGGCTCTGCTCAATTAAATTACTATTTTTTAATGGATTTTAGTATGCATGTATATATTTATTTTGCTTTTGTTGCATCAGATTTATTACTCCAAATGAAAATCCATTCTTTTTTTTGCACATGAGTGAAACTTAGTGCCATGCTTGTATTTTTGCTATTCATCACTGTGGAAGGAAGTATGGAGATCAGCCTACTTATGTACATACATACGGACGCAGCCAGAAGAAGCCAGGTGCATCTAACCTTGTCTGGAGAGTTTAGTGTAGAATCTTAGGTTATCCACTCTCAATGCTTTTGTCGACATGAAGATACCTTTTATAAGGCTCAAAATTTCAAGGACTCACATGAGTAGTTTACATATTGTATATTAGCTGAGGAAATACTTAATGGCAAACTAATTATAAATTCAATATTTTCTTTGAATGTATTTGAATTTTATTAATCACATCACAGACTATTTACTTTTGAGGAACAGTCATCTGTATATTTGAGAAGCAAGTGTTTCTTTAGTCTATTGGGTGGGTGTGTATGTGGATTTGAAGACTACTTTTCATCACTTGGAAACTGGTAGGAGCTGGTGGTCTCTAAGTTGGGGGTCATTGTCTTAAGTAGAAAAGAGTTTGTTCAAATCTAATCAGTGCTTGATTTTTCTTTGTTGTTTTGTCACTAAGTTGTTCTAACTCTTTGCAACCCCATGGACTGTAGTCTACCAGGTTCATCTGTCCAATTTTCCTGGAAAGATTACTGGAGTGGTTTGCCATTTCCTCCTGCAGGGGATCTTCTCAACCCAGGGATCGAACCTGTGCTCCCTGCATTGGCAGGCAGATTCCTTACTACTGAGCCGCCAGGGAAGCCCTGAGTTTTCTTTATAGTTTATCTTAATAGGTATCTGGTACCTCTGCGTTTTGCTTGGGTACCACTGTCAATTCTGGGCTATACTATATACAGCTCTAGTCAGTATTGACACTTGTTAATGCTTTCAGCCAGCACCCTCTTTCAGTTATATTTCCCTGACTCATAATGAAATTTTTAGATATTTTAAGGATGTTGGTTCTTAGCTGAAGAAGGAATCTGTTTATATGTTCCTTTCTCTCTCTCTCTCTATGTGTGTTTCTCTCTTTAGATAACTAGCTCTGTTGACCTTATAGAAGACAGAGAATCAGGAATGACCCCCTTTGATGGGGGAGTAGTCGTCTGCATATTATATATGATCAGGTCATGAAAGGCCTGTCATCCCTTGCTACCAAGGTGTATTTACCTTATTGCCATTTTCCAGGAGAGCCAGCTGAGATTAGAGCTTAGTAGCACAGGGGATTTTGTGGTGGTAGTCTTGCTTTGAAGAGACTTTGTAGGGAGTTTGTCACCATCCAGGAGGAGGCGCATGGTTGAGAAGATGCAGGGAGGAGCATAGGACAATAGGTGTGTGGAAGGTGGATGTCCAAAGAGAGGGAGAGTAATCATAAAAGGAGACGGCGGTGTGTGTGGACAGAGCTTACCTGCAAATCTTGTTTTACTTTGGGACTTTTTAAAAATATACTATTAACTAGGTGATAATCCCTTTTCTTGAATCAGGAAGTGTATCTGATTACTATGTGGTCATTTAATAAAGATTTTGTGTATCTGCATATTATTTTGTCATTTAATTTTTTCTTCTTTTTTAAATTTATTTTTAATTGAAGGATAATTACAATATTGTGTTGGTTTCTGCCATACATCAGCATGGATCAGTCATAGGTGTACGTATATTCCCTTCCTCCTGAGCCTCCCTCCCACCCCATCCCACAGCTCTAGGTTGTCACACAGCACTGGTTTGAGTTCTGTGAGTCATACAGCAAATTCCCACTGTTTTGTCATTTAATTTTAAATGAAGCCTGTTCTTGCAGTTTTATGAATTTGGCACATTACTGGATTCCTTCTATGCATCCTTGAAATATGCTATATCATCATCTAAAGAAAAAATATTATGGTGTTGGAACTCTCTGGGTTTCCTGACTTAGGTTTCCAGCCTACTATGTATTTAAAAAAGAAAACTAGTAAAAATAAAATTGAATGATCTAATGAAGACATATTAATTGGATGTTGTTGGTATATTATTTTATGGGGGGATTTTTTTCTTTTTGACCACACTGCTCAGCTTCTAGGATCTTGGTTTCCTGACCAGGAACTGGACTTGGGGTCATGGCAGTGAAAGTGCCAAGTCCTAACCACTGGACCGCCAGGAAATTCCTTGGGGAGGATATATTCTTAGTTTTCACTTGGTGGTTCTAATTTCAGTCCTTTTTCCCTGTTTGGAAAGCTGATGTCTAATTTTAATACCATTTTATTCCTTAGGGTAATTGCATCCATTACTACTCAAGTGCTTTTAAGCTTTTTGGTATACCTACTTTATTTATTATCAAATCAATAGATTGAAGAGTGAATTGCTCAATCAGACTGATTATTTGGCATCATTTAGGCAAAACCCAGGCATTTGACTGAAAACCTCCTTTAAAACTGAACCTACCTTACTCACTTTACACACCCAGTCTATAATACAGCTACATTTGATTCATTTGAAATGGTTTGAATTGTACATAAAAAGTTCTTAAATCTTTAGAACTTTTTAACAACAGCTTTGAATAACTGGAGCGAATTGATTTGCCTAGAGGAGCTACAAGGTTAGGTAAATACCACTGTGTGTTCCTTACTGCTTATAAATAGTACAAGGCGGTTATAAAAAGTTTCTTTGTTCATATTCTTATCCTTTCCTATTACAGAGTAATCAGGCTGCTTTTTACCGCCCAACCAATTTAGAAAAAGGAAAATAGTTACTTTTACTATATAACTTGATTCTTAATGACCGTAATTTACCAACGGTTGCAAGTGATTTTCAGTTATATAGCATTACTACTGTTAAAAAAAAAAAAAAAAAAAACTAAGAAAGTGGAAAAAAAAAGCCACAGTGACTTTGTGCTATAATTAGAAGTGAGAAGTGGTATTTCTTCCACTCTCTGCACTCACCATAGCTTCATGAAACTCGTATGTTCACTTTGGAGCACTGTTCCTTTATACAGAACAGTAGGACACTGGAGAGTCCAGAAAAGAATAGTGATGCTAAAGAGATGAAAACCTATGTTTTCTTCAGTGTACTTAAGTTGGAACTGTCGGAAAAAAGAAGTTAAGGGATGACGTAGAATCAATGAAGTTGTACAGCTGATAGAGGCCATGTATCATGTGATCTCAGTGCTTCAGTTTGCAGAGAGACAAAGTGATACCCGACAAGGTGCCCAGATTGTAAGTAAGATATTTGAGACAAAGTCCGGATCTTTTGAGGTGCTTTGCACCTCCCCTGGGGAGTTTATTTTTTTAAAGGGTCAGCTAGTAAATGTTTTGTTTATTTATTTTTCTTTACTGTATGTTTGGTCGCACTGGGTCTTGGTTGCTGCACGTGGGCTCTCTCTAGCTGCAGGGAGCAGGGGCTGCTGTCTAGTCGCCGTGCTCAGGCTTCTCATCGGTGATAGTTTCTCCTGTTGTGGAGTGCAGGCTGCAGTCGTTACGGCTCACGGGGTTAGTTGCTCTGTGGTATCCTTGTAGAGTTTTTTGATTACTGTTTTCAAGTATATACAAAATTCCTCCACCTGAAGCAGAACTCTACACTAGGAAATGGACCGTCTTCAAGTGGGAGAGGTGGCTTCTGCCACCTGCACTTCAGCAGCTCCAGTGCCAACAGCGCTTCTCCTTTTCTGTGCCTGGCACGTGCCCGGTGTCCAACCACCTGTAGCTTCTGTAAAGAGGTGACCAGAGCCCCCTGAGATCACTGTCCCTATGTAGCCAAGTATTCCCTGCTTGAGTTTTCATTTTAAAGTTTTATTAAACAATTTTTATATTGTGGCTCAGATGGTAAAGAATCTGCCTGCAATGCAGAAGGCCCGGGTTCGACCCCTGGGTCAAGAAGATGCCCTGGAGAAGGGCATGGCGACCCACTGCAGTGTTCTAGCCTGGAGAATTCCATGGACAGAGGAGCCTGGCGGACTACAGTCCATGGGGTCGCAGAGTCAGACGTGACTGAGAGACTAACACACTTATACTGATAAAATGTACATAACATAAAAGTCATCATTTTAAGGTGTACAGTTCAGTGGCGTTAAGTATATTCACCTTGTTGCGTAGTCACCAGCACTGTCCATTCCCAGAACTCTCCATCATCCCAAGCAGGAACATAATACCCATTAAACACTAGCTCCCCATTCCCTTCTCCTCCCCAGCTCCTGGTAACCTTTATTTTCTGTCTTTATAAATTTGTCTATTTTAGGTCACTCATATAAGTGGAGTCATACAATGTTACTCAGGCCTTATTTTTATGAATTTTTTTACTCATTTTCAATAATTATGCCTTTACTATATTCTTATCATTGTGCTGGGATACACAAGAGACATGAAGATGTGGTCTCTACAAATTTATAATTTAAATGTTTCTTATTTAGTTCTATATTTCTCTTCCCTCCCCACCCCTGTATGAATCCAGCCCTTATCATGAGTATTCAAAAGAATGTTTATTCATTTAGATTACGTTAAGGGGCTTCCCAGGTGGCACAGTGGTAAAGAATCCACCTGCCAATGCAGGAGATGCAAGGGTTTGATCCCTGGATTAGGAAGATCCCCTGGAGGAGGAAATGGCAACCACTCCAGTATTCTTGCCTGGGAAATCTCATGGACAGAGAAACCTGGCGGGCTACAGTCCATGGGGTCGCAGAGACACGACTGAACACACACACACACACACACACACACACACACACAAGGAGTACATAGTAGCAGAATTGAAAAAAATGAAAGAGATGAGTCTATATTAAGCATTCGTATTTCCAGAGAAGGCAATCTTTTTGGTGGTTCCCATTCCAGAGACTGTCATAACAGTTCTTGGTCCTCAAATTTTTCATAACTCTCATAAAATTGCTTTTCCTCTACTTTTTTTTTTGAAGGCACCTCATTCTAGTCCCTGAAGTTTAGTCATCCAGATAAGAGTGTTTGACTTCTGTTCTTTAAACATTAACAAGAAACCCCATGTAGCCTCAGCAGGTGTCCCTTACATCTCTTATCTTGATTCAGGAATGCCCAACTTCATCCTACTGGCAATATACCTATTGTTTTATTATGTTAGCCTGTTGAATTCCATCTTCCTTTGTTCAGAATGTGGAGTAGCTCTCAATGAAAGGGAGCAGGCTTTGATGTGCAGGCTAAATGGATGTTGTACCAGAAGGGCCAGCTGTAGTGAGGGAGCCTGGACTCACGAAACTTCAGTGAAGGCGTTAGCCCACATCCCAAAAGACCACTTTGGATGTAGGGTCAATGAAAATTTTAAGATATTTAAATCATCACCTAGGAAAAATTTGCAAAGGAAAGAGTAGTATCTGTGGGTTTTTTTTTGGTTTTTTTTTTTGTCTTTTCAGGAAATTGGACAATTAAGAGGCAGTGTTTTTTAATTTGTTTTTGTTTTGGTGTTAAGCATGCAGTACGCTGCAGCTGTTAGTAAGTGTCGAGAATAAATTAAATAAAAATAGAACAGTTACTCCTAAGGTTGGTCTCAAGTGATTCATGTAAAGCCTTTAAATGTCTCCAGTACCTAGATAACTTTTCCTCCAGAATCAGCACTGCTCAGAGGATTGCTGTCGTGGGAGATAATTTTGTCTCTCTTTGTAAAGCGTTTTAGATAGTAAAAGCCAAGAAGAAGAAATTTCTGTCAACCAGGATGGATTGTCCTTTCAAATGTACTTTCTCTAATGTAAAATAAACCATTGGAGATGAGTTTACAAGTTTATATAGTTCTGAGCTCCCACCTCGCCTGGGTATGGGAAGGCTTTCTTAAATACACAGATAGTTCCAGAACAGAGAGAAGCAGGAACACATACAAGAAAAGGGAAAGCTATAGTTTTAAGGGCTGGAGTAGAAATCTTGAATTTCCTTTCCATGAGACATGTTCAGTTTTCTTTTAAAATATTTGCTTTTGACTGGAAAACTTTTCTAGCCAGATATAATCTACTTTGGCCTATATGTTTAGCTACTACCCCTTAGGTCTTTAACTTTTAGTTCCTCATTTAGATAAAGCATACAGAAGCAAAATGTCCAATTGCAAGTGTACAGCTTGGTGATTTCTACAAACAGAACATGTGCATTCATCTAGCACTTTGATCAAGAAATATTATATTACCTGCAAGTCCTCTTGTGGGCCAGCTTCCGTCACCACCCCCAATATGATAAGCAGTTTTTGAACTTTGTATGCATGGGATCATAGTCTGTGTGCTTTTTGGGACTTGATTTATTTTCCATAAGATTATGTTTTCAAAACTCATTCATGTTGTTGCTCCTCCTCTTCACTTAGTTTTTTTTTTTTCTTTTTCTTCAGATAGACATGTTGCTTTCATGTGTCACCTCCTTGATTCAGTGTAGCGAGCCATGACATGTGTATAAGTGGAGTGACTCGAAGTCAGGTCCTCTTGGTGGCCTTCATCGCTGGGGCTGTCCCTGCTTTTTTTTTTCTTCTACATGGTTGTTATCTGGGCAGAACTGAGATCTAAGAAGAGAGAAGTGCTAAAAACTTAGCACTTTCTGTCTGAAGTTTCTTTTCCTTTAACACTCTCCTTACTCCAACTCTTTCCACCCCAGTCCATCAGGTGGGAGGAATGTGATCAATGCTGGCTACACCAGCCAGGTTCAATTCCATGGTGACACTTTCCCCCAAACAGAAGTCCTTTTTCTTTAATTAGGGAGGGAGAAGTAAAGGAAGGTGACCTAGAAATAAAGGAAGGTGACCTATTACCAGCTTTCATAAAAAAACATCATTCTTGTTTGGTTGGCAAGTTGTTCATAACTGTTTTCCCTCTCCTGGTTTCCTTGTCCATGAGAAATGAGCTAGTACTTCATAAAAATAAATTTAACAGCAGCTATTTTTAAGAGAGAGAGATTTAAACTTCACAAACATATAGCTTAGATGAAATAACCCTTTCAAGTTTGAGCAATTGATTTTATCAAGAGTTTTTCCCCTGGGCTCTTTGCAGAATGAAATTTATAATAGTAGCTCTGTAGTTTTGAAGGTCCTCTTTTTACTAAATATGTGTCAGTTCATTCATTTTAATGCATAGTGCAGAAGTAAAGCCAATAGCTGTCTGAATGTGTCTACTTCAATTACTAATGCAGTATCAAGAAAATCAATAGGATATTTCAACACTCTTCCAACTTATTCTTCTGACCTAAAAGGCAGAGGATGATGCTGAAGCTGAAGCCCCAATACTTTGGCCACCTGATGCAAAGAACTGACTCATTTGAAAAGACCCTGATGCTGGGAAAGATTAAAGGCAGGAGAAGAAGGGGACGACAGAGGATGAGATGGTTGGATGGCATCACCGACTCGATGGACATGAGTTTGAGCAAGCTCTGAGAGTTGGTGATGGACAGGGAGGCCTGGCGTGCTGCAGTCCATGGGGTCAAAAAGAGTCAGACATGACTAAACAACTGAACTGAACTGATTCACTGGAATCAAGTCAACTTAGATTCTTAGGTTGCAGTCAAAGTGGTTATATAACAAAGACAAGAGAATTGTGCATTTGTTTTCTGATATTTCTTTTTATATTTATTATCAGGGTTTGCAGGACAGGGAGAAATGGAGGAGGAAGTGGGAGGAAGAGTGTAATGGTTGCTGTGGTTTTAGACGCTAAGGGAGATGCAGACCCTCCTGTAACTCTGCAGTGACTGCAAGGAGGGCTGTCCGGGAGGTGGATTATGGTGCAGGGGCTGCTGAAGCCTTCTGGCAAGTCCCTCCTCACAGTCCTTGACCCTGGGGCTGCCTGATTGGAAAAGTGACTGCAGAGGCAGAGCTCATCTGGAGAGGTCCCTCCACGTGCCTCTGCTTGGGGCATGAGAACCATTTCCATTTGTAAAATGAAATGTTGAGAATCCTGCATCTGTGGGCACTAAAAATTCCCCAAACCCAAGATGTGAAGGTCAAATAGAATAGAGAGTCACCTTTTGAGGCCTTGCTATAAAATATGTGTGGAAAATTTGAATTTGTTTTGTACGACGGGTTTAGGGACAGTTCCTAATAAGGATATCATGATCTGAACGATGGATTAGATGTAGGGCTGGGGTCCAAACACCAGTCACACATCCACAATAGGCATCTAAGAAATCAATATGAACTCAAATTAGTATCTGAAGCCTTTCCCCAAAGTACCTTTGTTTAACGGAGTGAAAATCCCCCTCCATTAAGTGTCATGGATCAGATTAATCTGTCACCTGCAATGGCATCACCACAACTGTCTGGAGTGCCACATGGCTTATACTGTGTTTTGGAAAATTCTTGCTTGTGGTGACCCCACTTCCTTCATCAAAGCCCCTTCCCATGTGCTGCTTGCTGGGAAGCCCAGTACAAAATAACCGGTTGGAGGAAGTCCTTGGGAAAATGGCAAAGGGCCAGAAGTACCCCAGCTTGGTGCTGCGGGCAGAAAAACATCTCCTGCCTTTGGTTATGCCCGGCGCCAAGATTTAAGAATAAATATTAAGGATGTTGCTTGAGAAAACGGGTTATGGGATAAGCACATGGGTCACTTAGAGCGTGCTGTCCTTGAAATATTTTTACTGATTAGGTGTTAACCCCGTACGCGCTCTGCTGGCTGTATACTCTAAGCTCTTTGTTCCTGCTTCTATAAAAAGGCTTGACTGCAGAAATAAACTGGTCAGTCCTTGCAAGAGACTGTCCAAGTGTCATTCAGGTTCGTCGCTTCCAAGTCCAGGGGAGAAAATCCCCAACAAGTGGCGCCATGAACAGGGACTTGAAAGGAAGGCTGAACAAAGCGACGAGCCCTGCAGAAAGAGGTAAGCAGGATGGGACAACATAGCAGTAAAATTCCTTTCATTTCCATAATGCATCATTTTTTGAAACAAAGCAGTGTTAATGTTTCAAGAGATCAGTTGAACGACTGCTATCATATTTTACTGGAACAATTCATGGTTCCCAGAAGAGGGGACACTCAATCTAGACATATAGAAAAGGGTTAAAAATAATGTTTTGCAAGCATATCGGCAAGGGTTACATGGTCACTCATACGGGCTATCATAGAACAAATTGAAGGGCATAACGTTGATTTGGAAGTAAAAAACTATTCAATCTTTACATGAATATGAGCATAAGGAGCAAGATATGCAAGGTGCTTTGAAATATAAGAATGTTATGCTCAATCAGACACAATCCTTAGAAAAACAACTTAGAGACATATATAAGGATGTGTCAAAACTGAAGCCACTTAGAATGGAGGTCATTTCATTCAACGGACAGCCCAAATCTGAGGTTTTTCCTTCTGCTCCGCCTGTAACAGCAATTGCTAACTTTGCTCGTACTAATCATTTCACTCCTCCTCCGGAGATGCCTGCTTGTGCTTTCGCTTTCCCAATGCAATTTAATCAACCTGCCCAAGGCCAAAATACTTGGGCTAATCTAGATTTTGGCATGTTGTCTAGCTTTAAGAAAGCATGCACTCTGTATGGACCTACTTCTCCTTACTGTATAGAATTTCTCAGAGGATGGGCTGACCATTGGATGTCATATGATTTTTTTCAAATAGCAAAGATAATTCAGAATCCTCAACAATTACTTCAGTGGCAAATATGGGTTAATGATGAGGCCCAACAAATGCTGATTGACCAGCAATCTCATGGTAACCCTGCCAATTTAACCTATGATAGACTCACCGGAACAAGAGCCATGGCGAATATGATTGCGCAATTAGCTAATATTACCTCTCAGATGTTACATTTCATTAAAAAAACTGCCTGCAGGGCATGGGCAAAAGTTGATAGCGCTAACTCTGATGGTTCATTTGTTAAGATTATTCAAGGACATGAGGAGGAATATTCTCAATTTATAGGAAAATTAAAGGGTGCAGTTGAGAAATCAATTAAGGATGTGACTTTACAAAATATTATTTTAAAACAACTTGCTTTTGAAAATGCTAATGAGGAATGTCGATCCGTGCTCAGACCAATTCGAGAGACTGGCTCTCTTATGGAATATTTGAAAGCATGTAGGGATATCAGATCTGTGTCCCATAGAGCAAAATTGGCAGCATTGGAAACCTTTAATGTACAGAAAGCTGCTAATGCCAAATGTTTTAACTGTGGGAAGCCCGGCCATATGAAAAAACAATGTCGCATGCCAACACAGGCTGGAAAAAATAATACTACTACTAATAAGAAGAGACCCCCAGGAGT
This sequence comes from Bubalus bubalis, assembly GCF_019923935.1. Taxonomy (NCBI): domain Eukaryota; kingdom Metazoa; phylum Chordata; class Mammalia; order Artiodactyla; family Bovidae; genus Bubalus; species Bubalus bubalis. The sequence continues at coordinate 8,450,546 of NC_059178.1, read as the reverse complement.
ATGTCCAAGATGTAAAAAGGGGTTCCATTGGCTGAATGAATGTCGTTCTAAATTTGATAAGGATGGAAACACTTTGAACCCTGGTGCACAACAAAAACGACAGGGAAACTGATAAAGGGGCCGTCCTCTAGCCCCACTACAAAAGGAGGACCTAACGTTACGACGCTACAAGCAGCTACATCTAAAAGTGCTTGCATTGATATACCTAGTCCTTATGATATGGAACTAATAGAATTATACAACCCCCACAAAGTTCCCACTGGATATTATGGCCTGATTCCACCTGGGACTGTGAGACTAATTTTGGGACGTAGTAGCTGCACAATGAGAGGTTTAGTGGTATTGACTGGTGTTGTGGATGAAGATTATGAAGGGGAAATACATGTTATGGTAAATGTTGTGAAAATGGGAAATGTATACTTACAAAAAGGGGAACGTTTTGCACAATTATTACTTTTGCCATATGTCAAACCAATGAAGGCATCTGATAAAGTTCGGCAGGGAGGCCTTGGCAGTACCAACCTTACAGCTGCACTATCCACCTTATTAAAGGAACATCAGAAACCCATGCTTACTTTATGCATACGGGGAAAAATATTCACAGGCATGTTAGATACCGGAGCTAACATTTCAATCATTAGAGCTGCAGAATGGCCCCTTGATTGGGGTAAGGTTGTGGCTCCTTCTAGACTATTAGGAGTGGGTGAAACTGATGCCACACAAACTTTTGTCAATGCATCCTATTTACAAGTGTATGGCCCTGATCAAATTGTAGTTTATCTTAAACCATATATTACTAATATCCCTATCAATTTATGAGGATGGGATTTTCTTGAACAAACGAAAGCCACAATTTCTTTAAATGAACCTTTTTAATGGGGGCCATTGAGTTAACACCACTGCCTCTTGATTGGGAATCTGATACCCCAGTATGGACACCTCAATGGCCCCTAACTAAAGAAAAATTGGCAGCTCTTACGCAATTAGTAAATGAACAATTACAAAAAGCTCATATAGAACCTTCATTTTCCCCGTGGAATTCCCCTATTTTTGTAATAAAAAAGAAATCAGGAAAATGGCAAATGTTGATAGATTTAAGAAATGTTAATAATACCATGTTACCTATGGGGCCCTTACAACCCGGATTGCCCTCCCCTTCTATGGTACCAAAAGGATGGTCTGTAGTTATCATTGACTTACAAGACTGCTTTTTTACTATACCTCTGCACCCTAAAGATAGAAAATGTTTTGCCTTTTCAGTTCCTTCTATAAATCACATGGCTCCTGTTAAAAGATTTCAATGGAAGGTGCTACCTCAGGGTATGATGAACTCTCCTACCATTTTCCAATATCTCATATCTGTTTTATTACAACCTATTAGAGATAAATGTCCTACTGTGTTTATAATTCATTACATGGATGATATACTTCTTTCTATGGAATCTGAACTCTGTTTGCAACAGTTATACAATGAAGTTACTACTACTCTTCAAAATCATGGCCTGCTTGTTGCGCCAGATAAAATTCAATGGAAAGCACCCTTTAATTATTTAGGACATGTTATGGAAGAATCTAAAATCAAACCTCAAAAAATTCAAATTTCTGTGCAATCTCTACACACACTGAATGATTTTCAAAAATTGCTAGGAGATATTAATTGGCTGCAGCCATCTATTGGCATCCCCACCTATGCCTTACAAAATCTATTTAAAATTTTAGAGGGATCCCCTGACCCTAATAGCCCTAGGCAACTAACAAAAGAGGCCAAAGAAGAACTGGCCTTAGTGGAGAAACGCATTCAACAATCTTTTTCAACTCGGTTAGATTATGATCAACCAGTTTCTTTATATATATATTCCCCACTGAACATTAGCCCGCTGCAGTTATAGCTCAACATAGCCCAATAGAATGGGTATATTTACATACTAAACAGTCTAAAAAAATTGTATCATATATTGAGGAAATAGGGCACTTAATTGTGTCAGGAAGAAGCCATATACAAACTTTGACTGGATTTGATCCATATGCAATACACATTCCCTTGACAAAAAAGGAATTGCAAATTGCCTTACAATATAACTTGACCATGCAAATGGCATGAAATGATTTTCAAAATGTTATCTCATTTCATTTGCCGAAAGGAAAATTATGGGACTTTCTACAATGTACTAAATTCATTGTAACTAATATTGCATCCCAGCCTATTTCCAATGCACCCACCTATTTCATTGATGGCAACAAGAAAGGCATAGCAGGGATTGTCGGCCCTGATATCAAAGAGAAATTACCCGCCACCTATTCTTCAATACAAAGAGTTGAGTTGTATGCTTTATATGCTCTTTTGTTGCTTCAACAATTATCCTTCAATGTATATACTGATTCCAAATACCTTGCTTCCCTTTTTCCTGATTTTGTTACTGCCTTTTTATATAACCTAGATGAAGAATTATATACTCTCTTTTCACAGACTCAAGCTTTAATTCGCTCACATACGGAACTTTCTTTATTGCACATATACGTGCTCATTCAGGTTTACCTGGCCCTCTGGTTACAGGAAATGATGCTATTGACAGGCTCATAGCTCCCATTTTTACGTCTGCCAGTGACGAACATGCTAATCTTCATACCAATGCTAACAGATTGCACTCTAAATACCATATTCCTCTTGCTGAAGCACGGCATATTATTAAAACCTGTGATGTCTGCGCCCCTCTGCATTTACGGACTACTATTTCAAGAATTAATCCCCCGGGGGCAACAACCTAATTTCCTTCAGCAATCTGACTTCATCACTGCTCCTTAGGAAAGTTTTCTTTGCTTTTTGTCTCAGTTGATACATTTTCCGACTTTATCTGGACAATACCTATCTCTTCAGAATCCAGCAAACACGCCATTTCTGCACTCTTACTCACCTTCCCTGTTATGGGGATTCCTTCAGTCCTGAAAACAGACAATGGGCCTGCATTTACCTCACACTCGTTTCATTCATTTTTATCAGAATGGAACATAACACACATTACAGGAATACCCTATAATCCTCAGGGTCAAGCCATTATTGAAAGAGCCCACCACACCCTAAAAACTCATTTAATAACAGAAAGGGGGAATATGGAAGAGGAGATACACTTCTTATCCTATGAACCCTCAATTATTATTATCTTTAACTCTTTATTCCCTAAATTTGTTAAACTTAACAAAAAAAATTCTGACAGTCGTGCAGATAGACATTTTGCAGGAGACAAAAACAGCAAATTAGAAATCAATACACTAATATGGTATAAGCAATTTAATCAGTGGCTGCCAGGAATCTTATGACTCCTAGGCAAGGGTTATGGTCTTGTCATTGCAGATGGAGAGGAAATCTGGGTTCCCCTTTGCCATGTCCGTTACCGAGAGGGACCCCAAGACCGGACTCCCTCGGGAAGTGACGAAGTTGATGAGAAGGGTCTTGTCAATGAGGAAACGCCATCGTCTGAATCCTTACCCGACACGGGCTCAAGTGAAAAACATGACTTGTCAGGCTGAGCAGACACTGAAGAGTACTGGAACTCCTATGACTCCAGATAAGCTGTTTCTGGCAATGTTAGCTGTTCTTTCCTCTTCCTCTGGGGTAAGTGCAGAATATGTTTATTGGGCATACATACCCAACCCACCACTTCTCTCCATAGTGGATTGGGTAGATAAAACCCCTATGATCTTTACTAATGATAGCATGCATTTTCCAAGTCCCTGGTCCATAAAGCAACCAATTCATGAAGAAGATGAGGGAAAACCAATCAACATTTCCATGGAATTCAAAACCTTGCCTATCTGTTTCGGATCTCACCCCCTTTGCATGACTGTCTTCCCACAGTGCTGGGCATACTCTGCCAACAGTGGGACTGCTTTGCGTCTGGGAATGTTTGCTACGGCATCTTTCTTACTCGATGGCTCTGAGTGACATCATCCAGGCCAGATAGCCAACTATTCGAACTCGCTTTTTCAACCAGAGGAACCTTCATGTCATACTGTATCTTGGAGAAGAAAACAGGAGATACAACTGTTACATAGGTCTGATTGTTGAGGCCAATTTGGGAAAGTTTCTGTAATTCAGCAAAATCATACTAATCATACATTTAAATTTGTTGACTGGGGACCTCACGGGTTGTTTGTAAACTGTTCTGAAGAGCAGGAGGAACATCATAACTGCTCCTGGTTTAATAGATCAAGCATTGGAGGTTTTCATAAATCTAAGACAAGTTTCTGGACTAATAAGGACATATTGCTGAATTGGTATAATGGGGGCTTATCACCCCCATGACCCAGGATTGTCGTCCCCATTGTGGGGCCAGAGCAATGGCACATTTGGAAAATTCCAGCAGCCTTAGAGCACTTCACTAGTGTTTATGGGACTGTGGGTATGTTTTGTCCTTCTAATTATACCTTCCTATACAATAGTACTGGCTATATTCAATCATGTGTTCATCTTCCGTACTTGTTTATTGTAGGGATTTTGATATTGACTTATCGACCAAGATTGTCAATTGTACTGCATGTGCATTGTATACCTGCCTTAATCACACCATTTCATATCACAATGCTAGCATTGCACTAGTTAAACAAAGATCTGAGTTACGGCTTCCCGTAAACTTAACTGAGCCTTGGACTGATCCTGTATTTCTTTCTGTATTGTTGAAAACTGGACTTAGGCGATCTAAACGCATCATTGGGTGGATTGTTGCAGGCATCCTAAGCCTTATCTCCATTGTGACTGTAGGAACTTTGTCCCGTATGGCTTTACATAATTCTATACAAAATCATGATTTTATCACTGCTTGGCACAAAGACTCTCATGATCTTTGGACTCGACAAGCTCAAGTAGATCAGCAATTACAAACATGAATTAATGAGTTACGAACTGTGGTTATCCACTTAGGAGATCAAGTGCAGCAACTGACTTTCCAAACACGTATACGTTGTCACTGGAATTTTACTTCTTTTTGTCTGACTAACATGCCCTATAATAGCACTGAATATCCTTGGGATAAAGTTAAAGCACATTTGCAGGATCTCACAGATAACTCAAGGTTAGACATCAACTTGTTGAAACAACAAGTTGCTAATTTTCAAGTTAAGGTACCTAAGGAATTGTACAGCACTCAATTTTATGATACTTTAACCAAAACCCTATCGTCTCTAGACCCTAAAACTTGGTTTTCAGGAAGCAACATTTTTATATATGAATTAATCACCCTGCTTTTTCTGTCATTGCTTATAGGACATAGATGTCTCTACTCAAGACTCCATGCCTCTCACAACGGAGTCTAACTAGCAGCTGCCATGCTTAAATTAAAAACAAAAGGAGGATATGTTGGGAAGCCCAGTACAAAATAGCCGGTTGGAGGAAGTCCTTGGGAAAATGGCGAAGGGCCAGAAGTACTCCAGCTTGGTGCTGCGGGCAGAAAAACATCTCCTGCCTTTGGTTATGCCTGGCGCCAAGATTTAATAATAAATATTAAGGATGTTGCTTGAGAAAACGGGTTATGGGATAAGCACATGGGTCACTTAGAGTGCGCTGTCCTTGAAATATTTTTACTGATTAGGTGTTAACCCTGTACACGCTCTGCTGGCTGTATACTCTAAGCTCTTTGTTCCTGCTTCTATAAAAAGGCTTGACTGCAGAAATAAACTGGTCAGTCCTTGCAAGATACTGTCCAAGTGTCATTCAGGTTCGTTGCTTCCAAGTCCCGGGGAGAAAATCCCCAACACTGCTATACTCTCTGCCTTCCTGATCCTCACTATTGCTTGACTTCACCCTACAGCCATATTCAGGAAGGTTGTAAGAGAGAAAGAGAACTTCAGAGCTGGGAAGGGACCAGCTAGTCCAGTAATTGCAAGCTGTGCTCCTGTGGTGCCTAAGCATCTGCACAGAGTTGGGACTCAGAGCAGAGGTGAGCCAAACTGGGGTCTGCTCAAAGCCCGTACCAGCTTTCACCTGCCCCGCTTCAAACAAATCAGTACAAGGTTTGAAACTCAGTGAGCTAGGCCAGTTGCTTTCCTTTCCAGGTAAGGAAATTGGAGCTTGAAGAGCTGACTTCCTAGATACAAAGCGCTGGAGTGTGGTAGTGACAGAACTGTTTTAGAAATGGGTAATTTCTAGGAACTGGAAGTCCAGCCCTCGCTAATGAAGGAGTGAGTTAAAAGGTAACTTTGTAAAGTTTTGGTTTCCTTTGGAGATTTTAACCTTTGGTATGGACCTAACAGAAGCAGAAAATATTAAGAAGAGGTGGCAAGAATACACAGAAGAACTGTACAAAAAAGATCTTCACAACCAAGATAATCACGATGTTGTGATCACTCACCTAGAGCCAGATATCCTGGAATGTGAAGTCAAGTGGGCCTTAGAAACCATCACTATGAACAAAGCTAGTGGAGGTGATGGAATTCCAGTAGAGCTATTTCAAATCCTAAAAGATGATGCTGTGAAAGTGCTGCACTCAATATGCCAGTAAATTTGGAAAACTCAGCAGTGGCCACAGGACTGGAGAAGGTCAGTTTTCATTCCAGTCCCAAAGAAAGGCAATGCCAAAGAATGCTCAAACTACCGCACAATTGCACTCATCTCACAGGCTAGTAAAGTAATGCTCAAAATTCTCCAAGCCAGGCTTCAGCAATATGTGAACCGTGAACTTCCAGATATTCAAGCTGGTTTTAGAAAAGGCAGAGGAACCAAATTGCCAAACATCCGCTGGATCATCGAAAAAGTAAGAGAGTTCCAGAAAAACATCTATTTCTGCTTTATTGCCTATGCCAAAGCCTTCGACTGTGTGGATCACAATAAACTGTGGACAATTCTTCAAGAGATGGGAATACCAGACCACCTGATCTGCCTCTTGAGAAACCTATATGCAGGTCAGGAAGCAATAGTTAGAACTGGACATGGAACAACAGACTGGTTCCAAATAGGAAAAAGAGTACGTCAAGGCTGTATATTGTCACCCTGTTTATTTAACTTCTATGCAGAGTACATCATGAGAAACGCTGGACTGGAAGAAACACATGTTGGAATCAAGATTGCCAGGAGAAATATCAATCACCTCAGATATGCAGATGACACCACCCTTATGGCAGAAAGTGAAGAGGAACTACAAAGCCTCTTGATTAAAGTGAAAGAAGAGAGTGAAAAAGTTAGCTTAAAGCTCAACATTCAGAAAACGAAGATCATGGCATCCGGTCCCATCACTTCATGGGAAATAGATGGGGAAACAGTGGAAACAGTGTCAGACTTTATTTTGGGGGGCTCCAAAATCACTGCAGATGGTGACTGCAGCCATGAAATTAAAAGACGCTTACTCCTTGGAAGGAAAGTTATGACCAACCTAGATAGCATATTCGAAAGCAGAGACATTACTTTGCCAACAAAAGTCTGTCTAGTCAAGGCTATGGTTTTTCCAGTGGTCATGCATGGATGTGAGAGTTGGACTGTGAAGAAAGCTGAGCACCAAAGAACAGATGCTTTTGAACTGTGATGTTGGAGAAGACTCTTGAGAGTCCCTTGGACTGCAAGGAGATCCAACCAGTCCATTCTAAAGGAGATCAGTCCTGGGTGTTCATTGGAAGGACTGATGCTGAAACTGAAACTCCAATACTTTGGCAACCTGATGTGAAGAGCTGACTCACCTGAAAAGACTCTGATGCTGGGAGGGATTGGGGGCAGGAGGAAAAGGGGATGACAGAGGATGAGATGGCTGAATGGCATCACTGACTTGATGGATGTGAGTCTGGGTGAACACCGGGAGTTGGTGATGGACAGGGAGGCCTGGCGTGCTGTAATTCATGGGGTCGCAAAGAGTCGGACATGACTGAGAGATTGAACTGAACTTAACTGAAGGATATGCTTGCCACCTTCTTTGGATTCTCTGTTTTGGGAACACAACCTTAGAGAATTGTACATGCTGTTTCAGGAAAAAATTCAATAGCAACTTTAAACTAGTGCTTCTCCTGGCAATGTGAGGCTAAACATGGGCTACTATGGCAAAGACTGTGACTTTAGGCCTATCTTTAGTGTAAAGCTTCTTTTTCACACTTTAGAGAAGGCTGTGATGAAATGATACTGACATTTTTTTTTGACATTGAAGTTGCTCAGTCGTGTCCAACTCTTTGCGACCCCATGGACTGTAGCCTACAAGGCCCTTTCATCCATGGAATTTTCCAGGCAAGAGTACTGGAGTGGGTTGCCATTTCCTTCAACAGGAGATCTTCCCAACCCAGGGATCAAACCCGGGTCTCCCACATTTTAGGCAGACGGTTTACCGTCTGAGCCACCAGGGAAGTCCGATGAAATGATAAGCATGCCTAATCCACGTCCCTAGTTCCTAGATGGCAGCTTGACTTGTGATGGTGCTGGAAATCTGCTGTCACCCCTCCCCCTGCCTAAACTCATCTCTCCTTTAGACCCTCCCTCTTCAACCCTAGACTTATCAACAGTCTGCCTGACATTTCTATTTGCTTGTCTAGGAAACATCTCAAATTCACATGACAAAAGGTGAATTTCTGGTCTTCTCTCCCAAGTCAATTCCATTTGAACATTTTTCATCTTGGTTAATGGCAACTTTGCCAGGCTTCCCAAGTGGCGCTCATGGTAAAGAACATGCTTGCCAATGCAAAAGACTCAAGAGACCCAGGTTTGATCCCTAGGTCAGGAAGATCGCCTAAAGTAGGAAATGGCACCACACTTCAGTATTCTTGCCTGGAAAAGTCCTTGGGCAGAGGAGCCTGGCAGGCTGTGGTCCATGGGGCTGCAGAGAGTCCAACACAACTGAGCGACTGAGCACATGTCATACATCATGTCACAGTGGCAACTCTGTCCTTCTGCTTACTCAGGCCAAGATGCTCAGAGTCATCTTGCTCCTGTCTCACATCCTCTGTCCACTCTATATCTGACGAGTTCTCACTCCCTCCACTGCTATCGCCTCGGACTAAGCCGCTATCATTTCCTTTCCTGTTTAGCTTGAGTTTCTTAACTTGACTTTCTTTCTGACTATGACTCTTGCTTTCAGTCTATTCTTGGAGTGGTCAGAGAGGTCCTTTTTATAAGTAAGGCAGGTCACGTCATCCTTTCTTCAAGACACTCCCCATCTCACTCAGAAGTTAAAAGATCTTCCTCCTCCAACCCCTACCCTCTTCCATATCCCACTTCTCCAAGCTACACCTGTCCAAGCTGCCCCCAAGTCCCTCCATACCTTTCCTTTTCCATGGTCACTGCTTCTGTGCCTCATCCCCGTAACTTTTCTGGCCTTATGGCTCCACTACTCTTGCTCCTCCTGGTCACTCCACTCCAGCCACACCAGCCTCTGGGCCGAGCCTCAAACACTTTTGGCATGCTTCAGAATTAGACCATTTACTGGTGGTCCCCTCTGCATGGGTTGCTCCAGTCAGATTTCTAACTCCCTCACAACTTCAGGGCTTTGTTCCAATGTCCCTTTCTCAGTAATCATCCTTGCTAAATCATCAGGGAACTGCAAATAAAAACCACAATGAGATATCACCTCATACCTGTCAGAATGGCTATCACCAAAAAGGACACAACAAATGTTGGTGAAGATGTGGAGAAAACGGAACCCTCTACACTGTTGGTGAGTGTAAATTGGTGCAGCCACTGTGAAAAACAGTATGGACGTTTCCCAAAAAACTAAAAATGAAACTACCGTATCACTTAGAAATGCCCCCGCCCCAACAAAACACTAACTTGAAAAGATACTACCCCAATGTGTTCATCAGTTCAGGTCAGTTCAGTCGCTCAGTCATGTCTGACTCTTTGCAACTCTGTGAACCGTGGCACACCAGGCCTCCCTGTCCATCACCAATTCCTGGAGTTTACTCAAACTCATGTCCATGGAGTTGGTGATCCATCCAACCATCTCATCCTCTGTTGTCCCCTTCTCCTCTCATCTTCAATCTTTCCCAGCATCAGAGTCTTTTCCAATGAGTCAGCCCTTTGCATCAGGTGGCCAAATGTTCATAGCAGCGTGATTTACAAACCTCCAAGATTTGGAAGCAAACTAAGAGTCCATCAACAGATGAACGTACAAAGAAGATATGGTATATATTCAAAGGAATACTACTCAACCATGAAAAGGAACAAAAATATGCGGTTTGCAGCAACATAAATGGACTCGGAGGGCACTATGCCAAGTGAAGTAGGTCATACAGAGAAGAACCAATACTGTACACTATCACTTTTATAGAGAATCAAAAAAATACAGCTAACTAATGAATATTAACAAAAAAGCAGACACAGATATAGACAACTAGTGATTATTAGTGGGGAGAAGAAAGGAGAGTAAGAGATAAAAGCTATTAGGTATAAAATAATCTATGAGGATATATTGTACATTGCAGGGAATACAGCCAACATTCATATAACTAAAAATGGGATATAACCAATTGGAACGATACAGAGAAGATTAGCATGGCCCCTGCGCAAGGATGACACGCAAATTCGTGAAGTGTTCCATATTTTAAAAAAAAAAAATTGTGACTCATATTATTTGTTGTTGTTCAGTTGCTCAGTCATGTCCGACTCTTTGAGAACCCATGGACTTCGGCTTGCCAGGCTTCCCTGTCTGTCACCATCTCCCAGAGTTTGCTCAAACTCATGTCCATTGAGTCAGTGATGCCATCCAACCATCTCATCCTCTGTTGCCTCCTTCTCCTCCTGCCCTCCATCTTTCACAGCATCAAGGTCTTTTCTAAGGAGTTGGCTCTTTGCATCAGGTGGCCAAAGTATTGGAGCTTCAGTTTCAGCATCAGTCCTTCCAATGAATGTTCAAGGTTGATTTCCTTTAAGATTGACTGCTTTGATCTCCTTGCTGTTCAAGGGACTATCAGGAGTTTTCTCCAATACCACATTACATTATACCCCTGTGATATATATATTCAACAGCAGTTATCAGTTCAGTTCAGTTGCTCAGTCCTGTCCGACTCTTTTGCCATACTTCAATTGAAAAAATATGTGGCGGATTCATTTTGATTTTTGGCAAAACTAATACAATTATGTAAAGTTTAAAAATAAAATAAAATTTAAAAAAATTAAAAAAATTTAAAAAGAAAATAAATAATTCTAGCTAAACAGGAAAAATCCTGCCACCCACAAATGTCTCTCCCTACCCATTCCTGTCTGTGGATAAGCACAGCAGTGTGTCCAGAGAGAGACCAGCGGTAGAACACGGGGAACTCTCTTGAGACCCCCAATGCCCGGAAGCTGCGTGGGAAACGCTGTTGCTCCCGGTGCCCTGGCAGGGGGCGAAGGCAGCTAGAAACCAAGTGATGGGGAGAGGCCCCTGGGAGTCTGTCAGCACCCGGCAGCCTTGCTTAGAGGATCTGAGAGGCCGAAATCACTGAACAGGTAGGCAGTGTTAGCCAGCTGGCTTCAAGCACTTGCTCTGGACCATGAGAACCAGTTTTACACCTGTCCCTGTCCCTTACACCTGGAGAGGCTTGGTGACTGAGACATAGCGGTGCACAGGGACCCGGCATCCTGCCTCCTCAGTGCAGGCGGGAGCGCAGGGCCCTCTGAAAAAGGCGGGAAAGCTCTGAGAGGGGCCCACAGGCTGACACCTCATGGAGGGAGGGTCCAGATGGCATCGCCGGACAGGTGATGGCTGACAGCAAGGAGCGTTCGAGCAAGTGATGCTGGGTTAGTAAATTGCCTCACTCGTTAAATTAAAAAAAAAAAAAGAATTTATTTTTTTAAAAAAGGAAAAAAGGAACAACTGGGTTCAAATCAGTTCAGTTCAGTTCAGTTCAGCCGCTCAGTCGTGTCTGACTCTACAACCCCATGAATTGCAGCACACCAGGCCTCCCTATCCATCACCAACTCCCGGAGTTCACTCAAACTCAGGTCCATCGAGTCGGTGATGCCATCCAGCCATCTCATCCTCTGTCGTCCCCTTCTCCTCCTGCCCCCAATCCCTCCCAGCATCAGAGTCTTTTCCAATGAGTCAACTCTTTGCATGAAGTGGCCAAAGTACTGGAGTTTCAGCTTTAGCATCAGTCCTTCCAAAGAACACCCAGGACTGATCTCCTTTAGAATGGACTGGTTGGATCTCCTTGCAGTACAAGGGACTCTCAAGAGTCTTCTTCAACACCACGGTTCAAAAGCATCAATTCTTCAGCACTCAGCTTTCTTCACAGTCCAACACTCACATCCATACATGACCACTGGAAAAACCATAGGCTTGACTAGACGGACCTTTGCTGGCAAAGTAATGTCTCAGCTTTTGAATATGCTATCTAGGTTGGTCATAACTTTCCTTCCAAGGAGTAAGCGTCTTTTAATTTCATGGCTGCAATCACCATCTGCAGTGATTTTGGAACCCCCAAAAATAAAGTCTGACACTGTTTCCACTGTTTCCCCATCTATTTTCCAGTAACTGATGGGACCAGATGCCATGATCTTCGTTTTCTGAATGTTGAGCTTTAAGCCAACTTTTTCACTCTCTTCTTTCACTTTAATCAAGAGGCTTTGTAGTTCCTCTTCACTTTCTGCCATAAGGGTGGTGTCATCTGCATATCTGAGGTGATTGATATTTCTCCCGGCAGTCTTGATTCCAGCTTGTGTTTCTTCCAGTCCAGCGTTTCTCATGATGTACTCTGCATAGAAGTTAAATAAACAGGGTGACAATATACAGCCTTGACGTACTCTTTTTCCTATTTGGAACCAGTCTGTTGTTCCATGTCCAGTTCTAACTATTGCTTCCTGACCTGCATATAGGTTTCTTAAGAGGCAGATCAGGTGGTCTGGTATTCCCATCTCTTGAAGAATTGTCCACAGTTTATTGTGATCCACACAGTCGAAGGCTTTGGCATAGGCAATAAAGCAGAAATAGATGTTTTTCTGGAACTCTCTTACTTTTTTGATGATCCAGCAGATGTTGGCAATTTGATCTCTGGTTCCTCTGCCTTTGCTAAAACCAGCTTGAACATCTGGAAGTTCACGGTTCATGTATTGCTGAAGCCTGGCTTGGAGAATTTTGAGCATTACTTTACTAGCGTGTGAGATGAGTGCAATTGTGTGGTAGTTTGTTTGAGCATTCTTTGTCATTGCCTTTCTTTGGGATTGGAATGAAAACTGACCTTTTCCAGTCCTATGGCCACTGCTGAGTTTTCCAAATTTGCTGACATATCGAGTGGAGCACTTTCACAGCATCATCTTTAGGATTTGAAATAGCTCTACTGGAATTCCATCATCTCCACTAGCTTTGTTCATAGAGATGCTTTCTAAGGCCCAATTAACTTCACATTCCAGGATGTCTGGCTCTAGGTGAGTGATCACACCATTGTGATTATCTTGGTCGTGAAGATCTTTTTTGTACAGTTCTGTGTATTCTTGCCACCTCTTCTTAATATCAAATATATGTCCTTAATTTTTTGCCAGCTATTGCCAAACCACTATCCAGATTCTTCTACTTCACATTTTCATCAACCATGTGTTCATTCCTTGTTCCAAACCTTTGATAACACTGTCTTATTAGAAAGAAACATCTTTGCTGATTCTTATTGTTTAAGTCACTAAGTCGTGTCTGACTCTTTGGGACCCCATGGCCCTCCAGACTCCTCTGTTCATTGAATTTCCAGGCAAGAATACTGGAGTGGGTTGCTATTTCCTTCTCCAGGGGATCTTTCTGATCCAGGGAAGGATCAAACCTGCTTCTCCTGCATTGGCAGGTGGATTCTTTACTGCGATACAGGCCAACAATTATATGTTATTACCGGTTTAGTTTATATACCTTTGATTACTATTGAGGGTGGACATATTTTTACATCATTATTGATAATTTACATTTTTTACTTTTATGTATGTTTTTTAACATTGGAAAATTATGAAAACTCTTTATGCATTAACCCTTTCCTAGCATTTTAATTTTTCTCTCCTTGTTTACTTTTTATATTTTTATGGTGTTTTTCTGAAAATGTTAAATGTTTAGAGAATTAACCATCCATCTTTTCTTTTATGGGATCTAGTTTTGTTGTTTTGCTTAAAAACTGTCTCTCAGTTCTCTTCCCATCAATATTTCTCCGTATTTTCATCTAAGTTTTCTGTGATTTTATTGTTTCACCGAAATCATTATATGTTCTATGTTTATTCAGGTTTAATAGTTGTGATAGGTTGCAAAAATGGCTACAATCTTCAATTCTCCATCCTTCTCAGGACCACTCCTTTCTGCAGTGTCAGGGTGCAGCTCTACCCATGAAAAGGTGGAATCTGTTTACCCGGCACTTAAGTCTGGCCTTGTGACTTGCTTTGACCAATAGAATCAGTGGCAATGACAGCATGTGCTTCTAAGGCTAGAACTTATGAGATCCTTGGTGCTTCTCCTAGCTCTCTGAGAACTCTCCAGGGCCACCAGGTGATCAAGCCTGCTGGGTGAGCATGTGGCCTTATTGCTCTCCATCACTCCAGCTGACTTCCAGAAATGTCAGTGCGGTTATCTTAGAACAGTTGGTCCCTAGCCAAGGTATCAGCTGAGCAGTAGCTGACATCAAGAGCATCAAGACTTGAAGAAGAGCTGCTCTGCTGGGTCTAGCCTGAATTGCTGTCCCACAGAAAAGTGAACTAAATAATTGGAAGCTGTTTTTAAGCCCCTAAGCTTTGGAGTTTTCCTGGTTGTATAGCAAAAGGTAGCTGATATATGAAGTAGGGAATTCTATTTTATTTATCCAAGAGTTAGCCTGTGGCCTAATAGCATTACTTAATAGTTCATCTTCTCCCAAATATTTTATCTTGATTCTGCCTCTAAGTTATCCATTAAATTCTATTGATTTGTCTGTCCTTTGTGTAATAGATTCGCTCAATGATACGCTTCAGTATCTGGAAGGATAGGTCTCTCTTATCTCCTACAATTCTTAACTACTCTTATATTTTTATTCTTCTGGATGAATTTGGTTTTATTGTTTCATTTTGCAAAAATATATATGTTGGGCTTTTGAATGGAGTGTTATGAAACATAAACTTTGAAAAGTATTGAATTAAAAATATTGAGCTATCTAGAAATATAATATTTTGAATAATTGTCATATTTTATATATTTCAGAAGAACTTTATAGTTTTCCTTGTGTAGCTTTCTCATAGTTCTTATTAAATTGATGCTTGGGTATTTGTATTTTACAGTAAAAGGAAGATTTTTTCATTATATTTTATATGATTACTTTAGATTTTTAAGAAAACTATCCATCTCAATATATTAATTTTTTAACTGACCACCTAACTGAACTCTCTGTTTCTAGAAAATTGTTTAAAATTGTTTTTTTTTAAACTGGATTTTTCAGCTATGCAAATCATATCATTGCAAGTAATGGTGACTTTTTCTCCTTTCCAGTGTTTTCCTCTTTATTTTATTGTTGCATCTTATTACTTTGGTTAGCACTTTCAGAGTAATGTTAAAGAATAGTGGTGATGGTTCACCCTTTTCTGACTCTTGCCTGTATTGTTTTTTTTAAACAAGAAAATAACTCTTTGAGAGCAGGTTCCATGTCTTGTTCTTTTATTCTTTCTCCCTTGATTCTTAGCACAATGCTTGCTTATATTTGGCAATAAAGAAATATTTAGTAATTTAAGGGCCAAATACTTATTGTAGACCTTCTTTGTGTTGGACACTGTAAAGGGAACTGTGGTGCAAAGATTAAGATAAGGTTCCCCAGCTTTGTTATTGTTGTTCATGTTTTAGTCACTACGTCGTGTCTGACTCTTGCCTCTCCATGGACTGTAGCCCACCAGGCTCCTCTGTCTGTGGGTTTCCCAGGTGAGAATACTGGAGTGGGTTGCCGTTTCCTTCTTCAGGGAAACTTCTTGACCTGGTGATCAAACCTGCATCTCCTGCATTGGCAGGCGGATTGTTTACCACTGAGCCAGCAGGGAAACCCTGATCCCCAGCTTTAGGGCCCTTTAAGTCCATTTATTGGAGAAGGAAATGGCAACCCACTCCAGTGTTCTTGCCTGGAGAATCCCAGGGACGGGGGAGCCTGGTGGGCTGCCGTCTCTGGGGTCACACAGAGTTGAACACGGCTGAAGTGACACAGCAGCAGCAAGTCCATTTATATTGTACAGACTTTGGAGTTGGATAAAAACAAACCTTGGCTTTATGTCCTGCCTGTTGTGGGACTTTGAAAAATTTACATCACCTTTCTAAATTTCCAGTTTATTCTCCTGAATATCTGGAAATTAATAGTCAACCTCTTATGAGTTTCTTGGAGAGATTAGATAATATATGTATAAGAGCATTTTGAAGAATTTCTGAATAAATGAACAGGAACAGGAAATACAAGAAGAGCTTTGGTGGATGGGGGAGAACACAGGCTCAGATTTGAACATACTGAGTTGAAAATGTCTGTGGAACTTTAAATAGACTTATATGTTGGATCATTAAGTATACAGATCTGAAATTCAGAGAGATTTAAATGTGTGAATATGCTACTTATGTTCTTAATGTTTCAAGACTCAGACAAATCACTCTGGCCACAATAAAGAGGGTTTTTTTTGGGGGGGGGGGTGGCGGGGGGTGGATTGGAGGGGAAATACATATGAAGCTAAACTGTAGGTGGAAAGCCACCAGAATGGAGACAGCTCAAGGGTTGAGAATGTTATCAGCAGAGGTGAACGCCACAGAGTGGTCTATTGAGCTGGGAATGAAAAGTGCCCTGATGTCAGCAATTAGAAGGCCTCTGGTGCTCTCTGAGGAGAGGCTCCACCACAGGAGGGTGAGAGGAGGGCTGATTGCTGGGCCAGTGGGAGGTGAGAAGGCAGAGAGCAGCTCTGCAGGGAGGATAGAGCTGAACACCGTGCTGTCTGTTGACTTGGTGGGTGGTTCATAGCTCAAACCCACACAGTATCCATGTTCAGATATATCTCTGGGAAATTCTTCTCTGGGTGACCACATCTTAGCCTACTTCTGTTGGGGGATGAGGCACTTCCTGGCAGGCAGAGTATAACCCCCACCAAGGATCTCCCCAGTCGGATATGGAATGCAAGGTGGCATTGGCACACTGAAGATTCCAAAGAATGCAGAGTAGTTTTGGCTTCTCAGTCATTCCAGAACATCAGCAGAGTGGACAAGGTGTTTATCAGGCTGCAGTGCTTGGCAAATGGGGCAGTAGCTGGCAGAAGAAACAGGTGTGGTTATGATGCTCAGGGACAGCCTGGAGGGGATGACACTGGTGCCTTCCAGAGAAGGCAGCTTCCCAGGGTGCGGTGGTATCTTATGTCACCAGAGGAGATGGCCGGGGGCTCCACCTGATACCTGACCAGGCTCTCCTGTGATTATGTTTAAGACGGGGCTTGGGGGATTCTCAGAAATACACGAAGGGGCCTCAAGGGGTTTAAGGTCTTGCGTGGCAGTTAAATGTAAGAGCCAGCAAAATGTGGGTGGTGAGTATTCCTATGTTCCCTTGTGCACCCAAGAGCTAGGCTGTACCTGAGGCAACATGTGTTACCAGGTGAAGAAACTGTCTCTAAATAGGTCTAATAAGACAACCATTTGCCACTGTTGCTGGGACTGTCTCTGCAGGAAAAGTGTTCTAGCAGGACACACACGCACGAGTTCTAGGGTGAAATACTCAGGAAAACATGGGGTTAAAGAACATTGCCGAGGTTTTCGTATATATACCCTTTTATTAAGGGCCTCTGGTACCCTGATCCATTCGCATCATATTCACTGGCTGCCTACTCGGTCTCTGTGAAGTAGGCACAGTGGTGAGCACCATAGACATGGCCCCTGCAGCCTAGACGGGGAGACAGAGCTGCTGTGCATTATGACTCTCTAGGAGAGAGGGGAGTGTTCAGCGTTCCCCAGACTCATGCCATGAATCCTTTCTGGAGGAATACCTTTAACACCTTTCATGCTTGGGATACTGAAATACCAAAGGAAAAGAAGTGGAAGGACAGCTGGGAAGGGTGAGGTATGGCTATTTGGTCTCTGACTAAAGGACATTAAACAAGTTGAAACAAAGAAACAATACACATCATAGAAAAGGTTCCTAATTGCGCAATAAAGCCCAAATAGGGACTTCCATGGTGGTCTGTGGTTAAGAGCCCACCTTTGAACCCAGGGGATGTAGGTTCAATCCCTGGTCGTGAAACTAATGTCCCACATTCCTTGGGATAACTAAGCCCTTGAATGCAACTGGAGAACCTGCCTGCTACAGCTGCCGAGCCCGCCCACTATAGAGCCCTTGCGATGCAATGAAGACCCAGAGCAGCCAATAATTAAAAAAAAAAATCCCAAATAGGGGTGAGGTGAGTGGAAAGAGATTCTGAATTGCTCCTGCCCTCCAGAGCCCTTGTCTTTCTCTCTTCTTCCTTTCCCCTTCCTTTCTTTCTGATTTCATTGCCTCCAAATTATGTGAAAATCTATATCTCCCCTCTCACATACATACTTGATATTTAAATATAAGCTCAGTAGTTATAAATATGCAGTTACCAGATTATCGCATGTGTGCTTCAAATGTCTTTTTGAAACTATTGCTTTGAGTTATCTAGTCATAAAATATGCCCACCATGTAATCAATGGACAAAACTCTTCCTCATTTTCACCCCACGCAGCCAAATCTTTCTAACACACAGTGGTTTTCTTTCTCAGTGCCATTCAGATGCATTCCTTTGACAGCATTCCACGTCTAAATTCTTGTCATAGAGTGGAGGGAACATGCACGCAGCCATAGAAGACAAAATCCTTCAGGATTTCCTGCCTCACTCGCTCTGCTTTGCCCTCAGAGGAGGTGCTTTCTCACATTGTCCACCAGTCTGGTAACCTGGGGCAGTGCTCCAGTCCGCCGGGCTGAAGGCCACATCTCTCCTTTGTGAGGGGGTAGGACTGTGGGAGGGGAGGTGGGGGTGACCCTGCTCCAGCCCGGAGCCTGTGCAGGGCAGTCACTTTTAGGGAAGCACACGGAAATTGAGGGTCTAGTGTCCATGCCCGCATGTCCCCGAAAGCCTTTCTAGGTCCTAGCGTACTTGTATGCAGTTAAAACCCCACTGGTGAGCTCACCAGAGGGTAGTGAAAAGAAGGCGCGTTTGATTAAGTTCAGGCTCCAGGCAGTGGCTCCCAACCTTTGTTCTTTCTCTGGAGGCACTCCTGAATTCAAAGCCCACGTTCAGTGGTCTCAGCCCACCTGGGGGGCAGGGATCAATCTGCTGGATGATGAGTCCAGAGCTGAGGGCCATAGGCATTTGGATTGGCAGGGAACGGGTGGTCAGTAGCGCCTGAGCTTTCTTCCTGTGCCCAAGGCACACTCTCCTGCTTTACCCTTGCGTCTGTTATCAGGAGCCCCTCCACCCCCAGCCCCAGGGTTCAGTGTAGTGGGCTGATCTATACCTGCCACAGTTCTCCCCTGGCCGAGCCCACCAGGGTCTCAAGGAGAGGAATGCCCCCTACCACAGGGCAGCACTCACCCCAAACGATCTCATACCCACCTTTCAAAAAACCTCCCCAGACCCTCTCAGCCTCTCAGCTACAAGAGAGTGGATCACTGTCTGAGTGTTCCCCGAGCTTCCTTCAATTCCCTCTCATAACACTGGTAATATTGCTTTTTCCTCCTAAGTTGTCAAGATGTTTTATCTCCTTTGCAAGCAGGGAAACTCCTAGGGGCAAGGTTTTTTTCTCCTTATTCATTTGTGTTTCCTCGAAGTACCAAGAAAGGGTGTCTCACATAGTAGGTACTTAGCAAGTTAGTTCAATCAGTGAAATTGGAGGTGATATAATATACATAGAAGTATATGATCTATATCTTGATAAGACTCAGGCCACAAGTATAGCATAAAATTGATACAGATAAAACTACGGGGGAACCTCCCTGGCTGTCTAGTGGTTAAGACTTCACCTTCCAATGCAAGGGCAGCGGGTTTCATCCTTGGTCAGGGAACTAAGATCTCACATGCTTCATGGCCAAAAAATCAAAACATAGAGCAGAAGCAATATTATAATAAATTCAATAAAGACTTAAAAATATGAACACCCCACTTACAACCGAGGTTTTTAGCAGTCATAATGGCTGCTACTAGCTATGCATTATTGACAAGAAAATTGACAAGAAAATTCATGGATCTTAGAGCGTGGCTCCTTATTTTGATAACCACATTCTGTGGTTAGTATGTTGAGCCTGAAACTAAAGACTGAAGCCACCCCTGCCTCTGGGCATCAGATGGCGCTCACACACCATTAGAGAAGTTTTTACAAACTGCCTCAGTCTGGTTTCTTTCACCAAAGCGGAGAGCTGTGGTTGTCTGCACAATTCTACGGCAAATTGATTTCTTTCAGATGTCTGGGCCAGAGCTCAGTTCTCCAAAGGCAGGCTTAATACACACACACACACACACACACACACACACCTGATTGTAAAGCATCCAGCTCAGGCTGCGTTGAAGGTCAAATCCTGTTTCTGTCAACGTAGTGACACTGTCTCTTCTTGCTTGGTCTTTGTGCCTTTTAAACAGCTTTATTACAGAGAAGGAAAAGACCAGCAGAAAAGCAGAGAAAGAGAGCTAGAGAAAGAGAGTATTATCTGGGAACGAGAATCAGTGCTGACCTATAGGGAAACCCAGAGTGCAAGTACTTTGGACACATCACTTGCCCTGAGCAAACCTGTTTCTTCTTAGAGGGAGAGAACATAGCCTCAGTGCTTTCAGATCTTGGTTGTGTCCCACTCTTTGTGACCCCATGGGCTGTGGCCTTCCAGGCTCCTCTGTCCAGGGAATTCTCCAGGCAAGAATCCTGGAGTGGGTTGCCATTTCCTCCTCCAGGGGATCTTCCTGACCCAGGGATCAAACCCGGGTTTCCTGCATTGCAGACAGATTCTTTACCGTCTGAGCCACGAGGGAAGCCCATAGTCGGTAACCAATAAATGTTTGTTGCATGAATAAATGGTTGCAACAGTCCCCCACCCAGTGTAGGCACAGCAGGGCTTCCTGCTCCGTTTCAGAGATGTTGACTGACTTGTCCTTGGCCTTAGGGTTCAGAAAGTAATGGAACTAGAACTAGAACCCTGACTTTTGCCCCCAAAAATTTTAAAATATTTCAGTCTTTAAAATTAAAGTCTCATCTTTATGTTTATAAAAGTTCTCTTCAATATGTTGGAGAGTTTAGGTGAGATACAGTCCATATGTCTGATGGAAAACCAGTGCAGTCTTGTGGGGAATAAGTTGTTTTTCGATAACACTGGTGTTAATCCAAGTGAAGTTATCCATACCACCTATTTTCCACCCATAAAATCTTGGACAGGTTTACACCTGCCAATTGCTGATTCTTGGGTGTGTTTCACAAGCCAGTGATTAGCTCCAAAATTCTAATGCTTCTGTGAATTGTTATGAAAGGACGAGTCCAAAATTTCAGGAAGGGTGTGACAGCAGCATTGTGCATACTGTAGGAGGTCCATATTTCGGGAATCCGAGTGCAGCTCTTCATGTTCCCGTTTATATTCACCCCACCCCTGCAGGAGGTGAAGTTCAGGGAGCTCTCAAGGGTATCTCCTGTGTTGGTGCCTGAATAGAACTTCTTGAAGATAAGATCTCTGGTCAAAAAAAATCTCTCAGGGGGACCTGGAATTCCACCCCATCAATGGCTTTGTTTCTTCATTTTATGTAGAATCTTTGCCTTGAAGCCTTTCTTTGAACACAGGTCTACTCATTGCTGTGCTAGGTTCTGGGAGAGATGCAAAGAGGAATACAAGTTTTTTCTACTCAGTAAAAAATTTTTTTCCTTCCTGTCTTCCTTCTTCCTTCCTTTTCTTTCTTCTTTCCTTCCTTTCTTCCAGTAGTATTTCCTGAGCACACGTTATATGCCAGACCCTGTGCTAGGCTCTGGGTCAAACAGTTAACATTTTGAATGTTCACTATAAGCATGCACTAACTATCTAAAGTGCTTTTAATGAGTTAACTTATAGACTCACAATCTCTGTTGATAAATCAGAAAAGTGAGGTCCAGAGAAGTTGGGTGATTTAACCTGAGGTCACACTGCTAGAGAATAGCGGCATTCTGACTCCGGAACCTGGGTCTTAACAGGGTCCCTGATCTAAGCTCCTCACCTAGTAGGAGGGGCGGGGGCGGAGAGGGGGAACACAAATGTAAAAAGATGAACTAGAGTCCAATAGGCCTGCGATGGAAGGGGAAATACGGAGAGGGCTCCTGGATCCGACTGCCTGGAGGAGCTGGGAACCCATCACCAGGCACGAGGCAGGAACTCTGGAGCCATAGCTTAGTCACCAACAATCAGAACATGAAAAAACACCTCTTTTCTTACTCACCAACTTGCTTTGCTGTTAAGGCATGTCGTGCCACTGAGGCTACTTTGGTAATACAGTTTTTAATTCTTTTAAAAGTAATATGATAATAAAGCACTGATTGAAGCAATGAGCGCCGTTTGCATTTGTAAAACTTGGCAGGATCCCACGGGTACAGTCTCACTTTATGCTCTTGCTTTTCTCTCTCAGCCTCTGTTGTTCTCTGGGTCGGCGGCAGGGGTTGAGGCAGGGTGGAAATCTCAAGACACTAGTACATCTCCCAGGACCGCATGGACCTGATTACAGCCACTAGAAATGGAAAAGGAAATGGAAAGGGGTGGATAAATTCAGCCACACCATTGTGAGCTTTCATCTGTTAATTCTCTGCATGCTCACTGTCCCTCAAAGTCTTGCATCTTCCACCTCCTTTCCTGCCCCTCTGTCGTCCTTCAGGACGTGGCTCACAGCCTGCCTCTAAAAAGCCTCCCCTGCCACCAGCCCCATCGCCTTCATGTCAGACTCCTGTAGTGCTTAAGATCTGCACCACTCATTTCACTAGTGAGCAGACGTTGCTTTTTGAATAGCTGATGGTTGACCTGGTGGGATGGTTTCATATTATGACATCATATTTTATATCTCTTCAAATTCAACTCAGTACCCCTTTTCTCAAACAGAAGAGTCTAGTTAACTATACATTTAGGGTAGGGCTTCCTTTTAAAGCCAAGGAAATCTTGATCGTGCACCTGTAAATTTCTCTCCTTTCAAACTTGTCAGCAAGTCATTCTTCCTAATGCCATTTTGCTTAAAAATTAGTTCCTCTTCTGATGGACTCCTAACACTTTTTCATAAATGTAGTTTATCTAGAAGTTACAAAATTTCAAAGTATCAGCATGGTTGTTGCTACTTTTAAGAATATTGCATTGTTTTATGTACACTTAAAATTTTTTTCTCATGAAATATGTATAACATATAATTTACCATCCTAACCATTTGTCTATTTAAAAAAAATCTCCAAGACTTTGAGATAAATAAACTGAGTACATTTATTTCCTTTTACATTTGTAATATTTCATAAATGTATAGAGTTCCATATATTTTTCATTAAATGTGTCCTATTGGATCATTGTTGTTTCCTTTTAGCTCTTTTGTGATAACAGTGAAAATACGGATAAGGAATATATTTACATAATAAATTCATTACACTTTAATTTTTGCATTCCTCATTAATGCTCCTGAAAGTTTAATTGGTAAATTCCCAGTTATGAACAACTGCACCAAGTTCATCACACTCTGCTTTTTACCCCCACACTCATCTAGGTTTCAAATGTTGTCAATACTTACAGCTGGGATTGAATTTTTTTTGACATTACCTTGAATATTATGATTTTATATGTAAATAATATGAATAATACTACTAATAGTAGCTAACACTTGTCAAATACTTACTGTGTTGCTGGGGATTTTTCTAAGTGATTTACACAGATTGACTCAGGCACTCAAAACATTCATTCTATTGTCAATTCCTGTGCTGAGTGACACTTCATACCTTCTCATGAAGTTAGACCCATAACAGAAGCAGATGTCTTTTGTCCTCTCGGATTTGTTCTTGGGATATAAGGCACAAATATTAAAGCTCACCTAGTAGGTGAACCATCTAACTATACTAGATTGGAAATTCCTAGAATTATTTATTTGTGATACTCCAGGTTATCATTTAGCATACAAATGTTTGAAAAATAATGAATATTATTTCAATGAAGCCCAATAAAATACAGGATCATGATGGGCTTTGAAATGGCAGGGGAAACAGCTGTGCGGGGAGCTGAGTTTGCAGCTAGAACTTACTTATTGTTAGCGAGGTGAGTCAAGGAAAACATCTATTCCTGTCAAGGCAAAATTTAAAGTACGTGATGTTGGCTTCGTGCATGATTGCAAATGTCAAAATTCCATTAATTTGATTTTTAAAGTTTAAGGTATTCTGCCATTTGGTTACTCAGTGTATGAATAGAATGACATTTATTCTGCTTGGCTCTCTGTGAGCTACACATGCACACTTATTTGAAGGATATCATTTATCCTTTTAATGAGTATTTTAGGAGCACACCATGTTGGGCTAAATAGGATGTGTGAACTAAAAGAAAAGAACTCTGGTATTTAGACTCTAATGGAAGACAGACCTGATAAACTTGCAAGTCTTGTGTTATAATGAAAAATAGTGTGGGATTAAGTGGCAGGGAGTGATATAGACAAGATGGTACGTCTACAGAGTTCAGAGAAAGGAGAGGATGATCAACTAAGGCCTGATGAGGAAGATAGGATTCTGTGTGGGCTTGAACTGCAGGGAGGGGAAGAAGAGATTCCTTCAGGATTGGAGATATTTTGTGACCCAAAGCAGGAGCTAATGATATCTGTTTTTTGAGGTAATGTAATGATTTTTTTTTTCCTGGAGTTTTTTTTTTTTTAAAGAGACATCATTTAATTTAATCTATCATATGGCCAGCTGAAACTCAAAGGTTCTCATGAGAAGAGGAGAATGAGTATTGAGGAAGAGTTAGCAATCTCTGCCACAGAGGGAATGATTAAAAAAGGAGACAAAGTGTGAAAAGACCAAACTGTTAAAATCCTTGGCTTGGAAAGGGAGGCAATCCTCTAATAGATGTTGTCTAGGGACACTCTTGGCTCTCAGCTGTGCCTTCTTTCAGATAGACAGAGACAGAGAGAGAGAGAGGTCCTAACATGCACCTTCATTCCTTTAAAGGATTCTGGGTGCTCCTCCTTCCAAGAAGTAGATCTCACCCTTGGACCTCCTCCACCATCATCCTTAGACATGACAACCTGCAGCCATACCTTTGCCAAATTCTGGGTTTTTCTATCTAGAGTTACCCATATGCCACATAAGCAGAACACCCCAGATGTTCTAGAAGAGTGTTGCAAATGCAGCCACATGTAGCTTTTTGCTTCACATCATTGGTGTTTTGTTTTGTTTGTTTTTTCCCCCAGAAACAAAGTAGAAGTGAATGTCTACCTTGCTCAACTTCTGCCGGCAGGTTCTGAGTCTCCACACAGAAGTCATTGATTGGGAACCCCAGGGGGATGTTTAGCAATGTCAGTGCCTAAGTGTCTCTTCCAGGGCTTCTAAGTTAATTGGTCCTGATCATGGCCTGGGCCCCAGGATTTAATAGGTGGTTTTAGTGCAGAGCTGCTGTTGGAAATCTGCTGTCCATCTTTTCACAGGGATATTTCCCAGAGGATGCAATTCAGAGTTAGTGACTTATTTTAAAATGGTTCTAAGAGCACTTAGGCTTGGCTGGTAGAGAGAACAAACTGGTGAGCAGCATTGAGGATTGGGTAGAATTAGAAATAAAGTTGAGATGCCGAGTCCTCTGGATCCAGAGTGAAGTGAGACACAGGTGTGCTCTGGGTGGGAGGCAAGGTGGCTGACCCCAGCAAGATAAGAGCGAGGACACACATCAGGGAGGCAGACACAGGAGGGAAAGGGTGAAGGGCTGGGCTCCGCTTCTCCAGCCTTCGGAGGTGAATTCTAAACTGGAGGATTTAGATTGACTCTGGACTTTGGAACAGTGCAGAGGCAAGCAGGAATCCCAGGGGCGAGAGTGGAATTAGAGTTCCCCTCTGTCAAGCACCCCTCTTTCAGAGCTGCTGGGCTGGTCCTGTGTGCACTGAGGGGCTGAGAAAATGAAGGTTGGACACACCCACCTTTCCCTCCCTTCTCTCCAGGCTTTTCCGCCAGGGGACCGTGGACAATTCCTACTGAGAGCAGGAGGTAACGGACAGTTCCTACTCAGACAAGTTTTGACTTGGAATTGGAAAATCTCCTAAATCCCTATTTACTGTTTTGCCCAGTCATTCATCTCTGCAATCCAGGAGTTTTAAAGCGAGCTTTTAAAAATGGGATAGGTAGAAGAAGTTGAGGAATAGGAGAGAAAATTCAAATTGGTCACTTTTGACCTGTTAACGTTTGAAGACCTGGAGCTAGCTGGTAATGCCTGGATGAACAGTAATAGCCTGGCTTCACTTTACTCCCCAAAGTCATTTTTGCTCTTTGTAGACATTTGCTTGGTGTTTTTCTGCATCTAGTTGCTCTTCGATAGTGGGTAAGATCTGATTATGTCCAGACAGGAGGATAATATTAAGTGACTATGTTTTGCCTCATATCATATTTCTGTCTTATAATAGTCTGCTTTCCTAGGACATTAGATTTTTCATTTAAGTGCAGTATAAGCATTGAGTTTGGCTTTTCTCCAGTTTTTTCTGGTGGACACTAGAGGAAACGGTGTGTAAAATTTATTCTTGTCTTGGATCCCTGTAATTAGGGGTTCAAATCATCAAAGAGTTTATCAAAGAGTTAGGGGTTAACTATCAAATTTATCAAAGAGTTAGGGGTTAACTCTCTGATAAATTAGTTAAGATTTCTGAGCCTCAGTTTCTCTTTTGTGAAGTGGGGATAATAATAGTCTTTATTTTATAGGGTTGCCTTCTTTATTGCTACTTTAAAAATTATTAGTATTATTTGGTTTTTACAAAAACCTGTTTTACAATGCTGGAACAATTTGGGCAACAACATATAAAATAATACTGCACTAAAACTCAAAGTATAAAATAAGTAAAATATCAATACTGACATAAATATTGATACATGATTTGTTAATAAATGGAGGGAGACTAAGCAAATCTGTGCAGAAGAATTGCAAATAATTCCCAAGGCTAATGCATTTTTCAACCCCAGGTCTGAAGTGTCTGATGGTAAACAAAACAAACATTCATTTGAAAAACGAACAAACCTTGGGATATCCTCCAGAAATCTTAATACCTAATGAAAACAAGTTAAATATGGAAAAGTCAGGAATGTTGGAGGGGAAACATTCTCTCTTCAAATACTATAAAAACATTGATAATTTTCTATTTTGCAAGACCGAAAGTTTTTTCCACGTTACGGTGATTTCTTACAAAACCCGAAATTTTTCACGTTTAAGTGACTTTTAAACTTGCATTCCTGTAATACAGTGTTGGCTAATCCTTTAGAGCCTTTATTTTTCCTTTTCATTTAGAAAAACGAGGCTGGAGTAGTTCTGTTTTCTGATGTCAAAGAGAGTAGACTTTGACAACGTCATCCCTTCCCTTTCTCTCCATCCCCCACCCTCTCCTGCCCAGCAGAATATTATTTTATGGCTATTCATCAACTCTTCCTGTAGCTAAAGAAAATATTTTTGGAAAAATGAAAAGTATGTGTTACCTATTCTCCAGAGTTTGTGTCTGTTTCCCTTTCGGACAGCCCTAGAAGAGATGAGTGTATGTGAAGGCGTGAAAGGGATCAGGAGAGGATCTGGGAGAAGAAGGCGGTAGGTGTGTCAGGGATTTTGTTAAGCAAGGCTTCAGCCAGCACCACCTGCAACCTGCCTCCTTCCCAACAGAGATCTAGCAGCTTTGCACCGTGTCTGCAGGGCCTGTTGGAAGTTTGTATTTGCATAATGCTTCTTAATGAGTGCTTTCAACAGAGCTCACCTTCATACTTTTGAGGAACCAGTCTTGTTAAATCTTGTTTCATGAGAAATAGTTTAGCATCAATCCCTTCTTTATGTCAAAGACCCAGGAGCAAAAAAGTGTGATGGGATAAATTAGTGAAATATCAGCTGATTATTTTCTCTGGTTATTTTCCTTTTTTCTGTACTTGAGGACTATAGCTTGGTCTAGTTTTTTTTCTTTTTAATTGGTTCAGAGATTTTTGTTGGATGGAAAGGAGAAGCAATCCTTCCTTCTTTCCTTTCCCCTTCCTTCTTTTCTTTTTTAGCTAATTGCCAGAACAGGGAAGTATCGCCATTATTTTGTAGTAGCGCCAAATGGAGTATAATCTATAAAAATACTGAATCGTTATGTTGTATACCTGAAACTAATATAATATTATAAATCAACTATATTTCAGTTAAAAAAGAAAGAGCTAATGGTAATGTCCTCTGAGGAAAAGGGAGATAAATAAAAGCCTTTAATGGCTTGGGGAAATTGAGGCTGAAGATTCTCCCCAAATTCGTAAGTAAGAGGTTTGAGGTATCATGGGGAGAATAAACACATTGCTTAGGGGCAATAGCTGAGGAGTTGAGAAGACCCCAGGAAAGTGGCACCTAGGGGAGAAGAGACTGAACGTGAGGGTTGCCAGTTCAGGGGGAGATCCCTACTGCCCACGCATAGCAAGGGGCCAAGTCTCCTGCCCTTACAGGACCTCTCTGGGCTGGGAGGGTGTTCACCCAGAGTGCCTCCTGCCTTTGCTGCATTCCCAGTGACCCCACTGATCTGGTGCCACCTGGGAGTGAAGGGGATGCTCATCATGACTGGGATGAAATGTGGGCTTAGTGCCGTATTAAGTTGATTAAAAGGCAATAAAACAGCAATATTTCTTGAACACCTGAGCTTGTGGACTGAGATTCATATCTGCTACACTAGAATTAGTACATGGCTAATTGATTCGAGGGGAAAATATTGATCTTTCACACCAAAGGCAAACATTTGAGTAAGCCCCACAAAAGTAGGAACTGTGTTAATTTCACGTATTAAGGGAGAAGGAAAAAGCATAAGTGTATAGGGTTTGTTTTTCTATAAAAACTCAGGGTTCAAAAACCCTAGTCAGAGTTTCTTTTACAGAATATATACATTTTAAATTCTAGGACTTTGCAGTCATTTGGGGCAAGTTTTAGGTGTGACTGGAGAGGGAGTCATTGACTTATTTCTCAGGTGGTTGTCCTTTCCCTTTCCTGTCCAACTAATGCACTTTCTCATCTGTGAAAAGAACGCTAGACTGGGAACCAGGACCCTGAATTCCAAAGCTTGACCTTGGGTGAGCCATTTTACTCCTAAATAGTGAAACCAAGGGGCTTGGCGTACACAAGAGCCCCCAGTTGCAATGGTCGAGGACGGGGAGTCGCTTGTGGGGAAATGTGTGGAGTGAGGAACAACAGACTTTCTCTGAGGACCAAAACTCAAAGTTTGACTTTTAATACTTACTAGTTTCTATGACTTTTGGCAAATTATTTGATTTTTCTCAGTGTGTATGTGTGTGTGTGTGTGAGAGAGAGAGAGAGAGATACGGAGAGAGATGATGAAATGAAATAGTGTATGCTGGAGTGCTTTGTAAATTGTAAAGTATTGTGCAAATTGCCTTGTTAGCAATCAATCAATATAGATTTTTGAGGCCTGAAATATGGTGGTTGGATCTAGAAGAGAGATGAGAGGAGCCAAAGATGATTCTGGGTCTCAGTGGACTTTTTGTTCAGTTGAGGACAAAAAACGATCAGCAGACACTGAGCAAAAGAGAACTTTCAAACAACAAGTCTTACTGGGGCAGGACAGAAAAAAAAAGAGCTGGGGCATAGTATTAAAAAATTATGACATTAAATAAATTATTTGCCAAGCCTTCTAAAATCTGCCACAATAAACCCAGATGATCTTCCATTTTTAAAAATTTTATTTTTTTTTCCCCCTGGAACTTTATATATCATCATAGCAGGAAACAGTCCACATCCTAGTCAGAAAACGCATATAACTTCTCTGAGTGAGAATCTCCACGCGTGTTAAATCCTTGATCAGTTAGGATTCTTAGCTTTTTGATTTCTTGAAAGTGAGTGTTTCTGAAAGGAATAATAGTAAACGCTAGAAGTCACCATTTTTGGCGTAAATCAGCCTATTTAAGCCTCACAACAGTCCAGTGAGTTAGGCCCCATCAGGACCACCAGTATCCCTGCTCTGTAGAGAGGAGGCTGAGGCACAGAGGGACTGGAAACAGTTGAGCCTGAACCTGTGAACCTGGGCAGCCTGATTCCAGGGCCAGTATTCCGTATTAACCAGTATTCTATGCTGCTGCTGAAACAGAAACATCTCTGATTTCTAAACTTTTTTGCTAACAATGAAATTTGTATCCAGTAGAGTGTGGAATACCGAAAGTTCTCAAAGAGAGTTTTTCGGGAAACATTGTCTTATTTCATTTAAAGTGAGAGTATCTGTGACAGTTGGTTTGTTCATTGTTGGCGCCATCGGTGAAGACACTATCCCAGGAAGATCAGTACTTTCCTTTGTGCTAGGGATTCTATAGAGTGATGATACTGGAACTGTGAGTCCTACACTCACACAAAAGTGGCAGAAGAGAAAAAGAAAAAGAAAAAAAAAAAAAACGGAGACAAAGAGGGAAACAGAATGAGGTCTTGAAAAGACAGACTAGAAAAACAACATATGTCAGATTTATTTTAATACAACTCACTTGAATTCAGTGCATATTGTGAACAGTTTTGATTGAGATTTTTGAATTCCCAGAGAATATTTTGGTACATCCTTTAATTTTAATTTAAAGCTATGTATCTGCATGTCCAGATACTTACCTTTAGGACCAAATTAGTTACGTGTGTCCTTAAGAAATAAATCATTTGTATTGCAAACGTTGTTGAATAAAAATATTAGGTCTCCAGGCAGAGGGGTCTGTTCATGCTTAATTCCTATTTGTTAACAAATGCACATGTAAAATTATATAAATCATCTTTTAAAATACGGATAGCTATAGTAAAGCTATTATATGAGAAACAATAATAAGATTTTACAGTTGTGATGGACAATTGGTTTGGGTGTTTTATTTCTACATTAAGCCTTACATACCTTCAGACACTTAGGGCACTTCTGAGGAATGAGGAAGAAATTAGGAAACAATTTAATACAATTAATGATAATTGCATTAAATCACCAACACCTATTTGATTGTAATACTGAAAAAAACACACATGATACTAGGTGGCAAGATTAAATGGAGAAACTGGAACTTAAGAATGAGACGGACATTCAGAAAATTTGAGAAATCAGGCATTAAAAATTCCCAGAATTCTCAAAATTATTGCTTCATAATATTACTTTGTAAACACACATGTAAAAAAGGTTTTATCTCCTTTCCTTTCTCCTTCTTTCCTTCAAAGGCCTCCCTTTTTTTTTTTTCTTCTCTCCTTTCATTCTTTCTCACATATTTATTGGGTGTCTACTACATTCCAGTCATTGTTCCTGCTCAGAGTGTTTCAGACTTTGTTCCCACTCCAGTATTCTTGCCTGGTAAATCCCACGGACAGAGGAGCCTGTCAGGCTACAGTGCATAGCATCTCAAAATTAAGTTGAACATGACTTAGCGATTAAACAACAATAGCTACTATATTCCAGATGTTGTTCCCGCTCAGAGTGCAGCAAGACAGATGTGATCAGGAGAGATGAGGTTCCTGCCCTCCTGGGACTTACAGTATCTCTTCCATGCTGTTCCCATTTTTCTCATTTTCACTGCCATCCCTCATTAATAAATGTGGGCTATTGTAGCCAGATGTATTTCCTAGTTTCAACTTTCTTTCCTTATTCTGTTTGGCAAATTACAAACAAATAAATCTTTGTATTAATAGTATGTTGCTTATTTGAATTTTTTCGCAGAGTGAAGACCAGAATATGATCATATGGTTAAATGCAGGTAAAGACTTAGCACAGTAAGTTCCTGTTCAATGTTGGTTAAGTTCCCATTAAATATTGGATCCTGCTGTTATTCTAGAGCCTCCATTGGCTTCTCCCTATCTAGGAGGGAAAAGTTAGTTTCGCATCCATCAATTGCACGCCTTCAAGATTTTGTTTAGAGTCTGACATATAACCCATTAGGCAGGTCTGTTTGGTTCACAGTTTGTGGGATAGTGAGGGTCAGGTTAGTTTTGTGATACACACAAAAAAGTGATTCAGTTCCCAAAGTGATAATCACTGGGGTAACAATAGGAAGAAAATCTTAGTCCAGATCACCTTTGAGTATTTCAAATTCTACTCTGTTAGCCAGTGCTCACCCTTTATAACAGTATAGGATATTGTTCCAAACAACTTAACAGGGAGAAACCAAACAGCAAAGCAGGATATTGTT
Organism: Bubalus bubalis; assembly: GCF_019923935.1. Classification (NCBI taxonomy): domain Eukaryota; kingdom Metazoa; phylum Chordata; class Mammalia; order Artiodactyla; family Bovidae; genus Bubalus; species Bubalus bubalis. The sequence continues at coordinate 8,418,372 of NC_059178.1, read as the reverse complement.
CTTTTTACTAAATTGCATGATAACTTTACATGCCTAAAAAAGAACTTATGATTTCTCCTCCCTATTGCCTCCTGCCACCCCCACTGGTAAATGACACTGCCAGGCAGTGTTAAGAAATTAACTAGCGGAGTTAAGAGACCCTGGCATCGTCCTTGACTTCTTTCTTTCACTGTTATCCATTCTGAGTTCCTAAATAAAGCCCGGGGGCTCTCATTTCAAAACGTATCCCTATCGCACCTATCTCTCCTAATCTCTGGTCCAAACATCACCTTCTGTGGCCTGGGTTTCCCCCAGGAGCCTTGTTCCTTGACATTTTGCTTCTCTTGCCTGCTATAGTCTATTTCCACATAGCAGAGTGATTCTTCTGAAACATTAAGTGACACTAAGAACCTAAGTCCTTGGCTTCTCCAGTTATCTATCTTCTTTAGAAACAAGGCAAACACCTTGCAGGGGCCCCTCCCTGCCCCGGCTCCTGGTGTGTGTTTAGCCTCATTTTCTACCCTGTCACCTCTTGCTCAAAACTCTCTAGCACGCTGGCCTTCTTACTGCCCCTCTGACTCACTGTCTCCCAAGCAACTTAACCTCCTGAAGCTGCTTTGGTTCCATTGTTTGAAGGGGATATTTGTGTAGTTGAGAGTTTCTGTCTCACATTGCTTGCGGAGATTATAATGGATTAAGGCTTGTATTGTGCCTTGTGCCTAGCCTACAGCAATTTATTAATAATTTTTTAACATTGTTTGTCTTTTATTACTACTCTCAATTCTCCACATGTCCTTCATGTCTCCCTGGCAGATTGAATTTGGTATTTCCAACCTGAACTCATAAATGCTTCCTAACAAACCACTTATTTTTCTTGGCACTCCTACTCAGGTGAAGGACATCACCAGCTTTCTGTTTTTTAAAAACCCCAGTGGGAGGATAATCTATTTTCCTCACCAAGTAGTAACCCTTTATTTATTTTTGGCTGCCCTGGGTTTCCCTTGTTGTGTGGGCTTTTCTCTAGTTGCTGTGAGCAGGGGCTACTCTTTGTTGCGATGCTCAGGCTTCTCATTGCAGTGGCGTCTCTTGTTGGGGAGCACGGGCGCTAGGGTGGGCGGCCTTCAGTAGTTGCAGTGGGCAAGTTCAGCACTTGTGGCATAGAGGCTTAAATGCTTCTTGTCACGTGGATTCTTCCTGGACCAGGGATCGAACCTGTGTCCCCTGCGTTGACAGGTAGACTCTTATCTGCAGCACCACCAGGGAAGTCTGGCGTCACCATTTTTCAAGATCCATGTCAAATCTATGCCCTCACTCTTGCTCAGATGTCATCTCTAATTAGCCACCAAGTTCTGAGAGGCTTCTCTAGTGGCTCAGATGGTAAAGAGTCTGCCTGCAATGCAGGAGACCTGGGTTCGATCCTGGATTGGTAACATCCCCTGGAGAAGGAAATGGCAACCCACTCCAGTATTCTTGCCTAGAGAATCCTATGGACAGAGGAGCCTGGTAGGCTACAGTCCATGAGGTCACAAAGAGGCAGACACGACTGAGCGACCAACATTCTGTTGACTCTACTTTTGAAATTTTCCATCTATCTCTTAATGTCACCACTCAAAACTCTCATAGTAACTTCCTAACTGATCATTCTTTTCTGGTCTCTTCTTTCTAAAGGATCCTCTTTTCTGCTCTCAGATTCCTACAGTTCAGTTTGGCCCTGGTCACGCCACACCTGGCTCAGAATTCTTCAAAGTCTTCCTGTCACCTACAAAAGAAAAGTTCTGTGACCTGGCTTGTTACTTAAGGCCTCTGTACTTGTCAGGATTCTCCAGAGATATAGAACTAATAGGATACGTGAGTGTGTATACTCACATATGTGTGTATAGAAATCAGTTATGGGCCTCACCAAGAGGAGTTCATTGCCAAGTGAAGAACTCACTTCTCAAATGGGCAGATAAGGGATAGCTCACAATAGAGAGGGCTTGAAATGATTATAAAAGAGTGTCCTGAGCTGAAGAGCAGTTGAGAAGTAGACTTAACTAGGTTACCTAGATATGTTAGGATTCCACGTTCCTGCCAAGAGAGAACCCAGTATCAGCTCAGACCCCACCTGCAGGAGATCTGGGAGGGACTGTTTCCCCGGTCCACAAAAGACGCCCACACAGGGAGGATTCATTGTTTTCTGTTTAAAGAGAGAACGGTCCACCTTGGCTCTGAATAACTGGTGGGAGGTATCTGAGTGTGATTCCTGGAGGATGTAAACTTTCCCCCAAATCAATTACAAATAGTGCCTCCAAATGAGCCTTGAGCAAATTCATGAAAAGCTAAGTGGTTTTTGCCTGTTGTAAGAAGCGTTCCAATATAAGATCAAAATGCCCACGTTCAGAACTGAGCCACACAGCAGGAAAACATTTACAGAACCAAGGAAGGGGTGGGGCAAGAGGCCCAGAAGCAAAGATGTCTTAGTTCTCACCAGAAACTTGACACTCTGAATCACTTTAATAATATACGTATGTCTAGTATATGTACTACTGTGTAAATGTGTGTATTTAGTATTCTAGAATAGTATATTTTCTAATTATTTCTATATAATCGTTTGTGGTCCTCAGAAGCTTTGAGTTTGAGTTCCTTCAAGTATTTGAAGGATTGAGTGAGTCAACATAAAAATGGAGTGGGGTGCCATCGCCTTCTCCGATACAAAAAATACAAAAGTAAAAATGCCTTATTAATAATTACTTCACTTTATTTTTAAAAGCACAAAGGAAAAGAAATCACCTAAAGTAGGATTTTTAAATACTGAAAGCAGAAAACTGAAGGGGAGTATAAAATATAAAAGCAAATTTCAAGTTTATCTATAGCAATGATGTAAATTGCATCCTAAGTAATGCGATCTCCCATTTTAGGTCAGTCAGTATATATTTTCAATTTCTAAAGTGAATGTTACCTATTTGAAGTTATAAAATATGCATCAACTTATTTAAAACAAAAGCAGGATGACAGATTCTACTCATGAGAATTTTTAGCAATACCACAGAATTCTAACACTACTTTTTGCATATCAAAGATTTTTTTGGCAACAAAGAGCATCATGAGATAGGAACATATTAAGGAATTCATTTATAAACTGACTGTAGTCTTGCAAATGTCAAACACTAACTTAAGGTGTTTGATATTTCACAGAACTGGAGAAAGGATGAGCTTTCTTCCTTTCTCTCATTTCCTTCACTCTATTCCTGCACTAGGCCAGCTCCTCTGAAATAAAAAATCAGAACCTTTTGTCTCAATTTCCAGAAACGCTGTTCCTGCATTAATAAATAGTTAATGCAATATTGTCTCTCTCTATTTTATTTTTTTTAAAAGGAAGGCAGATAAAAAATACTCATTTGAAGATGACTCAGAATTACAAAACTTTAGTCAAAGATATTTTATTTTATGCTGTAAGACTATTAAGTGTTGAAATAATGTTTGTTCTTAAAAGGAAATATACGTATTCTGCCAAGTTCAGGGCCTAGTATAGAGTGAACACTAACTAAATGGTAGTAATTAAAACAATCTCTTCTAAGATTTATTGTCAAAAAAATATTTGACTCTTCTAGGAAACTTGTTGCTTTTTAATAAAATGAATGATGAGAATTACATATTCTCAGTTGTTTACTTGTTGTATATAACTGATAGAAACTCAAAGCTAAATTTAGTGCTTAGCTTCAGTAATCATCTTATTCTAGATACTTAACACACCTATTTCCAGTCATTTTACAATGGTAAAAAATTAGATGTCTTGCTTTATTTGGGTTTTAGCATTCTGATCACCTTCAAGTGGTTTTTAGAAGGAGATGAGGATAATGAAAACAAAACAAGAAAGAATGCTGTAAGCCTTCAACTCCTGAGATTAGAATGCATTCAAACAAAGTGACTTTATTTTTATGTCATAAAAATAAAATCCAACGAGACGCCAATAATAGGTATACTTTCTGTTTTTTATTGTAGTGTTGAGTATTTAAAATATCACAGGAAAAATAGCTAGATGACTGATTCATGCCCCACTTAAACTGGTGTTTTATAAAATTTAGAACTTGTCTATTTTCTAAAGAGAATTCTGAGAGAAGCAAAATATTAATTTATTCTGTGTTATAACGCTTTAAAGCATCGTGCTTTGTACATGGATATATGGACAGGATCCCACACACTCATGCTCTCATCCAGTTGCTGCTGCTTCCTGCTGGGTGATCTTTGCAGAGTTAATCAACCCTCTGTGCCTCTTTTCTGTCTGTAAAATTAAAAAAAAAACAAAAACCCTACCATACATAGTTGTAAAGATTTATGACAGTATGCAGCTAGCCTGAGACAAAATCTGGGACCCATTAAATATTCTGTAAATGGTGGCTGTTGTATTAATAGCAAAACCAATAACATATGCCTCTGCTAGCCTAAAAGTGTGCAGAACACGAATCCTCAAAGGACCTTTGGTAAACTGCATTGAGCAAGCAGAGTAATACTGACAGCAAACCAGGCTGGCTCTTTCTTCTAAGGAGATTCTTGGTTGACTGACTTTTTCTCTTCTTGATGAAGTTGGTTGTAGTTATCCATTCTAAAGGAGATCAGCCCTGGGATTTCTTTGGAAGAAGTGATGCTAAAGCTGAAGCTCCAGTACTTTGGCCACCTCATGTCATGAGTTGACTCATTGGAAAAGACTCTGACGCTGGGAACGTTTGGGGGCAGGAGTAGAAGGGGACAACAGAGGATGAGATGGCTGGATGGCATCACTGACCCGATGGACGTGAGTTTGAGTGAACTCTGGGAGTTGGTGATAGACAGGGAGGCCTGGCATGCTGCGATTCATGGGGTCGCAAAGAGTCGAACACGACTGAGCAACTGAACTGAACTCTATTTTTAATAGCAAGAGTTATTAAGTATTGTTTTTTGCTTATATCAAGCATCAAAAGTAAGTTAACATTAAGAAAATAACATTGTATAAGGAAGAGAAAAAAATATCTTAATCACTTATAATAATCATGATGAACATGTTTTTCAGGCCATTGGCTTATTTCCTGTAACACCCTGAAATAATTATTTACTTTTGCCCCAAATCTGTTTTTGGTTAATTGCATACAATTTCTGTTGATTACCTTAGAGGTGTGCTTAGATTCCAAAAGGCTGAATTTTCCCCATAACATAATATCCCAGTTGAATCTGGAAATTGTACCTGTTGGAAAATAGATGCTGACTCAGATGGTGAACTATAACACAACTACATGTAGTCATGTACATGCCTTTTTGTCATTTAGAGCTCCTGATGCCATAATTAAATACATTTTTTGCTCTGGAAGAAACTGATAATGTGATTATCAATTTGTCAAAGCTGTAGAGGTCCACTAATGTAACAATTTGGCTTTGGTGTTTAACATTTTTGCAGCTTTTTCTATTGGTAAAATTGAACTAAGCAGAGAATCATGAATTAAATGTATATCGGGTTTGAACCTTTAACTTTGTTCTCTCTTGTTGTTGTTCGGTCACTCAGTTGTGTCCCACTGTTTGTGACCCCGTGGACTGCAGCACGCCAGGCCTCCATCACCAACTCCTGGAACTTGCTCAGACTCATGTCTATCAAGTCAGTGATGCCATCCAACCATCTTATCCTCTGTCATCCCCTTCTCCTCCTGCCTTCAATCTTTCCCAGCATCAGGTTCTTTTCCAATGAGCTGGCTCTTAATATAAAAACAAACAAAAACTTTACCTGCCAATGGTAAACTTTTTAGTGTAACTATGAAGTTTAGAAACACTTCATGGACTCTGGCAAGACACCCAGTAATGACTGCATTGACCTGCTGGGGGAAGTTCCCTGGAGTGTTTAAGGGACTGGTGAGACGAAGTCTATCAAACTGTACTGGACTGTGTGACTGTGGAGTGGGATACATGCTTCTCAGACAGGAAGCCCATGCTTATTTCTTCCCAGGTAGGCTAAAAGCACAGCTTTATATAGTGAACACTAGAGGTACAGATCACCCGAGGCAGTGCATTATGGATGTGTGTTTTTGTATGCAGGGATCGATGGAAATGCTGCATTTAATGTACTACTTTCACTGCTGTTTTCCCTACTGTAGTGAAATATGCATTAAACTTTCATGTATGCATTAAGCACCTCATGTACTTCTATGCTGTATCATCAAATAAATATATATTTGGCCGTGTTTTCAAAATAAATGGTAACCCTGTATAGCTCTCTGATCCCTGAACAGCACAGGGACTTGGGTGACCAACCATCGTTGTTTGCCCGAGCCTAAGGAGTTTCTCAAGATCAGGACTTCCAGTCTTTTTTTTTAATAGTATAATGATTAAATATTTGTTTGTATTTTTTTATATGATATTATAAATGTTTCAATGCCATTCTCCTAAGTCATCCCACCCTGGACTTCCAGTCTTAAGATCAAGAAAGTTCCAGAAAAGCTCGACGAGTCGGCCATCTTACTGGTGACATAACGAGATGTGAAAAAGTTGGTGAATATGTTCCACCTTCAATACTAGTATGGGAAGTGTGAAATCAACTGAATGTTAAATACTGATGTTAATTTATACGAAAGAGCAGTAGCTATGCTCTCTACCATAAGACCTGTGGTTGCCCTAGGTCTCAGGACTATTTTCATTATTATCCTCTGCCTGGTATTTATAACATACAACAGTGAGTGATAACCAAGACTTTGTGGACCAACTCTGCTGCCACATCAGATTCCAGCATGGAGCCATAAAGGTGCAACATCTAAATGAAAGCAGTTAATTAATACTGCAAGGATTTGTAAACCTTCTCCTCAAACGTAGAGGGATGTTTTAAGGAAATATTAAACTAGAAAAGGCTGGAAGAAAAGGAAGTATAATCTACTGCAAAGCATCTTCCTGGTTTTGTGACTGCCTCTTGTTTCTTGTGCAGTTGTCTTAATGAGTGCGAGAGAAACAGGGCAAAGAGTCAGGGTTCTGGAGTCAGACAGGACTGGGAAGGAATCCTTGGCTGTGTAACCTCGATCAAGTTGCTTAACCTCTATGGTCTCACCTCTGAAATGAGAGATGTTTAGTCGAAATCATTTTCCTTTGTCATACACTCTCAGAGAATTAAATTTCTTTTCATGAGAGCACGGAGCTTAATGGTGATTATCTGCTGTGCCAATCTCCCTGTGAGCTCTACAAGAGGAGGGGCCATCTCTCTTTTTATTTTAACTGCATTGCCATAGTGGGCATTCAGTCATTTTCTGTTGAATGGAAGAGTGAAGGATTTTTGTGAGGATTATGTGAAACAACTTACATGTTGGATTCTAGGAACCTTCTTTACTTCCTGTCTCCCCCATCAAACACACTGGAAAAGTTGTAGTTACAGTCTTGCTTCTGTATTTGTAGAAAAAGATTTAGTTAGTAGATCTGTTGTAAATGTATAGAGAAACTGAATATCCAAAGATCAGATAGTGTATCTTCATGTTCATCAGATCTGCATATTTAGTCAAAACATTGATTCCTATCCAATTATTTGGGGGTCATGTACTTGCAAATTTAGGTTATGGCTAAGTATTGTGACCACAGAGAACTGCTGGTTTATTTTGTTATGACTAGTGGTACTACTTCTATAGTGAGGATGAACTGATTACCAACAATTTAGATGGATTGCATACATTTTCAAATATCTGTTTATGCCAATTTTGAGCCCAGTTATTGCATTCCAGATAAGAATTGTGTCTGAGCAGGCAGTAAAAAGTGAGGACTGGCAGGAAGTTTATTTTATTTTACCCAGTCAACTCAATATTTCAGCTGTATGTGATTTTCCATCCAAATTATGTAGTTGATTGCTTCAATTTTTTTTTACTTCCTTCTGCATGTCTAGACACATCATTAGAACTGACAAAGAAAATGACAGAATTTAAGTGGCATGCCTATCTCTACAGCACAGGGCCTTATGAGAAGGATAATCCTTGGAACTACTCCTTTCTAAAGCAATGCATATAAAACAGGCCATACTATTTATTTGTCCAGGGAACACTGTTCAGCTCACCAATAAGTTGATATGGAGTGGACAGAAAAAATTCAGTTGTATCCTATTTTTATAGCAAACTTATTTTACTATAAAATTCCAATACCCTTTCAAGGAGTGCTTCAATTTTGTGTGTTTTTGAAGAGTTATCTAGCTATAACAATTCAAGCATTTTAATGGCTGTTCCATGACTTGATCCCAAAAATCAACAGTGGATGGTGGACTGTCACTGTCTTTGTCCAGAGTAGTCTTCTTATTGTTATTTTCTTACCTTCCCACATACTCTGTTCTTCCTGAGCATATTACTCTCAGCTGTACTTTCTTTATTTAAAACAATATTTATTTATTGACTGTGCTGGGTCTTCGTTGCTGTGCGAGGGGGCTGCTCTCTAGTTGCAGCACACTGGCCTCTCATCACACTGGAGTTTCTTCCAGAGAATGGGTTCTAAGATGAGCGGGCTGCAGTAGCCGTGGCTCACGGGCCAGTTGCTCTGCAGCACATGAAATCTTCCGGGGCCAGGGATCCAACCCGTGTCGCCTGCGTTGACAGGCAGATTCTTTACCACTGGACCACCAGGGAAGTCCCCAGCCATACTGTCTTAATGATTGGAAGTGAGGATTAAATTGAAAACATACAAACCAAACAAAAAAAAAAACTTGTGAATAATTATTTTATGCATAAACCTAATAAGAATGCAAAATATCAGTTGTAGCGGACACAAAAATACTGGGGGTTTGCCACAAATTCCATTTTAATTTCTACATAGTTGATGTAAATAGAGAAGGAAAAATCTCTTCTACCCATCTCAGGTTCTCCAGCTAAGACTTATAATTACACTGACCAAAGGCAGATTAGCCAGGGAAAGACACACAATGTTTATTAACATGGGTGCCATGCATATATCACATGGAGTACTAGAGGTGAAGAACTTGCAGGTTTTGGTAGCATTTTAGCAGAGGAACTAAACATTTTTAGAGGAGTGACAAGACAAAGGAAAAGGGCCTTGAGTTTCTAGGGACAGCATATTGTGGAACAGCAAATACATGAGAAACTAATGGAAGACAAGGACTAGTTAGCAAAGTTTGTTACATAGATTCAGATTGAAATCTGAAGAAGGAAATAACTTCCTTCACAAAAAGCAGTAGACACTGTATGAATAATGATTCCTTATTTTCTGTCTTCTCCATGAGAAGAAACATATTAATTCTATAGGAGGTGGAACGCAAGTAAAAGTTCTTGGAGAATAACGTCCTCTCAGTTCAGTTCAGTAGCTCAGTTGTGTCTGACTCCTTGTGGCCACATAGACTGCAGCACACCAGGCTTCCTTGTCCATCACCATCTCCTGGAGCTTACTCAAGCTCATGTCCATAGAGTTGGTGAGCCATCCAACCATCTCATCCTGTCGTCCCCTTCTCCCGCCTTCAATCTTTCTCATCATCAGGGTCTTTTCCAGTGAGTCAATTCTTTGCATCAGGTAGCCAAGTATTAGAGCTTCAGCTTCAACATCAGTTCTTCCAATGAATATCCAGGACTGATTTCCTTTAGGGTTGACTGGTTTGATCTTTTTGCAGTTCAAGGGACTCGCAAGTGTCTTTGGAAGGAATGATGCTAAAGCTGAAACTCCAGTAATTTGGCCACCTCATGTGAAGAGTTGACTCATTGGAAGAGACTCTGATGCTGGGAGGGACGGGGGGCAGGAGGAGAAGGGGATGACAGAGGATGAGATGGCTGGATGGCATCACTGACTCGATGGACGTGAGTCTGGGTGAACTCCGGGAGTTGGTGACGGACAGGGAGGCCTGGCATGCTGCAATTTATGGGGTCTTGAAGAGTCAGACACAACTGAGCGACTGAACTGAACTGAACTGAACTGTTCAAAAGCATCAATTCTTGGGCGCTCAGCTCTCTTCATGGTCCAACTCTCACACCCATACATGACTACTGGAAAAACCATAGCTTTGACTATATGGACCTTTGTCAGTAAAGTAATGTCTCTGCCTTTTAATATGCTGTCTAGGTTTGTCACAGCTTTCCTTCCAAGGAGCAAGCATCTTTTAATTTCATGGCTGCAGTCACCATCTGCAGTGATTTTGGAGCCCAAGAAAATAAAGTCTATCACTGTTTCCATTGTTTCCCAGTCTATTTGCCGTGAAGTGATGGGACCAGATGCCATGATCTTCATTTTATAAATGTTGAGTTGTAAGCCAGCTTTTTCACACTCCTCTTTCACTTTCATCAAGAGACTCTTTAGTTTCTTTTTGCTTTCTGCCATAAGGGTGGTGTCATCTGCATATCTGAGGTTATTGATATTTCTTCCTGCAATCTTGATTCCAGCTTGTCCTTCATCCAGCCTGGCATTTTGCATGATGTACTCTGGATATAAGTTAAATAAGTAGGGTGACAATACACAGCCTTGATGTACTCCTTTCCCAATTTGGAACTAGTCCATTGTTCCATGTCCAGTTCTAATTGTTGCTGATGCTGGGAGGGATTGGGGGCAAGAGGAGAAGGGGACGACAGAGGATGAGATGGCTAGATGGCATCACTGACTCGATGGACATGAGTCTGAGTGAACTCCGGGAGTTGGTGATGGACAGGGAGGCCTGGCGTGCTGCAGTTCATGGGATCGCAAAGAGTCGGACACGACTGAGCGACTGATCTGATCTGACCTGCATACAGATTTCTCAGGAGGCAGATCAGGTGGTCTGGTATTCCTATCTCTTTAAGAATTTTCCACAGTATGTTGTGATCCATACAGTCAAAGGCTTTACTGTAGTCAATGAAGCAGAAGTAGATGTTTTTGTGGAATCCTCTTGCTTTTTCTTTGATCCAACGGATGTTGGCAATTTGATCTCTGGCTCCTCTGCCTTTTCTAAATCTAACTTGAACATCTGGAAGTTCTTGGTTCACATACTGTTAAAGCCTAGCTTGGAGAATTTTGAGCATTACTTTGCTAGCGTGTAAGATGAGTGCAATTGTGTGGTAGTTTGAACATTCTTTGTCATTGCCTTTCTTTGGGATTGGAATGAAAACTGACCTTTTCCAGTCCTGTGGCCACTGATGAGTTTTCCAAATTTGCTGGCATATTGAGTGCAGCACTTTCACAGGATCATCTTTGAGAATTTGAAATAGCTCAACTGGAATTCCAACACCTCCACTAGCTGTGTTCATAGCGATGCTTCCTAAGGCCCACTTGACTTTACACTCCAGGATGTCTGGCTCTAGGTGAGTGATCACACCATTGTGGTTATCTGGGTCATGAAGATCTTTTTGTATAGTTCTTCTGTGTATTCTTGCCACCTCTTCTTAATATCTTCTGCTTCTGTTTGATCCATGTCATTTCTGCCCTTTATTGTACCCATTTTGGGGCACAAGATAAAATGTTCATACCAAGGGATGAAATGGTCCCTTGGTATCTCTAATTTTCTTGAAGAGATCTCTAGTCTTTCCCATTCTATTGTTTTCCTTTATTTCTTTGCATTGATCACTGAGGAAGACTTTCTTATTGCTCCTTGCTATTCTTTGGAACTCTGCATTCAGATGAGTGTATCTTTCCTTTTCTCCTTTGCCTTTAACCTCTCTTCTTTTCTCAGCTATTTGTGAGGCCTCCTCGGACAACCATTTTGCCTTTTCGCATTTCTTCTTCTTGGGGATGGTTTTGATCACTGCATTCTGTACAATGTTGTGAACCTCCATCCATAGTTTTTCAGGCACTCTATCTATCAGATCTAATCTGTTGAATCTATTTGTCCCTTCCACTGTATAATCATACGGGATTTGATTTAGGTCATAATAATGTCCTCCAGAATGTTTAAATACAGTGGAATTGGTCAAGACGGAAATTTCCATAACTTCCTTTTTGATTGTTTAGAGAAGGCTTCTAGGCACTAGGAAAACAGTGGTAAGTGAGGCAGTCACGTCACTCTGTTCTGGTTTTGGGCTGGGGTATTTTTTTGTGGGGCCCGTGCAAGTGGCAGCAGATGCCCCCTCTGCCCGTCATTCTTATGTTCAGACTTAATAATATAAAGGCCTGTCTGGCAGTGTCTGTTCTATACACATTCTGTTATTTCTGCCCTATCAAACGTTAAGGTGGTATTTTATGCTGGCTCATGTTTAAACATTTTTTTTTTTACTTCAGATTTCAAGTGTGAATGTTTGTGATCTCTCGTCAAAGGAAACTAGGCTGCTGCTCTTGTTGGGGTCACACAGGGACATGGGCAGCACTTTGGCTACAAGTCATCCTCAATAGCCAGAAAGATGGAGCCAAAAGACAAAACCATATTTGAAGAAGACATCTAGTATCAAAACTAGATTTGCCAATTTGGTTGTCAGAGGAGTGGGATGGTGGAGAGGGGGGCAAATGTGGGGAACTTTCTAGAGTTCTATAACTAGAAAAAAAACATAAAACAGAAATGAGATGACAGGTCAAGACATGGATCATAAGTAGAGTTGGGTGTTGACTGTGTGATGTATGTGTGTGTCATTTGGGTCAGAAGGCACAGGGTTTAGTTTGGTATTCACATGTACACACTACTGTATATGAAATGGGTAAACAAGGACCTACTGTATAGCACAGGAAACTATTTAATATCTTTTAATAACCTTTAATGGAAAAGAATCTGAAACAGTATACACACGTACAGGTGAGCACACACACACACACACACACACACGGTGGTGACGGTTTAGTTGTTTAGTTGTGTCTGACTCATGCTACCCCATGGACTGTTGCCCTCCTGGCTCCTCTGTCCATGGAATTTTCCAAGCAAGAATACTTGAGTGGGTTGCCATTTCCTTGCATATCCTTTACCACTGAGCCACCAGGGAAGCCTAATATATATATATATATATATATATATATATATATACACACACACACATGTACACTTTGGCCACTGATGCAAAGAGCCAACTCATTGGAAGAGACCCCGATGCTGGGAAAGATTGAAGGCAACAGGAGACGAGGGCAGCAGAGGATGACGTAGTTATCTCTGACTCAATGGACGTGAATTTGAGCAAACTCTGGAGATAGTGAAGAACAGGGAAATCTGGCATGCTGCAGTCCATGGATTGCAGAGTTGGACATGACTTAGCTACTGAACACACACACACACACATGTATATATAACTGAATCACTTTGCTGTACACCTAAAACTAATACAATGTTGTAAATTAACTATAGTTGAATAAAAAAATGAGTAAAAAATAATAAAAAGGAGGTGCATTGTTTAAGGATCTGAATAAGGGATTTAAGGGGCTTCCCAGGTGGCACTCGTGGTAAAGAAACCATCTGCCAGTGCAGGAGGCGTAAGAACCTTGGTTTCGATCCCTGGTCGGGAAGATCCCCTGGAGGAGGGCATGGCAACCCACTCCAGTATTCTTGCCTGGAGAATCCCGTGTGCAGAGGAGCCTGGTGGGCTACAGTCCATAGGGTTGCAAAGAGCCGGTCACCACTGAAGTGACTTAGCACCTGCACACAAGGGATTTAAAGCATGTGTCAAATTTTATACCTGCTGAGTAATTAAAGCTATTCATCCTAATCTAGTGATGAAATCAGTTCCTTCTGTGTCTCCTACTTTTGAAAATTTGCCAGTCAGGATATGACTTGTTTTTTATTTTTATTTATTTTTTTTGTTTTATGTGTTTATATATATATATATATATATATATATATATATATATATATATATGCTATGGTCTGATGGCTTTATTTTTTTGTTTGTTTTAATTTTATTTTATTTTTAAACTTTACAATATTGTATTAGTTTTGCCAAATATCGAAATGAATCCGCTACAGGTATACATGTGTTCCTTTTTTAAAAAAGGAATCTTCTCTTAAATATTCAGTTCCATTTATCATAATAGATGAAACAGACTGGAAATGAGAAAGAGAATAAGAAGAAAAGGGGGGATATAAATGACAAATATTAAAATATGTGCATTATAAAATGTGTCACAAAAATATAAAACATGTATTGGGAGAATATCCCCCAGATAACTAAAGTGACTTAAGTATCTTACATTTATAGTGTTTGTGGTACTTAAAAGACAGGAATTAAATTTCTACTACTTTAATCGGGACGAAGAACTAGAAAAAATTCAGTGTCTTTCACCATCTGTAAAATTTTGAAATGTATAGGTGATAAATATAAAAAAGGAATTTCTTCCCCAATTAGTTTTGATTTCAGTTCATCAGGACATGAGTGGAATACTCACAGTTTCACATGACACACCATCCTGGGCTTTTTTTTCTGCAAAGACTAAGGTGAAGCTATAGGAAAGCCTCAGCTCTTGTATCACACCATCATATTGTTCCTCCACAGACTTGTCAACATGAAGAGTCTATGTTATGGCTGATGGTTATGTTTGAGCCATGTATTAATACAGTCTTTTCTCAGAACTGAGACATACATGGAGTCTTTTTAGTGGAAAAAATTCCAATCCTTTGAATGTTGAAAAAATATTTTTATTATAATGTTACTTGAAATGTATAGATATGTAAGGATTATTATACAATATGGGGAATATAGCCAGTATTTTGTAATAACTATAAATGCTGCTGCTGCTGCTAAGTCACTTCAGTCATGTCCGACTCTGTGAGACCCCATAAACTGCAGCCCACAAGGCTCCCCCCGTCCCTGGGATTCTCCAGGTAAGAATACTGGAGTGGGTTGCCGTTTCCTTCTCCATGCATGAAAGAGAAAAGTGAAAGTGAAGTCGCTCAGTCGTGTCCGACTCTTAGTGACCCCATGGACTGTAGCCCACCAGGCTCCTCCGTCCATGGGATTTTCCAGGCAAGAGTACTGGAGTGGGGTGCCATTGCCTTCTCCAATGCATGAAAGTGAAAAGTGAAAAGGAAGTGTATCCTTTAAAAACTTTATAAAAATGTATAAGTATGACACTATTGTATTCTCTTTATACTCTTAGCTATTAAAACAAGTATAAAACCAAAATAGATTTACAAATAAAATAAAACCAGTACTTTAAAACCAACAAAATCCAAATGAGCATGATTGATTTCATGTGGTGGATAATGTATTACTGAAATTAAATTGCCTCTTGCAACAGGAACTTTCAACCCCAGGTGCATAGATCTTGGCTGAGGAATGCTCTACAATAATGCTGTGACCCTCTTTATGTCATCCTAAGGAGGAGTGTGGTCTAGTGGATACCATGTGGGATTTAGGGGCAATCAAACCTCAGTCTACATACCTGCTCTGATTTTTTTTGCCCTGTAAGCACTGTGACCTTAGACAAGTTAATTTTTTAAGCCTTATTTTTCTCATCTGTAAAATGGGTAGGTGGGTAATACCACCCTCCCAGATGTTTTGAGGATTAGTGAGATTATTTAGGATACCT
This sequence comes from Bubalus bubalis, assembly GCF_019923935.1. Taxonomy (NCBI): domain Eukaryota; kingdom Metazoa; phylum Chordata; class Mammalia; order Artiodactyla; family Bovidae; genus Bubalus; species Bubalus bubalis. Next base: position 8,403,030 of record NC_059178.1, on the reverse strand, counting down.
GGCACATAGAAGGTATTCTATAACTATTAGTTCCTTCCCTCTCCCTCATTAACCTAGTTTTTTTGGTAAAGTTCCTCACAATCTTGGATTTCCAAAAAGAACTGCAGCTATCAGACTATACTAAAAACCAACTAGCTAAGACTTAATTTGGAGTCACAGAATAATAAAAGCTCGTCACCACCCCCTACTTTTTTTTTTCCACTGTGGTTCCTTATGCTTTCTTCCTCCATTCATATATTCTAGACATTATCACATGTCCAAATTGAACTCAGAATTTAAGGTCCAGATCAAATGCAGCCAAGGTAGCTTTTCTAAATTCTTGAGTAGAGTGAATCACTCCCTTCTTGTAACGTCCAAGGCACTTGGTTTGTACCTCTCACGAGCTCCTCAGATTTGTAAAGCAGCTGGGTATGACTGACACAATGGTGGAGCCTTGAGGATTGGCCCAGAGGACAGCTTTCCCACGACACAGCCTGGTCAAGGACCGAGGGGAAGCGACTTCAGACGACCTGCCCCACCGGGGCAGTCACGGCGAGGCCCCTCGACACGCCAGCGGGTAGGCTGCCTCAGAGCCCTGAGGGGGTCTTTTGTTCCACGGATTACTGGCCTCCCATTAGCCCTTTCAGCCAGTCACGCACAGTGCGCAATCCTGTCAACAGCTTCATTGGTATTTTTTTTCAAACTGGAATATAGTTTTGCTTTATCATGTTGTGTTAGTTTCTGCTGAACAGCATAGTGAACGAGTTATACGTGTACATGAGTGAGTGCTAAGTCACTTCAGTTGTGTCTGACTCTTTGTGGCCCTATGGACTGTAACCCATCAGGCTCCTCTGTCCATGGGATTCTCAAGGCAAGAATATTGGAGTGGGTTGCCATTTCCTTCTCCTGGGGATCTTCCCAACCCAGGGATTGAACCCATGTCTCTTATGTTTCCTGCCTTGGCAGCCAGGTTCTTTACTCCTAGCACCACCTGGGAAGCCTTTATATACACATATCCCCTCTTTTTTGGATTTCCTTCCCATTTAGATCACCACAGAGCACTGAGTAGAGTTCCCTGTGCTGTACACTTGGTTCTCATTAGTTATTTTATACGTAGACTTAGCAGCAGCAGCAGAGTATACATGTCAATCCCAGTCTCCCAATCCATCCCCCACCCCCCGGTGTCTATACATTTGTTCTCTACATCTGTGTCTCTATGCAGGAGACCCGGGTTCAATCCCCTGGTCAGGAAGATCTCCTGGAGAAGGAAATGGCAACCCACTCCAGTATTCTTGCCTGGAAAACCCCGTGGACAGAGAAGCCTGGTAGGCTACAGTGGGGTTGCAAAGAGTCGGACACGACTGAGTGATTTCACTTTCACTTTCTGTGTCTCTATTTCTGCTTTGCAGATAAGTTCATCTCTACCATTTTTCTAGATTCCATATATATGTATTAATATATGATATTTGTTTTTCTCTTTCTGACTTCACTCTGTGTGACAGTCTCTAGGTTTCTCCATGTTTTTGCAAATGGCACAGTTTCTTTCCTTTTTCTGGCTGAGTAATATTCCACTGAACATGCGTACCACATCTCTTTATCCATTCCTCTGTTGATGGACATTTAGGGTGCTTCCATGTCCTGGTGCAGCCTCATTTCTTTAGAAGAAAGGAAGTAGTAACTCAGTGTGTGGTGAGGTGGGGCTCAGGTCATGAAACCTCAGTTGTAAGAAAGCTGCTCTCCTGACAAGGAGGCACTGCTCAGTGGCTAAACTGTTGCCGATCTGGACAGGAAGCTGAGTCAGCTTGTGGATTAGCCTCTGAGGAAAAGGTGGTGAGGGAGATTCATACACTAGAGTCCCAGGAGAGATGGAAGAGACCAGAAAATGAGGCCAGTGCATAAAGCAGACTCAACCACAGGGGAGGGGAGATCCGCTGAGGAAGGGACACTGTCAGGACAAAGATGTGATTTCTGCTGCCTTTGGTGAGGACAGTCGAACAAAGGTAGTCAAATGTACACCAAAAAAATGTCCAAGGAAGCCCACGTTTGGAGTAGAATAGACCACTCCCCAGGCAGAAGCCCTGCCCTTGGTTCATCTTAGTATCTGAGTAGTGACTGAGAATAAATACTTCTCTCTGTAAGGGATGTGTGCAATAGTGTAGCATTCCTCAACCTGACCAGGGGAGGTTTCTATAGAGATCCAGATTTCCAGGCTACATCTCAGACAGACCTGCAGGATCAGAATCATCAGGGAAAAGGCCGATCTGAAGTTTAGAATTTTTTTCCTAAGCTTCTCTGGGGATTCTTAAAATCAGTCCAGTTTAGGATGCCCTGTTGTGCCTCGAAGGGCTCACAGCTGGAAATGAGAAAGTCTGAGTCTGAATCAGGGCTTCAGTGCTCACTTATTGAGAGGTTCTGTGTGAGCAGCATAACTTCTAGGAACCTCAGTTTCCTCAAATGAAAAAAGGGCATCCTTTTCCTCCCTACCTCACTGGCTCGTGAGGCTCAAATGCCTGTATGTGTATGACAGTGCAGAGTAAATTCAACCTGTTTCCCCCCAACTATCAATACATTATAATGTGTTACAAAAATTTCTCATTGATTTGCAATGATTTTGGAAGAAGTATACATTTAGGTAAAGTCAATTACAGGATGACAGCAGAAGCCTTGTCTTCTCTATCTGGCTTGCTCATCCTCCCATGCAGCATGTGTTGGGTGAACCAGTTATGTTTCTTTGGGAGATGTTTGGGTTATCGTTGGTGCCTTCATTGCCTTCTCGGGGGTTTGTGAAACATGTCAGGTCAGCCCCAGACTCCGAGGAGAATATCTGTGTTTGTCTTCCTCTGAAGGTGGGATGGAAGCAGACTCTGGAATGCAGACTGGAGTGGGACCACAGGGTGGTCAGCTGTGCATCGTCCAGAAGCAAGACGGGAAGATGATGATCAGAAAATTGAGCATATAGGTTTGTATGTGAGTATACTACTCATACACACACATATATGTAGACATATACATATATAACTATACACATAAATGGGGTTTCCAGGGGTAAAGAATCCACCTGCCAGTGCAGGAGACATGGGTTTGATCCCTGAGTCAGGAAGATCCCCTGGAGAAGGAAATGGCAACCCACTCCAGTATTCTTGCCTGGAAAATTCCATGGACAGAGGACCCTTGTGGGCTACAGCCCATGGTGTCACGAAGAGTCAGACATGACTGAGCACTCATGCACACACACACACACACACATACACATAAATATATATAGGTATTAAAAAATAAAAAAGATTGGGATTAAAAAAACTTATTTGTTTTTCAGTAAATACAGCTGTGAAAGCTTTTCAGCTTAATAAATACAGACTCATAACTTTATATTTAATGGCTGACTACTAATACTTATATTAATGGATATGTTGTAACTTACTTAACCATTTGTGAGTGATTGGAATGTTTTCCAGATGTTTGCTAACATAAATGTTGTCTCATACATATATCTTTGGTTACTTGTCAGATATTTCCTTAGGAGAAATACCTAGAAGTTGAATTGCTGGGTCAAAGATTACACACCTTTAAAAGAGACTTTTGATCTATTATTTCAAGTGACTTTCCAGAAAATTTTTATCAATTTATATTCACACCAATACCATCTATGTGTCTACCATCAAGGAAACCTCAGTCTTCCTTCTTATACTTTAGGATATTAACTCTTGGTCTACCCTATATATTTGGAAGTATTTTCTGGTGTTTTAAACTGTCTTTTTCTCTGATTGGACTGTGTAAATCTTTGATGTTTGCTGAGACTTCATAGTGTACTTCACAGTTTGAAAAGAGATTAAAGACTGTTCCTCTCACTTTGATCAAACATTAGTAGAGAGCTATGACTCCTAGTTAAGAAGAGCTCAACATATTTAAGAGGCAAAGATTTATATAAGATCTTGGACTTGTTGCATTGCCTCTTGAAAGTTTCAAATAGTCCAAATGACCAAGTTTTTTATATGATTTATAATAGAACTATCAACTAATGCATGTATTAGAACTCCAGGTAATACATTTTTTTTTACGAACAAGGTGCTGTTTAGAGGATTAGAGCTTTGTGGCTAATTAATCCATTACACATTTTTATGATACAGTTTTTTTTATAATTTAGTTAATTTATATAGTAGAATTTGGGCTTCACAAGTGGCGCTAGTGGTAAAGAACCCACCTGCCAATGCAGGAGACTTAAGAGATGTGGGTTTGATCCCTGGGTTGGGAAGATTCCCTGGAGAAGGAAATGGCAACCCACTCCAGTATTCTTGCCTGGGAAATCCCTTGGACAGGGGAGCCTGGTGGGCTACAGTTCATAGTATCACAAAGAGTTGGACACAACTGAATCGACTTAGCATGCACTCATGCATAGTAGAATTAATAGTTTAAATTCTACGTTGTAAACCCATGCAAAATCTTCCCCTTTCCTGGCTTTAGGAAACATTCTTTTGGATGACTTTTACCACCTCAAGTATTTTTGGTTTCTTGTGTGTAACAGCTAAATGTACAGTGGTTGTCCCTGTTCCTGGGCCAATATGGGAGACAAAATACATAGAAAAAGAATGCGAAACAAGGTAAGATACATGTGTGATGATAGACACTGAGAGAGGAAAAGAACAGAGACTTACAGATTGAAGGGTCTCGGTAAGAGCCTGACTGAGGATTAAGTAAATGAGGGGGAGGAAGGAATAACTGAACTCCATACTGATGGAGAGGATGAGTGTCTCCTGAATTTATGATCCAAATTCCAGGAAGAGGCATCCTTGAGAAACCTTTATGAGAAGAGCGAGAAAACAGGGAGCCTGGACAGGGCCGTGTGGGGTGCTGTGTGTAGACTCTGTGGGCAGCCCTTTGAGAGTGCTCGGGTTCCTTCCGTAGCTGTTCTCTGGATGAACAGCTATACTTGTGTCTGAACTTTGTGCTCTCTTATCCCAGATCTCCAGGAATTTGCTCTTCAGGCCCAGTTGAGGAAAGCCTTTTTAGATTGTGCGAGACCCAGACAGTCAGCCAGACAATCAGGAAAGATGGTCTTTTTATTCTGGGAAGCCCTTGCACTTAGAACGGTGATTTACACAGGTGTGGTGTGAATTGTTCTTTGAACCGGTAAACTAAGAAAGGATTATTGTTTTCTGTTCATTGGTGATGGGTTGTGTTACTTTAGAAAAATGGAATGATTTTCAAGGACTATAAAATTATCTGAACCCACAGGGACAAAGAGGTATCTGATTTGTGGCCAAACTCTGAATGAAAATTTACTTTTTGCATCGTATAATATAAAAGAATACTGACTCTTCAGATAGTTATTGCTTGGAGTGTAACTTCTATTGCAGTTATCCAGAAATTCAGAAAAATAATAACATCTTGGTGTTCGATGTTACTTCAGTTTAAAGAATTCAAAGACTTTTATTTTTCAGTTTTATTTTGATAAATATACAGTTTTAGAATATTCATTTTGATAATGCATATTAGAATTTTATAAAATATGCAATTAAAATATCTGCACTATTTAAATAAGGGTCTTCAAAGGTAAGCTCGACTTTGTATCATTAAGTGAAATCAGTAGACATGCTGTTATACCATCACTTCAAATTGGCTGGATGATCCTGGATTTTATGATGTTAGGTGAGTAAGATATCAGAATTCCAAGGATACAAGCAACAAAAAGATAGTAAGAGCATATATATCATTAATAATTGAGAAATTTTTGAAGTAATTTCTCAAGTAAATTGCTTAACCTGTTATGAAGGTGAATTAAGTTGGATGCATCTAGTTATAGGATCCAGATCTCAGAATACTTCATATATTATTTTACCAAATAGTCCAGTTAATTATCTATTTTTCTTAGCTGAAGAAAATCCATATAAATTGAAGTACTTTAATGAGAGAACAGTTTAAAAACACACAGCACTCAAATAAGTGTAAAATGTAAGTTGATGTAGTTTTCCAAGATTTACAAAATGATCTTAGTGAAATTTTAGTAGGTACCCAAGTAGAGAGAAGAAAACACTCTGGATTCCGGCTTTTGAACTATCTTAAATTCAGCAGTGAATGAAAGTTAATTCAGATTTAATTCAATGAAAACTTGGTAAAGTTGTTTGCCTGGATGAAATGGTTATTAATAAACATAAAATTGGAGAACAGTTATTTAAACTACCCTTGATTGAGCCATAGTTATTTTATTTCATAGAAAACATTTTTGTTTCCTTTCTTTTATCTCTTGCTGAAAGAGTGCTGGAAACCATTTGGGAGTGTTCATTTGAAATAAAATGTTGTTGTTCAGTCACCCAGTTGTGTCCAACTCTTTGTGATCCCATGGGCTATAGCACGCCAGGCTTCCCTGTTCTTCACCATCTCTTGGACTTTGCTCAAACACATGTTCATTGAGTCCATGATGCCATCCAACCCTCTCATCCTCTGTTGCTCCCTTCTTCTCCTGTCCTCAATCTTTCCCAGCATCTGTGTTTTTCCAGTGAGTTGGCTCTTTGCATCAGGTGGCCGAAATTTTGGAGCTTCAGCTTCAGTCCTTCCAATGAATATTCAGGACTGATTTCCTTTAGGGTTGACTGTTTTGATCTCTTTGCAGTCCAGGGATTCTCAAGAGTCTTCTCCAGCACCACAGTTTGAAGGCATCAGTTTTTCAGCACTCAGCCTTTTTTATTGTCCAGCTTTAACATCTGTACATGATTGTCAGAAAAACCATAGCTTTGACTATATGGACCTTTGTAGGCAAAGAATTATCTCTGTTTTTTAATACACTGTCTAGGTTTGTCATTGCTTTTCTTCCACAGAGCAAATGCATTTTAGTTTCATGGCTACAGTCACCATCTGCAGTGATTTTGGAGCCCAAGAAAATAAAGTCTGTCACTGTTTCCATTGTTCCCCCATGTATTTGCCATGAAGTGATGGGATCAGATGCCATGATCTTTGTTTTTTGACTGTTGAGTTTTAAGCCAGCTTTTTTTACTCTCCTTTTTCACACTCATCAAGTGGCTGTTTAGTTACTCTTTACTTTCTGTCATTATACAGTGGTATCATCTGTATATCTGAGGTTGTTGATATTTCTCCTGGTAATCTTGATTCCAGCTTGTGATTCATCCAGCCCAGCATATAAGTTAAATAAGCAGGGTGATAGTATACAGCCTTGATGGACTCCTTTCCCAATTTGGAACTAGTCTGTTTTTCCATGTCTGGTTGTAACTGTTACTTCTTGACTTGCATACAGGTTTCTCAGGTAAGGTGGTCTGGTATTCCCATCTCTTTAAGAGTTTTCCACAGATTGTTGTGATACACATAGCCAAAGGCTTTAGCGTAGTCAATGAAGCAGAAATAGATGTTTTTTGGAATTCCCTTCCTTTTTCTATAATCCAATGGATGTTGGCAGTTTGATCTCTGGTCAGATAAATATATTGTTTAATTTCATGGTTTTTAATTATCTTTTTTAAAATGTGGTTACTAAAACATCTAAGATTGTTTATTGGGCTTGGGTTATATCTCTGTTGAACGGTGCTGACCCAAGGTGACTCCTTTAGTGCATAAATTTCCTCTTCAATAAAATAAGACAAATAATTTCTACAGCATGTCCCTTTTATATTGCCTCCACATAAAGGTATTATGAAAGGCTGGAAACAAATTTGCATTCATTTATTCATTCATCAAAGTATGTCATATATTTACTGTGTCCCAGAAATTTAACTAGACACTCCTGAATAATCCCCAATCCTTGCCTTTGCCAACTTATAGACAGAGAGACTTAAAAGGTGGTTTGTTTGGTAAGCATACAAAACTACTTAAACCTGAGAAAATTTCATGGGAAAAATCCTCTTGCAGCCTAAGTCTCAGAGATGTATAAATAATGAATCACGTCTCTACAAAAAGTAAAACCAGCACCAAAAATATCTGAAAATTCGCCTTAAGAAGATCTTAGTGTCACGTTTCAGTTCTGATTTTTTCCCCACTTTACATGCTGTATGACCTTGTTAAGCCCCTGAACCTTATGGGCGTCACAATCTCCTTCCCCATAAACTGGATTTACTTTATGAGATTGCTCTGAGGATCAAGCAAGAGAATATGTGTGAAAAAATAATATAAGTATGAAGGATAATTACAGTTATTATTAGAAACAATTATGACCATTTAGGTTAAAATGAAAGTGCTGAGAATAGAGCAGTTTGGGGACCCACAAAATAATTTTTAGCTTAGATAGATTCTAACAGGAGTAGAAGAAACCATAAAGAAGTTTCTTTATGCTTTCTTTAAATAAAGAAGCATAAATCAAACATAGTACATGATATTAAGATCTAACCCTTCATATGCTTCCAAATCATTTTAAAAATTGCCTTCAAGAATGAAATGAACAGAAGGCTCTCAGGAGGAAACTGCTTCAGGGCTGCATATTTGATTAAAGGTCTGGCCTAAGGCCTTATTCTTTGTGGGAATCTAAATGAAAGAAAAGAAGAAGAAGAAAAGAAAGTCAGTGCTCCTTGTTAACTCTGGTGGCCTTTCGATAAATTTTAATTGTCTCTTCACCTATCCTTATAAAGATAATAAGATCCTTGGCTATATCACTGGATGACAAAAGGAGGGATGTAAATGACTAGTCTGGGTTTCTCAGGTGTGTTAGTCACTTAGTCATGTCTGATTCTTTGCAACCCTGTGGACTGTAGCCTGCCAGGCTTCTCTGTCCGTGGGATTTTCCAGGCAAGAATACTGGAGTGGGTTGCTATTTCCTGCTCTAGGGGATCTTCCTAACCCAGGGATCGAACCCATGTCTCCTCTGTCTCCTGCATTGCAGGCAGATTCTTTACTATCTGAGCCAGGATTCCTAGGTGGCTCAGTAGTAAAGAATCTGCCTGCCAAAACAGGAGAGTCGAGATGAAGGGAAGATCCCCGGCAGGAGGAAATGGCAACCCACTCCAGTATTCTCGCCTGGAAAATTCCCTGGTCAGAGGAGCCTGGCTGGCTATACAGTCCATGGGGCTGCAAAGAGTCGGACACAACTGGGTGACTGAGCGCGCCCACACCTACTGGAACATATACGCTAAGCGATTATTTTACAGATAATACTTTTTAGTTAGCTTAACCCAGAGTCACCAGGTAGTAGAGAAGTTTTGCAAGGATGTAAAATGGGTTTTCTGCACCTTCTGTTTAATTGTAAAGTGTTGGTTTTGTTTAGTGTAAAGATTAGAAGGAATAGAGGAGGAGGGAAGGGCATGGCAGGGAAGGAAATATCACCTTTGGTTGATGTGGCTTCTAACTCCAACTTTCACTATCTAATTTTAGTCCTGCTGATGCTGCTGCCAAGTCACTTCAGTCGTGTCTGACTCTGCGTGACCCCATAGACGGCAGCCCACCAGACTGCCCCGTCCCTGGGATTCTCCAGGCAAGAACACTGGAGTGGGTTGCCATTTCCTTCTCCAATGCAGGAAAGCGAAAAGTAAAAGTGAAGTCGCTCAGTCCTGTCTGACTCTTAGTGACCGCATGGACTGCAGCCTACCAAAGCAGCTTTTAAATAATATATGTGACTGATACTAATATTGCAGTCTCTTCTTTTCCCTCTCTTTTTCGTGGGGGAGAAGGGGAACTGTGGAAGTGTCTGAGCAGTCATCAGTCTGGGCAGCTGACCCGGAATTATAAAGAATTCACTGTTGCCAGGGTTTTAGGATCTAGGGTGATGGGCTTGTGACTGCTCTTTACTAGTGCACCAGTGACAGCCGTCTTCATAAGAGAACAGGCTTTCGGTCAAAGGATCGATTATAGATTTGATGTTGATAACCAATGGAGGCCTTCTGGTAGTTAATATGGCAGAAGTTGTTTCTTGGGAAATGATTGTGTGTGTGAATCTGATTTTTAACTCATGAATGAGGCTTGTAGGGCCCCTCTGCGGCAGCTTATGATACGCCCCAGGCTGTCCAGGAGCATTCTGAAGTACCAAATACTCACCCTTTTGTTGTTTTACTCTCAGACAATAACCACGAGGCTATGCTCCTTCACTCCATCCCAGAAGTGCAGCTGCTGATGGGGAACATGTCTGTTGTTCCATTGAAGGTTATTCTATGGTCCTACATTGTGTTTGACATTAAAGGGAATATTATTGTTCTGTCCCTTGTGTAAGAGAAATGCAAGGTGTTTAAACTTCATCCTCCACTGACCCCACCTTAGTTACTCTTACTTATTCATAAGAAGGTGGCAAGACCCTTAAAACAGAAAGATTTTCGGGAGAGAAAAAAACATTATCCTCTTACTGTACTAGAGAATGAAGGAAAATGGAAGGATCAAGTTGAAGATCCTTTCTTTGCTCTTTTAGATCTCGTCAGTTCTTTAGAACCTGTTGCCGTCGTCTCCCCCACCCCGCTGGCGTTTTCCTTGGCTTCCCACTCAGGTGTGTCTCCTCTCCTCTGACACTCACAGCATTCAGTTCCAGGGATTCATCAGGCGTAGGGGCCACAGTAGATCCTCATTATTGCTGGGCTCTATATTTTCAAACTTACCTACTCAGCAGTGTCAGTACTGGCAGCGTTTCTTGCAGTCATCTGTGAACATGAGCAGAATGGTAAGTAAGCGTTAGTCGCTCAGTGGTGCCCGACTCTTTGTGACTCCATGGACTACAGCCCACCAGGCTCCTCTGTCCATGAGATTTTCTAGGCAAGGATACTGGAGTGGGTTGCCTTTTCCTTCTCCAGGGGATCTTCCTGACCCAGGGATTGAACCCGGGTCTCCTGCACTGCAGGCAGATTCTGTACCGACTGAGCTAGTTGAGTCTGTCATCATGCATGTTTGTAGCTGAGATTGAACAAAGAGACACCTCTCCTTCCTGTTTCATCTCTCATACTTTCTGTGCTTTTCATAGTCTATTTAGTGCCATGCTCTTTTTTTGCACTTTTGTGCTTTTTTTGCACTTTTGTTTACAGTGTTTAAAATAACCCCCAGTGCAGTGCTGAAGTGCTATCTAGTGTTCTTAAGCTCAAGAAGGCTGTGATGTGCTTTATGGAGAAAATACATGTGTTAGATATGCTTTGTTTAGGCATGGGTGCCATTGGCTGCAAATTCAATGTTAATGAATCTACAATATATATTATGTAAGATATGCAGATGACACCACCCTTATGGCAGAAAGTGAAGAGGAACTCAAAAGCCTCTTGATGAAAGTGAAAGTGGAGAGTGAACAAGTTGGCTTAAAGCTCAACATTCAGAAAACGAAGATCATGGCATCCGGTCCCATCACTTCATGGGAAATAGATGGGAAACAGTGGAAACAGTGTCAGACTTTATTTTTCTGGGCTCCAAAATCACTACAGATGGTGACTGCAGCCATGAAATTAAAAGACCCTTACTCCTTGGAAGGAAAGTTATGACCAACCTAGATAGCATATTCAAAAGCAGAGACATTACTTTGCCAACAAAGGTCCGTCTAATCAAGGCTATGGTTTTTCCAGTGGTCGTGTATGAATGTAAGAGTTGGACTGTGAAGAAGGCTGAGCGCCGAAGAATTGATGCTTTTGAACTGTGGTGTTGGAGTAGACTCTTGAGAGTCCCTCAGACTGCAAGGAGATCCAACCAGTCCATTCTGAAGGAGATCAGCCCTGGGATTTCTTTGGAGGGAATGATGCTGAAGCTGAAACTCCAGTACTTTGGCCACCTGATGCGAAGAGTTGACTTATTGGAAAAGATTCTGATGCTGGGAGGCATTGAGGGCAGGAGGAGAAGGGGACGACAGAGGATGAGATGGCTGGATGGCATCACTGACTTGATGGACGTGAGTCTGAGTGAACTCCAGGAGTTGGTGATGGACAGGGAGGCCTGGCGTGCTGCGATTCATGGGGTCGCAAAGAGTCGGACACGACTGAGTGACTGAAATGAACTGAACTGAAGATATCTTTAAACAGAAACACACATAAAACAAAGTTACATATTGATAGGTTGATGAAAATGTTGTGGCCAGAGACTTGTAGAAACCTAACCCTTTATTTCTTCTAGGAGCAGTGGTTCAGTATTTTCTAATTCAGTGATTGCAGTGACTTTATGCTGCTGCTGCTGCTAAGTCGCTTCAGTTGTGTCCGACTCAGTGTGACCCCATAGACGGCAGCCCACCAGGCTCCCCCGACCGACCCTGGGATTCTCCAAGCAAGAACACTGGAGTGGGTTGCCATTTCCTCCTCCAATGCATGAAAGTGAAAAGTGAAAGTGAAGTCGCTCAGTCGTGTCTGACTCTTAGCGACCCCAAGGACTGCAGCCCACCAGGCTCCTCCATCCATAGGATTTTCCAGGCAAGAGTACTGGAGTGGGGTGCCATTGCCTTCTCCGCAGTGACTTTATAGGCCATTATTACTGTGAATAACAATAATTAACTGTATATTATTGTTTTTCCGGGACCTGAAGAATGTAAATCTCAATGTATGCTTATTTAGTGGAATAGTCAATCAGTCAGTTCAGTCGCTCAGTTGTGTCTGACTCTTTGTGACCTCATGGACTGCAGCACACCAGGCTTCCCTGTTCATCTCCAACTCCTGGAGCTTGCTCAGACTCATGTCCATCGAATGGGTGATGACATCCAACCATCTCATCCTCTGTTGTCCCCCTCTCCTCCTGCCTTCAATCTTTTCCAGTGTCAGGGTCTTTTCCAATGAGTTCCAATGAGTTTCAGTTCTTCGCATCAGGTGGCCAAAAGTATTGGAGCTTCAGCTTCAGCATCAGTCCTTCAATGAATATTGAGGACTGATTTCCTTTAGGATGGACTGGTTTGATCTCCTTGCTGTCCAAGGGACTCTCAAGAGTCTTCTCTAACACCACAGTTCAAAGCATCATTTCTTCAGTGCTTAGCTTTCTATATGGCCCAACTCTCACATCTGTACATGACTACTGGAAAAACCATAGCTTTGATGAGTTGGACCTTTGTTGGCCAAGTGATGTCTCTGCTTTTTAATATGCTGTCTAGGTTTGTCATAGCTTTTCTTCCAAGGAGCAAGTGCATTTTAATTTTATGGCTGCAGTCACCATCCACAGTGATTTTGGAGCCCCAAAAATAAAGTCTGTCACTGTTTCCATTGTTTCCTCATCTATTTACCATGAAGTGATGGGACCAGATGCCATGATCTTTGTTTTTTGAATGTTCAGTTTTAAGCCAGCTTTTTCAGTCTCCTCTTTCACTTTCATCAAGAGGCTCTTTAGTTCCTCTTTGCTATCTGCCATAAAGGTGGTGTCATCTACCTATCTGAGGTTATTGGAATAGTCAGTAGTTTCCAAATATTTGCCAAGTCAGTGAAACCTAGGGATGTGGGACAAGGTGCAGAACAGGGAAGAGCCCTGTTAGGCCACAGCCTGGGGATCCGTTTGTTAGTTGGAGCAATCACTGCATGTCAGGGTGGCGCTGTGCAACTAGCCGGGTGACTCCTCCCTGGTGAGGCAAGGAGCCAAGCCTTGGCTACTCAGGGAAGGCACACTGGGTGCACTGCACAGACTCTGGACACTCAGGTGGAAATGGGTCAGGAATGAAGCGGTGGGGCTCTTGGCTGGGTTGTACTGCTTGAAATGTGTAACTTAGAATAAGTTATCATTCTATCTCAGTTTTCTTAAAAGTAAAATGAGGTCGTTGGGCTAGGTTACTGTTTCATGTCCAGTGGATTTGGAATACGAAGAGAGGGAGATGGCACTGGAATGCAATGAAAGCTTAAACCCCACCTCAGAGTCTTTCCATAATGCCCAAATGCAGAAATACAGATAATCACAGATGTTTCAGTGTCTGAATTCTGCATTCAACCAAATGCACTTGTTCTGACAATCCCGTTGACAAGTTCTGTAGAACATGCGTTCCGATCACACCTTCTGACACAGAAAGAATCGCTTCTTCAGACCCCTTGACAAGATCTGTGTGCTGCTTTCAGTCATATTCAACTTGAAGCTTGGAGTTCAGGTCAAATGAAATATTTTCAAGGCTCAATGTGTATTCCCCAAACAGCAATAAATCACTCAGAAAGTTATGTGCTCATTTGCACATGGCTTCAAATTACTGAGTTAGCCAGCTGAGGGCATGTATTACGGTTTTTCAGCATATGATTTTTTTATTTCTGGTGTTCTGATCATCCAGTAATTAGTGGATACAGTTGAAATTACAAGCTGCTGCCATTGCCTCAGATGGTCAGGTTTTCAGGATGCCAACTCCCAGCTCCTCTGGAGTTGACATAAATATTATGGAAGCAAAAAATTATAGTCATTTGCAGGGAAATCATGTGTTTAATTGCCAAGTGAAGCACAGGAAAAACAGCAGAAGCACACATCATGTATCAGTTAATGTGAGTGCATTATTGCATGTTGCAAAGGGGTCTAAAAGGACTTTTCAATAGCAAAATGAAAACAAAACTATTCTAAAAAATGCCATCTGTGAAGCCTCCAGATATGTCTGACTGGCTCATTTCCTTTCAAAAATAGTCCCTGCATTCCAAAAGCTGTTAATAATGAATGGAAATAACTGCAGAGTACAAATGGACTATGACTGATGGAGGGAGACTTAATGTTAAGGTCTTAGCTGCTATTGAAATCAACATGGAGAGGAATGTTCCGCAGACACATTTTGTGTAGATATTTCAATGTTTGCTGCAGATGGCACTTTAACACAACATAAGACTCCTCAGATCCTACACACAGGCAGATTATTTTGATAATTCATTTCAAACGCAGAATTTACTTGTAAAAATTGATTTATAAATAAATATGAATTATATGAAAATTTTTTGATTTCCTATTTTCCCTTTTTGTTTTTTGGTAGACTTGTCATCATAGGAAAGATAATTGATAACCATGTAAGATTTTATAATGGGCCTCAAATTAATGGAAATAGAAATCGAAAATACAGTTGTTATATTTCTGTATTGGAAACCAATCACCACAGAAAACTTAAACCTAGTAATATGTCACGTTTTATTCCTCTTTTTAAATTACATATAAAATTGGAGACTTCATCTATTATTCTAAGTGAAAGTCGCTCAGTTGTAGACTCTTTGCGACCCCTTGGACTATACAGTCCTTGGAATTCTCCAGGCCAGAATAGTAGAGTTGATAACCTTTCCCTTCTCCAGGGGATCTTCCCAACACAATTATTTCCCAATTATTCTAAAAGCAAAGGTAAAAACTGTCCTAGGTTCTTTCACTGCCAAGTAGTCAACACAGTGTAGTGGTAAAGGTCATGAGCTCTGGAATCAGATTATCCAGGATTTCTTTTCTGCCACTTACCAACATGTGACCTTAGGCAAGTTTTACATTTATACATGTCTCAATATCTTCATCTATAAAATAGATGTAATATCAGTACTTGCCTAATATGTGTTGAGAATTACATGAGACCATATGCCTGAAGCAGTTAATTTAATCTCTGGGACATATGAAATGTTCAAGAAGTATAAGTCCACACCATTATTTAAGTTGTTGTTCAGTCTCTAAGTCATGTCTGACTCTTTTGACTTGATGAACTGCAGCATGCCAGGCTTCCCTGTCCTTCACCATCTCCCAAAGTTTGCTCAAACTCAAGTTCATTGAGTTGGTGATGCCATCCAACTGCCTCATCCTCTGTTGTCCCTTTCTCCTCCTGCCCTCAGTCTTTCCCAGCATCAGGGTCTTTTCTGATGAGTCGGCTCTTCACATCAGGTGGCCAAAGTATTGGAGCTTCAACTTCAGTGTCAGTCCTTCCAATGAATATTCAGGTTTGATCTCCTTTAGGATTGACTAGTTTGATCTCCTTGCAGTCCAAGGGACTCTCAGGAGTCTTCTCCAACACCACAGTTCAAAAGCATCAGTTCTTTGGCACTCAACTTTTTTGTAGTCCGACTCTCACGTCCATACATGACTAGTGGAAAAACCATAGCTTTGACTAGATGGACCTTTGTTGGCAAAATGATGTCTCTTCTTTTTAATACTCTGGGCTCATCATAGCTTTTCTTCCAAGGAGCATGCATATTTTAATTTTGTGGCTGCAGTCACTGATGCAGTGATTTTGGAGCCTCCCAAAATAAAATCTGTCACTATTTCCACATTTTCCCCATCTATTTACCATGAAATGATGGGACTGGATGGCATGATCTTAGTTTTTTGAATGTTGAGTTTTAAGTCAGCTTTTTCACTCTCCTCTTTCACTTTCATCAAGATTCTCTTTGGTTCCTCTTCACTTTCTGCCACGATTATTTAAGCAGCACCTGCAAATACATCCAGCCAGACACTGTGTTGTGACATTCATTTGTTATTTAACAATTTTTAGGCAAGATGATTAAAAGAACTGTTTTATATTATGAGGGTCTATTACTGTCCTAAACCCATTATTTTATGTAATTTCTAAACCAGGAATGTAGATTTCATCATCTCATTTTATAGATGAGGAAACTGAGATTTAATTGAGACTCACAATCATGCCCTTTGAAACAAAATGACAACTAGTGCTTATTGATAGTTGTGTGCCCACTGTTCAATCACTGTAAACTGTAGTGTCTCAGTTCTCACAACATTCTAGGAGGTGGGTAGTCTTCCTATCAGTATTTGCATAGGAAGGAACATAGGTACAGGGAGATTAAGTAACTTGTATAAGAGTGCATCATTAAAAAGTGTCAGAAGTCAGGTTTTATCCCATCAGTTTAATTCCAGAATCCTTGTTCTCAAGTACAATGCTGAAAGAAAACAAGGGATTCACAGCCATGTAAAAAGGTTACTTATAATAAACAATGAAAGAAATAAATGACAGACATGTAGGCAAAATATATAAACAGATAATTTACAGTGGAAGAAATAACAAATGGCCAATATATCCATATGATATTCTTGTTGCCAGTTTCCTAAAAAAGATACACAAATTAACATTACAATGATGTATAATTTTTTTACCTATCAGATTTGAAAAATGTGAAAAGATTGATACTGCTGTTGGTATAACCTCTATAGAAGTCAATTCAGTGGTACCTATTAAAGATGAGAAATGCACATACCCTTTGGTCTAGCAATTTAGCTTATAGAAATATATTTTAAAGAATTATTCACACAAATATATATGTACACATATATATATTTGTGCAGAGATGTTCATTGTATCATTATTTGTACAAAAGTGAAAAATTGAAAACAACCAAAAAAGAGGAATGTTTTTGATAAATTATAGATTTTTAATGCTGTTGAATATTTTGTAACACTCGAAATACAGGAGTGAAGTAGATCTTTATGACATGTTATATAGAGAAGTCTGTTCATGGTGAAAATCAAGTTGCATTATATTATGTATTTGGTAGAATTTTTTTGGTAAAAATACATTTATTTACCTTTTGTATTTGTGTATTTATAGAAAAAAGACAGGAAAGAAATACATAAATTATTAACAGTTATTTTTAGGAGTATTCATGGATGGAAATTTATAATGAGAAAAATTTTGAATTTACTTAATAACACCTTGATATTATTTAATATATAATGATATAATATTCGTGTTGTTGTTCAGTTGCTAAGTCATGTCCGACTCTGTGATCCCATGGACTGCAGCACGCCAGGCTCTTCTGTCCTCAATTGTCTCATGGGGTTTGCTCAAATTCATGTCCATTGAGTCAGTGATGCTATCTAACCATCTTATCTTCTGCGGTACCCTTCTCCTTTTGCCTTTAGTCTTTCCCAGCATCAGGGTCTTTTCCAGTGAGTCAGTTCTTTGCATCAGGTGGCCAAAGTATTGGAGCTTCAGCTTTAGCAACAATCCTTCCAATGAATATTCAGGGTTGATTTCCTTTAGGAGTGAATGGTTTGTTCTCCTTGCTGCCCAAGGGACTCTCAAGAGTCCTTTCCAGTGCCAGAATTGGAAAGCCTCAGTTCTTTGGCATTCAGCCTTCTTTATGTTCCAAATTTCACATCATTTATATAAAATAATGATCATATCCCATAATAATGTGCATAATAAAGGAAGAGTATAATGTAAAAATAAAATGGAAACTAAGAACTATGCCAAAGTTACAGAGCTCACAAATGGCAGAAGTATAATTTAGTTCAAGCTCTGTGTGACTCCAGAGTTGTCTTCTCCACTATTCCACCCTCTAGGATAACAGCATTGTTGAACATTGGTCCTGTTTTTCCATATACTGCATGTAATTACATATAATTAGGTTTCCTAGAGAGTTATATGTTACAACTTGTCAGGAAGGAGAAGAGACAATAAAATACACTTTATTGTAAGTTTATTCCAGTAAATAGTAAAAGAAGAAACCTGCCCAACTAATTTTATTGGAACCTTAAATTTCAAACCAGTAAAGATGATATCTGCAAGATAAATTATTTGACAATCTCACTTACAAACATAGATGCTAAAACCTTGATGTTTGTTAGAAACCAACACAATCAGATAGATCAGATCAGTCGCTCAGTCGTGTCCGACTCTTTGCGACCCCATGAATCGCAGCACGCCAGGCCTCCCTGTCCATCACCAACTCCCAGAGTTCACTCAGACTCACGTCCATTGAGTCAGTGATGCCATCCAGCCATCTCATCCTCTGTCGTCCCCTTCTCCTCTTGCCCCCAATCCCTCCCAGCATCAGAGTCTTTTCCAATGAGTCAACTCTTCGCATGAGGTGGCCAAAGTACAGGAGTTTCAGCTTTAGCATCATGCCTTCCAAAGAAATCCCAGGGCTGATCTCCTTCAGAATGGACTGGTTGGATCTCCTTGCAGTCTGAGGGACTCTCAAGAGTCTTCTCCAACACCACAGTTCAAAAACATCAATTCTTTGGCACTCAGCCTTCTTCACAGTCCAACTCTCACATCCATACATGACCACAGGAAAAACCATAGCCTTGACTAGATGAACCTTTGTTGGCAAAATAATGTCTCTGCTTTTGAATATGCTATCTAGGTTGGTCATAACTTTCCTTCCAAGGAGTAAGGGTCTTTTAATTTCATGGCTGCAGTCACCATCTGCAGTGATTTTGGAGCCCAGAAAAATAAAGTCTGACACTGTTTCCACTGTTTCCCACCTATTTCCCATGAAGTGATGGGACCAGATGCTATGATCTTAGTTTTCTGAATGTTGAGCTTTAAGCCAGCTTTTTCACTCTCCACTTTCACTTTCATCAAGAGGCTTTTGAGTTCCTCTTCACTTTCTGCCATAAGGGTGGTGTCATCTGCATATCTGAGGTGATTGATATTTCTCCCAGAAATCTTGATTCCAGCTTGTGCTTCTTCCAACCCAGTGTTTCTCATAATGTACTCTGCATAGAAGTTAAATAAACAGGGTGACAATATACAGCCTTGATGTACTCCTTTTCCTATTTGGAAGCAGTCTGTTGTTCCATGTCCAGTTCTAATTGTTGCTTCCTGACCTGCATACAAATTCTCAAGAGGCAGATCAGGTGGTCTGGTATTCCCATCTCTTTCAGAATTTTCCACAGTTTATTGTCATCCACACAGTTGAAGGCTTTGGCATAGTCAATAAAGCAGAAATAGATGTTTTTCTGAAACTCTCTTGCTTTTTCCAAGGATGCTTTAGCATCCAACATTATATTAATTTATATTACTGGGCTAAAGGGAAAAATAACCTATAGTTGTAACAATAGATGTAGACAAAGCACTGGATGGAATTCACCATCTATTTTGATTGAAAAGTAGCTCTCATAAAATCAGAAATATAAGGTGTAGGGAGGCACTTTTGTGTCCTATCTAAACCTCTATAGTATTAACTGTTCCCCTACATTTCAATAGTTTCTTAGTATATGCAACTGAGGCTCTACCTGAGGGCTACCTCTGGTTCCTGGAATATGTGTGGGGCAGACTGGAAGTGCTGGGGAGAGTATGGTTTAAATAATAGCTCCCAGTAAAGGATGGACAAGCTTTGATGAGTAATATCCCAGCTTCCTCAGTCCTTGTTTTGGCAGAGGGCAGTCTTATATGAGAGGTAGGTAAACTTTTTTGGTAAGAGGGCAGATAGTAAATAGCTTAGGTCTTGTGGGCAATGTGGTCTCTGTTGCAACTACTCCACCCTGCTGTTGCCGTGCACACATAGCCATAGATGGCACCTAGAAGATGAGTGCCCCCGTGTTCCAATAAAACACTTATAAAAATAAACTGTGGTTGATTTTGGCCCTTAGCTGTAGTTTGTAGAGCCCTTTCTACATAGTTCCCCAGAAATTTTTGACAATATTAGGACCCAGATGCCCACAATATAGGCTGTCCTGGTGACTCAGCGGTACAGAATCTGCCTGCAATGCAGGATACGTGGGTTTAATGCTTGGGTCGTGAAGATCCCCTGGAGAAGAAAATGGCAACCCACTCCAGTATTCTTGCCTGGGGAATCTCCCGGACAGAGGAGCTTGGCTATAGCCCATGAAATCGCAAAAGTGTTAGACACAACTTAGCAACCGAACAACAACAACAGGCCCACAACATGTGGTAACGTGCTCACTTTAGGCATCATATTTACTTTTTCCCCCTTTCTGACTTCACTCTCTCACGCTCTATTGGTGCTATTTGCGATAGCTTCCTACATAGGCTGCTTGTCAAATTCTTATCTCAGTGTCTACTTCTGCGGAAACCCAAGCTAGGATACTTGATATCAGAAGTGATCCTATCAAGCGGAACCTCAGGATGGGATTCTGAAAACAAGGACAACATCAAGGACCTAGAAGGCCATGAGGACCTCATTGCTGTACAAGTGTGGCAGTGACATCCCCCAGCACTCTGTAGCATCATAGGTACTAGGAGCCTCACCTCTAGTGAATTGTAATGGGATGTAGGTGGAATGAGATGCACTGACTTATATAAACTCTTATGCTTGAAATATATTAAGACAATGATAACTCTAAAGCATGTGAAGATGGTCGGTTGTTATGAAAAGCCATAGTAGCCTTAAAGAAAGAAAATGACAGAGTTGGGAAAGCCACATATCAATTTGGGATACTCTGTGAAAACCAGAAGGCCTCCATGGCTCTGTTTTAACAGACATTCATCTCCTGAACACAATAGATTTTGCTGAATATTTGGTTCCAACAGTAGCCTTCAGTTAGTGATCTGATGTCAGTCAGATTTCAATATGAGAGGGGTAGAGTTATAAAGGAGGCTGAAACAATCTCCTATTGAAAGTCAGGGATCTGAGACACAAGGAATAGGACTCTTAGATTTGGAAGGGATCCACTCCGGTATTTTTGCCTGGAGAATCCCAGGGATGGGGGAGCCTGGTGGGCTGCCATCTATGGGGTTGCACAGAGTTGGACATGACTGAAGTGACTTAGCAGCAGTAGCAGCAGCAGCAATCTGAGGATGTACTTAGAAACATCAAACTCCAGATTTCACTGAATTTCAAGGGCTGGCTTGCTAGAGGAAGCAGCCTTCCATTTCCCAAAGACTGTGCAAAGGCCTTGTTGAGGTAATGGCCTTGTAAAGCGGTACTTTTCCTCCACAAGGTCAGTTCTAACCATCTGTCACTGCTTATGGGTCAATAACCAAGGTCAAGTCTCAGCATGGCCCAGTTGAGTAATGTGTCCCTGTATTGGATAGAAGGGATTATTCACTCAACGAGCTGCAGGGCCTGGCTAATAGGTGTCAGCAGAACTGGGAGAACATGTTTGGGAATGGAACCTGAGGGTGCTGGACCAGGGAGAGCAGGCTATGAGACAAGATGTTGGATGCGAGGACATTCTCGAATGACTCAGGATTTAACATCTTGTCAACAATGCCTAGAGCCAGTCCTAACACCCTTCTGGAATATCTACTTGAGAAAATTAAAGCGTCATCCATGTTTTGTAAATTTGTATGCAGGTCAATCTAAATACTCATCAGCATAGAAATAGTTTAGTAAGTATTTTTATGGACAGTATTAGAAAGTTGTCTGTTAAATTATTTAAGGTGAAATAAATAAGCTCGGAGAAGGCAATGGCACCCCACTCCAGTACTTTTGCCTGGAAAATCCCATGGATGGAGGAGCCTGGAAGGCTGCAGTCCATGGGGTCGCTAGAGTCGGACACGACTGAGCGACTTCACTTTCACTTTTCACTTTCATGCATTGGAGAAGGAAATGGCAACCCACTCCAGTGTCCTTGCCTGGAGAATCCCAGGGACGTGGAAGCCTGGTGGGCTGCCGTCTATGGGTTCTCACAGAGTCGGACACGACTAAAGTGACTTAGCAGCAGCAGCAGCAGCAAATAAGCTATTTGCTAAGTCTCCTTACCTTTCTCTCTGTGACCTCATGAGCATACAGAGATGTTTGGAAAGATATCTCTGCAACTATTATCAGTGGTTATTAAAAGGAGGAAATAAGTAAAAAAAGGGTGACTTTCAATTTCTATATTCTTCAGTAAACAAATGAAAAGAAAATAAAGCAGATTTAGAAGAATCATTTTGGTTGTTGTCTTTTTTCTCATTTCCAAATTTTATATAACAAACATATTCTTTTCATAATAAAAGATAAAAAGAAACAGAGCTAATATCACTACTGAGATCAATGCTTTTGTATTTTAAGTGCACTTAGGATATGTATAATATGTGATACCTTCTTGAGGGCAGGTTAGCATTGCTTTTGAAATGAAAATAGTATGTCACCTTTGAACCCAGAAAATCCATTTTATAGATAGTTAACCTAATATCTCATGCATGCTTCCAAAGATACATGCTTAACTAATTTTCATTATACTACTGCTTTCTTATAACAGCAAAAATCTAGAAAGACTCAACTATATACTATCCAATAATGAAATCCTATGAACTACTAGGATTCAAGGCTTGCCCATGCTTCTCTTTTGCTCCAACAAATACAAGATTTATGCTGCGAGAGCTCCCTGGCGATCTAGAGGTTAGGATTCACTTTTTTTTCCTGCAGTGGTCCGGTTTCAATCCCTACTTAGGGAACTTGTGGTTGTGGTTTAGTCACTAAGTCGTGTCCGACTCCTGCAACCCCATGGACTGTAGATCTCCAGGCCCCTCTGTCCGTGGGATTTTCCAAGCAAGAATGCTGGAGTCGGTTTGAGCTAAGACCCCACAAACCAGCCTGTGGGGCAAAGAAAAACTTATGCTGGTTCTCTGACTTATAAATCACAGTTTATGTCAGTTCCAGCCAGATTCTTAATTTAAAGCACTATGATCTGATGTACCATGACCATTTATTGAAATAACAACCCACACATCAGAACAGTTAAATGATAAACTGAAGCATATTATAAATTTTAAAAGTTTGGTCAAAAACCAATTCCAACAGGGCAGCACCAAAGCAGAAGTAGTTAGGAGCCCTCTGCAGACAGGAGGTAGGGTAGACTGTGGTAGAAAAAGTGCAGAAACAAAAGAAGAAATGATTTGATTGGCTACAGCTGGAAGCCTAGCTGATGGCTGTTGGTTGGTTGTCCTTAGCAGTTTTGAAAAGGTTGGAGAAGGCAATGGCACCCCACTCTAGTAATCTTGCCTGGAAAATCCCATGGACGGAGGAGCCTGGAAGGCTGCAGTCCATGGGGTCGCTGAGGGTTGGACACGACTGAGTGACTTCACTTTCACTTTTCACTTTCATGCATTGGAGAAGGAAATGGCAACCCACTCCAGTACTCTTGCCTGGAGAATCCCAGGGACGGGGAAGCCTGGTGGGCTGCCGTCTATGGGGTCGCACAGAGTTGGACACGACTAAAGTGACTTAGCAGCATGAACTACTAGAAAGAATGAAGTAGACATATATTCTATTACAGGGAATTGTTCTAGCTCTATTAAGAGACATAATTGAGGTAATGGCCATGTAAGATGCTTCTGGGTAAATAGCATCAGTATACTGAGATTCGGAGAAGGAAATGGCAACCCACTCCAGTGTTCTTGCCTGGAGAATCCCAGGGACGGGGGAGCCTGGTGGGCTGCCATCTATGGGGTCGCGCAGAGTCAGACACGACTGAAGCGACTTAGCAGCAGTAGCATACTGAGATTCAGTTCAGTTCAGTCGCTTAGTCGTGTCCGACTCTTTGAAACCCCATAAATCATAGCATGCCAGGCCTCCCTGTACATCACAAACTCCTGGAGTTCACTCAGACTCACGTCCATCAAGTCAGTGATGCCACCCAGACATCTCATCCTCTGTTGTCCCCTTCTCCTCCTGCCCCCATCCCTCCCAGCATCAGAGTCTTTTCCAATGAGTCAACTCTTTGCATGAGGTGGCCAAAGTACTGGAGTTTCAGCTTTAGCATCATTCCTTCCAAAGAAATCCCAGGGCTGATCTCCTTCAGAATGGACTGGTTGGATCTTCTTGCAGTCCAAGGGACTCTCAAGAGTCTTCTCCAACACCACAGTTCAAAAGCATCAATTCTTCAGCACTCAGCCTTCTTCACAGTCCAACTCTCACATCCATGCATGACCACTGGAAAAACCATAGCCTTGACTAGATGAACCTTTGTTGGCAAAATAATGTCTCTGCTTTTGAATATGCTATCTAGGTTGGTCATAACTTTCCTTCCAAGGAGTAAGCGTATTTTAATTTCATGGCTGCAGTCACCATCTGCAGTGATTTTGGAGTCCCAAAAAATAAAGTCTGACACTGTTTCCCCATCTATTTCCCATGAAGTGATGGGACCAGATGCCATGATCTTCATTTTCTGAATGTTGAGCTTTAAGCCAACTTTTTCACTCTCCACTTTCACTTTCATCAAGAGGCTTTTGAGTTCCTCTTCACTTTCTGCCATAAGGGTGGTGTCATCTGCATATCTGAGGTGATTGATATTTGGCAATCTTGACTCCAGCTGTGTTTCTTCCAGTCCAGCGTTTCTCATGATGTACTGTGCATATAAGTTAAATAAGCAGGGTGACAATATATAGCCTTGATGTACTCCTTTTCCTATTTGGAAGCAGTCTGTTGTTCCATGTCCAGTTCTAACTGTTGCTTCCTGACGTGCATACAAATTTATCAAGAGGCAGGTCAGGAGGTCTGGTATTCCCATCTCTTGAAGAATTTTCCACAGTTTATTGTGATCCACATAGTCGAAGGCTTTGGCATAGTCAATAAAGCAGAAATAGATGTTTTTCTGGAACTCTCTTGCTTTTTCCATGATCCAGCGGATGTTGGCAATTTGATCTCTGGTTCCTCTGCCTTTTCTAAAACCAGCTTGAACATCAGGAAGTTCACAGTTCATGTATTGCTGAAGCCTGGCTTGGAGAATTTTGAGCATTACTTTACTAGCATGTGAGATGAGTGCAATTGTGCGGTAGTTTGAGCATTCTTTGGCATTGCCTTTCTTTAGGATTGGAATGAAAACTGACCTTTTCCAGTCCTGTGGCCACTGCTGAGTTTTCCAAATTTGCTGGCATATTGAGTGCAGCACTTTCACAGCATCATCTTTCAGGACTTGAAATTGCTCAACTGGAATTCCATCACCTCCACTAGCTTTGTTCATAGTGATGCTTTCTAAGGCCCACTTGACTTCACATTTTAGGATGTCTGGCTCTAGGTCAGTAATCACACCATCATGATTATCTTGGTCATGAAGATCTTTTTTGTACCATTCTTCTGTGTATTCTTGCCACCTCTTATTAATATCTTCTGCTTCTGTTAGGTCCATACCATTTCTGTCCTTTATCGAGCCCATCTTTGCCTGAAATGTTCCCTTGGTATCTGTAATTTTCTTGAAGAGATCCCTAGTCTTTCCCATTCTGTTGTTTTCCTCTATTTCTTTGCATTGATCGCTGAAGAAGGTTTTCTTATCTCTCCTTGCTATTCTTTGGAACTCTGCATTCAGATGCTTATATCTTTCCTTTGCTCCTTTGCTTTTCACTTCTCTCCTTTTCACAGGTATTTGTAAGGCCTCCCCAGACAGCCATTTTGCTTTTTTGCATTTCTTTTTCATGGGGATGGTCTTGATCCCTGTCTCCTGTACAGTGTAGCAAACCTCATTCCATAGTTCATCAGGCACTCTATCTATCAGATCTAGGCCCTTGAATCTATTTCTCACTTCCACTGTATAATCGTAAGGGATTTGATTTAGGTCATACCTGAATGGTCTAGTGGTTTTCCCTACTTTCTTCCATTTAAGTCTGAATTTGGCAATAAGGAGTTCATGATCTGAGCCACAGTCAGCTCCTGGTCTTGTTTTTGCTGACTGTATAGAGCTTCTCCATCTTTGGCTGCAAAGAATATTATCAGTCTGATTTTGGTATTGACTATCTGGTGATGTCCATGTGTAGAGCCTTCTCTTGTGTTGTTGGAAGAGGGTGTTTGTTATGACCAGTGCATTTTCTTGGCAAAACTCTATTAGTCTTTGCCCTGCTTCATTCCGTACTCCAAGGCCAAATTTGCCTGTTACTCCAGGTGTTTCTTGACTTCCTACTTTTGTATTCCAGTCCCCTATAATGAAAAGGACATCTTTTTGGGGTGTTAGTTCTAAAAGGTCTTGTAGGTCTTCATAGAACCGTTCAACTTCAGCTTCTTCAGTGTTACTGGTTGGAGCATAGACTTGGATTACTGTGATATAGAATGGTTTGCCTTGGAAACAAACAGAGATCATTCTGTCATTTTTGAGATTGCATCCAAGTACTGCATTTCGAACTCTTTTGTTGACCATGATGGCTATTCCATTTCTTCTGAGGAATTCTGATACTGAGGTTATATTACTATAATTGTGCAAAAATCTCCAATGGCATATTTGATAAGCAGGTCAGGAAGCAACAGTTAGAACTGGACATGGAACAACAGACTGGTTCCAAACAGGAAAAGGAGTACGTCAAGGCTGTATATTGTAACCCTGCTTATTTAACTTCTATGCAGAGTACATCATGAGAAACGCTGGGCTGGAAGAAGCATCAGCTGGAATCAAGATTGCTGAGAGAAATATCAATCACTTCAGATATGCAGATGACACCACCCTTATGGCAGAAAGTGAAGAGGAACTCAAAAGCCTCTTGATGAAAGTGAAAGAGGAGAGTGAAAAAGTTGGCTTAAAGCTCAACATTCAGAAAACGAAGATCATGGCATCTGGTCCCATCAGTTACTGGGAAATAGATGGGGAAACAGTGGAAACAGTGTCAGACTTTTTTTGGGGGGCTCCAAAATCACTGCAGATGGCGACTGCAGCCATGAAATTAAAAGACGCTTACTCCTTGGAAGGAAAGTTACGACCAACCTAGACAGCATATTCAAAAGCAGAGACATTACTTTGCCAACAAAGGTCCGTCTAGTCAAGGCTGTGGTTTTTCCTGTGGTCATGTATGGATGTGAGAGTTGGACTGTGAAGAAGGCTAAGCGCCGAAGAATTGATGCTTTTGAACTGCGATGTTGGAGAAGACGCTTGAGAGTCCCTTGGACTGCAAGGAGATCCAACCAGTCCATTCTAAAGGAGATCAGTCCTGGGTGTTCTTTGGAAGGACTGATGCTAAAGCTGAAACTCCAGTACTTTGGCCACCTCATGTGAAGAGTTGACTCATTGGAAAAGACTCTGATGCTGGGAGGGATTGGGGGCAGAAGCAGAAGGGGACGACAGAGGATGAGATGGGTGGATGGCATCACTGACTTGATGGACGTGAGTCTGAGTGAACTCCGGGAGTTGGTGATGGACAGGGAGGCCTGGCGTGCTGTGATTCATGGGGTCGCAAAGAGTCGCACATGACTGAGCGACTGAACTGAGCTGAACTGAACTGAAATGTGCTATTGCCACAGTTGGGATCAGAGCAAGATTTTCACCTTCTGTGTGACTTCTTCGCATCCAGCACACTTTTCTTTTATAACTGAAGAACAAATAAAAAATAAAAAAGTTAAAGAAGATTTGGGAGAGGAAATAATAAAGGAATATATTAATTGCTAGGAAATTAAACAGAATTACCCCCAAAGTCCTAGAAGTAGATGAAGCAAGACAAGTGAATTGACAAGCAGTGATAGTAGGAAAATAATAATAATATAATGGCGGAACATTTATTTATTACTTTCTTTTTAAAAAATTTCTTTGTTTGCACCATGTTGCATGTGGAATCCTAGTTCCCCAACCAGGGATCGAACCCCTGCCCCCTGCATTGAAATGTGGAATCCTTACCTCTAGACTGCCAGGGAAGTTCCTATTAATTACTTTCTATCATCAAGCATTTACTGAATACTTTTCATGTGTTGCCTCATTCGATACTTGAAAACTATGACACAGATAAAAAGAAACAGAATAGTCCCTATTCACTAAAGCTGAGGCTCCAATACTTTGGCCATTTAATGTGAAGAGCTGACTCATTGGAAAAGACCCTGATGCTGGGAAAGATTGAAGGCAGGAGGAGAAGGGGATGGCAGAGGATGAGATGGTTGGATGGCATCACCAACTCAATGGACATGAATTTGAGCAAACTCTAGGAAATAGTGGAGGACAGAGGAGCCTGGTGTGCTACAGTCAATGGTGTTGCAAAGAGTTGGACATGACTTAGTGACTGAACAACAACAAATTTTACTGATAAATCCAGAGCTTTAGGACACCCAGAAGTGTGTAGGCCATTTAAATAAAGACAAATCCATACCTACACTTATTATAGTGAAACTATCAAAATTCAAAGGTGAGATGAGAATCTTAAAAGCAGTCAGAGGGAAAAATATGGCAAATAACAACACTGAAGAGAGACTAAAACTAAGAGAATTGATCACTCTCAGAACCTCATAAAAGCAAACTCTGAAGGATATACTTCAGGCAGAAGGAAAGTGATTCTACAGGGAAAGTTCGAGGCACAAGAATGAATAAGAAAGAAAGTGGTAAACAGAGAAGCAAATGTAAATAAATATTAATTGTGTAAAACCAGTGACAGTAATATACAGTGAGATTAAGAAACACCTCAACAGAAAAGAATTAAAATACTGGGAAACAATAGAACACATGCCAAGAGGAGGTGAAATGGAATTAATGGGTTCAACATTCTTGCCTTTTCTTAGAGAATGGTAAGTGTTTGAATAAGCTTAGATTTTGAAAAGTTGTAAATTCCAGGATAAATATTAAAATTTCAAACTTGTGGAAAGAAAAATTGGAGGGATTAAGTTGTTTAGACTTGCATATGCATGTATACGGAGAAGGAAATGGCAACCCACTCCAGTACTCTTGCCTGGAAAATCCCATGGACAGAGGAGCCTGGTAGGCTACAGTCCATGGGGTTTCGAAGAGTCAGACACGACTGAGTGACTTCACTTTCACTTTTCACTTTCATGCATTGGAGAAGGAAATGGCAACCAACTCCAGTGTTCTTGCCTGGAGAATCCTAGGGACAGAGGAGACTGGTGGGGTGCTATCTATGGGGTCACACAGAGTCAGACACGACTGAAGTGATTTAGCAGCAGCGCATGCATGTATAAAGCTACAAAGAAAAGCAGGGAAATGGTTACTATAAAAATGAGAATGTGGGACCATCACGCTGATACTAAAACCAGACAAAGATATCAAAAAAGAGAATTACAGGCCAATATCACTGATGATACTGTCAATCATCAGTCAATCCTAAAAGTCAATCCTAAAGGAAATCAGTCCTGAATATTCATTGGAAGGACTGATGATGAAGCTGAAACTCCAATCCTTTGGCCACCTGATGTGAAGAACTGACTCATTGGAAAAGACCCTGATGCTGGGAAAGTTTGAAGGCAGGAGGAGAAGGGGACAACAGAAGATGAGGTTGTTGGATGGTATCACCAACTTGATGGACATGAGTTTGAGTAAGCTCCAGGAGTTGGTGATGGACAGGGAAGCCTAGTGTGCTGCAGTCCATGGGATTGCAAAGAGTCAGATGTGACTGAGCAATTGAACTGAACAGAACTGATCACTGAGGAACATAGATGCAAGAAGATTCAGCAAAACACTAGCAAACAAAATCCAACAATACATTAAAAGGATCATACACTAGGATCAAGTGGGATTATTCCCAGGGATGCAAAAATTATTAACTATTCACAAATTGATTAGTGTATAGTGTGTACTCAGTTGCATCTGACTCTGTGACCCCATGAACTATACCTGCCAGGTTCCCCTGTTCATGGGATTTTACAGGCCAGAATGCTGGAATGGGTTGCCATTTCCTTCTGCAGGGGATCTTCCCAACCCAGGGCTTGAGTCTGCATCTCCTGCATTGACATGCAGATTCTTTATCACTGAGCCACCTGGGAAGTCCCAACAGTGTATACACCTCACCAACTGGAGCGGTGAGCGGTGAGTGGCTGAGAGGAGGTACCCTATGTCCAACATAGGAGAAATCCCAGTAAGACGGTAGGCTCTAAGAGAGGGCATCAGAGGGCAGACAGACTGAAACCACGATCACAGAAGGCTAACCAGTCTTATCACATGGACCACAGCCTTGTCTAACTCAATGAAACTAAGCCATGCTGTGTAGGGCCACCCAAGACAGATGGGTCATGATGGAGAGTTCTGACAAAATGTGGTCCACTGGAGAAGGGAATGGCAAACCACTCCAGTGTTCTTGCCTTGAGAACCCCATGAACAGTATGAAAAGGCAAAAAGATAGGACACTGAAAGATGAACTCCCCAGGTCAGTAGGTGACCAATATGTTATTGGAGATCAGTGGAGAAATAACTCCAGAAACAATGAAGAGACAGAGCCAAAGCAAAAACAACACCCAGTTGTGGATGTGACTGGTGATAGAAGCAAGGTCCAAATGCTGTAAAGAGCAATATTGCATAGGAACCTGGAATGTTAGGTCCATGAATAAAGGCAAATTGGAAGTGGTCAAACAGGAGATGGCAAGAGTGAACATTGACGTTTTAGGAATCAGTGAACTAAAATGGACTGGAATGGATGAATTTAACTAAGATGACCATTATATCTACTACTGTGGGCAAGAATCCCTTAGAAGAAATGGAGTAGCCATCATAGTCAACAGGAGTCTGAAATGCAGTACTTGGAAGCAATCTCGAAAACAACAGAATGATCTCTGTTCGTTCCCAAGGCAAGCCATTCAATATCACGGTAATCCAAATCTATGCCCCGACCAGTAATGCTGAAGAAGCTGAAGTTGAATGGTTCTATGAAGACCTACAAGACCTTCTAGAACTGACACCCAAAAAAGATATCCTTTTCATTATAGGGGACTGGAATACAAAAGTAGGAAGTCAAGAAACACCTGGAGTAACAGGCAAATTTGGCCTTGGAGTACAGAATGAAGCAGGGCAAAGGCTAATAGAGTTTTGCCAAGAGAACCCACTGGTCATAACAAACACCCTCTTCCAACAACACAAGAGAAGACTCTACACATGGACATCACCAGATAGTCAATACCAAAATCAGACTGATAATATTCTTTGCAGCCAAAGATGAAGAAGCTCTATACAGTCAGCCAAAATAAGATCGGGAGTTGACTGTGGCTCAGATCATGAACTCCTTATTGCCAAATTCAAACTTAATGGAAGAAAGTAGGGAAAACCACTAGACCATTCAGGTATGACCTAAATCATTTCCCTTATGATTATACAGTAGAAATAATGATTATACAGTAGAAATTTAAGGGACTAGATCTGATAGACAGAGTTCTTGATGAACTATGGACAGGTTCATGACATTGTATAAGAGACACGGATCAAAACCATCCCCAAGAAAAAGAAATGCAAAAAAGCAAAATGGCTATCTGAGGAGGCCTTACAAATAGCTGTGAGAAGAAGAGAAGTGAAAAGCAAAGAAGGAAAGGAAACATATACCCATTTGAATGCAGAGTTCCAAAGAATAGCAAGAAGAGGTAAGAAAGCTTTCCTCAGTGATTAGTGCAAATAAATAGAGGAAAACAATAGACTAGGAAAGACAAGAAATCTCTTCAAGAAAATTAGAGATACCAAGGGAATATTTCATGCAAAGATGTGGTCAATAAAGGACAGAAATGGTATGGACCTAAAAGAAGCAGAAGATATTAAAAAGAGGTGGCAAGAATACACAGGTCAGATCAGATCAGTCGCTCAGTCGTGTCCAACTCTTTGCGACCCCATGAATCGCAGCACACCAGGCCTCCCTGTCCATCACCAACTCCCAGAGTTCACTCAGACTCGCATCCATCAAGTCGGTGATGCCATCCAGCCATCTCATCCTCTGTCGTCCCCTTCTCCTTTTGCCCCCAATCCCTCCCAGCATCAGAGTCTTTTCCAATGAGTCAACTCTTCGCATGAGGTAGCCAAAGTACTGGAGTTTCAGCTTTAGCATCATTCCTTCCAAAGAAATCCCAGGGCTGATCTCCTTCAGAATGGACTGGTTGGATCTCCTTGCAGTCCAAGGGACTCTCAAGAGTCTTCTCCAACACCACAGTTCAAAAGCATCAATTCTTCGGTGCTCAGCCTTCTTCACAGTCCAACTCTCACATCCATACATGACCACTGGAAAAACCATAGCCTTGACTAGACGGACCTTTGTTGGCAAAGTAATGTCTCTGCTTTTGAATATGCTATCTAGGTTGGTCATAACTTTCCTTCCAAGGAGTAAGCGTCTTTTAATTTCATGGCTGCAGTCACCATCTGTAGTGATTTTGGAGCCAGAAAAATAAAGTTTGACACTGTTTCCCCATCTATTTCCCATGTAGTGATGGGACTGGATGCCATGATCTTCGTTTTCTGAATGTTGAGCTTTAAGCCAACTTTTTCATCCTGGAATGTGAAGTCAAGTGGGCCTTAAAAAGCATCACTACAAACAAAGCTAGTGGAGGTGATGGAATTCCAGTTGAGCTATTCCAAATCCTGAAAGATGATGCTCTGAAGGTGCTGCAGTCAATATGCCAGCAAATTTGGAAAACTCAGCAGTGGCCACAGGACTGGAAAATCCAGTTTTCATTCCAATACCAAAGAAAGGCAATGCCAAAGAATGCTCAAACTACTGCACAATTGCATTCATCTCACACGCTAGTAAAGGAATGCTCAAAATTCTCCAAGCCAGGCTTCAGAAATATGTGAACTGTGAACTTCCTGATGTTCAAGCTGGTTTTAGAAAAGGCAGAGAATACACAGAAGAGCTGTACAAAAAAGATCTTCATGACCAAGATAATCATGATGGTGTGATCACACACCTAGAGCCAGACATCCTGGAATGTGAAGTCAAGTGGGCCTTAGGAAGCATCACTATGAACAAACCTAGTGGAGGTGATGGAATTCCAGTTGAGCTATTTCGAATCCTGAAAGATGATGCCGTGAAAGTGCTGGACTTAATATGCCAGCAAATTTGGAGAACTCAGTAGTGGCCACAGGACTGGAAAAGGTCAGTTTTCATTCCAATCCTAAAGAAAGGCAATGCCAAAGAATGCTCAAACTACCGCACAATTGCACTCATCTCACATGCTAGTAAAGTAATGCTCAAAATTCTCCAAGCCAGGCTTCAACAATACATGAAGCGTGAACTTCCAGATGTTCAAGCTGGTTTTAGCAAAGGCAGAGGAACCAGAGATCAAATTGCCAACATCCACTGGATCATCGAGAAGCAAGAGAGTTCCAGAAAAACATCTATTTCTGCTTTATTGACTATGCCAAAACCTTTGACTGTGTGGATGACAATAAACTGTGGAAAATTCTTTAAGAGATGGGAATACCAGACCACCTGATCTGCCTCTTGAGAAACCTGTATGCAGGCCAGGAAGCAACAGTTAGAACTGGACATGGAACAACAGACTGCTTCCAAATAGGAAAAGGAGTACGTCAAGGCTGTATATTGTCACCCTGCTTATTTAACTTATATGCAGAATACATCATGAGAAACACTGGCCTGGTGTGCTGCAATTCATGGGGTTGCAATGAGTCGGACACGACTGAGGGACTGAACTGAACTCAACTCAACTGAGAGTACTTCATGAGAAACACTGGGCTGGATTAAGCACAAGCTGGAATCAAGATTTCTGGGAGAAATATCAATCACCTCAGATATGCAGATGACACCACCCTTATGGCAGAAAGTGAAGAGGATCTCAAAAGCCTCTTGATGAAAGTGAAAGAGGAAAGTGAAAAAGTTGGCTTAAAGCTCAACATTCAGGAAACTAAGATCATGGCATCTGGTCCCATCACTTCATGGGAATTAGATGGGGAAACAGTGGAAACAGTGTCAGACTTTTTTGGGGGGCTCCAAAATCACTGCAGATGGTGACTGCAGCCATGAAATTAAAAGACGCTTACTCCTTGGAAGGAAAGTTATGACCAACCTAGATAGCATATTCAAAAGCAGAGACATTACTTTGCCAACAGTTTCATCTAGTCAAGGCTATGGTTTTTCCAGTGGTCATGTATGGATGTGAGAGTTGGACTGTGAAGAAGGCTGAGCGCCGAAGAATTGATGCTTTTGAACTGTGGTGTTGGAGAAGACTCTTGAGAGTCCCTTGGACTGCAAGGAGATCCAACTAGTCCATTCTAAAGGAGATTGGTCCTGGGTGTTCTTTGGAGGGAATGATGCTAAAGCTGAAACTCCAGTACTTTGGCCACCTCATGCGAAGAGTTGACTCATTGGAAAGACTCTGATGCTGGGAGGGATTGGGAGCAGGAGGAGAAGGGTACGACAGAGGATGAGATGGCTGGATGGCATCACCAACTCGAAGGACGTGAGTCTGAGTGAACTCTGGGAGTTGGTGATGGACAGGGAGGCCTGGTGTGCTGCAATTCATGGGGTTGCAATGAGTTGGACACGACTGAGGGACTGAACTGAACTCAACTCAACTGAGAGTACTTCATGAGAAACACTGGGCTGGATGAAGCACAAACTGGAATCAAGATTGCCGGGAAAAATATCAATCACCTCAGATATGCAGATGACACCACCCTTATGGCAGAAATTGAAGAGGAACTCAAAAGCCTCTTGATGAAAGTGAAAGAGGAAAGTGAAAAGTTGGCTTAAAGCTCAACCTTCAGAAGACGAAGATCATGGCATCTGGTCCCATCACTTCATGGGAATTAGATGGGGAAACAGTGGAAACAGTGTCAGACTTTTTTGGGGGGGCTCCAAAATCACTGCAGATGGTGACTGCAGCCATGAGATTAAAAGACACTTACTGCTTGGAAGGAAAGTTATGACCAACCTAGACAGCATGTTAAAAAGCAGAGACATTATTTTGCCAACAAAGGTCCATGTAGTCAAGGCTATGGTTTTTCCAGTAGTCATGTATGGATGTGAGAGTTGGACTATAAAGAAAGCTGAGCACCTGAGAGCACCTTGGACTGCAAGAAGTTCTAACCAGTCCATCGTAAAGAAGATCAGTCCTGGGTGTTCATCGGAAGGACTGATGTTGAAGCTGAAATTCCAATACTTTGGCCACCTGATGCGAAGAGCTGACTCATTTGAAAAGACCTTGATGCTGGTAAAGATTGAAGGTGGAGAAGGGGATGACAATGGATGAGATGGTTGGATGGCATCACCGACTCAATGGACATGGGTTTGGGTGGACTTTGGGAGTTGGTGATGGGCAGGGAGGCCTGGCGTGCTGTAGTCCATAGGGTCACAAAGAGTTGGACATGACTGAGTGACTGAACTGAACAAACTGGAGAATAAAAACCATAGGATCATCTCAATAGATGTGGGAAAAGCTTTTGACAAAGTTCAACATGCATTTATGATGAAAGCTCTCCACAGACTGGGAATAGAGAAGTTTCTTCAACATAATAAAGGCCATATATAACAAACCCACAGGCTTCCGTGGTAGCTCAGTTGGTAAAGAATCTGCCTTCAGTGCAGGAGACCTGGGTTTGATCAGAGGAATCAGAATCCCCAACTTCAAACTATACTACAAGGGTACAGTAATCAAAATAGTATTACACTGGCAAAAAATCCAGAAATATAGATCAGTGGAACAGAATAGAAAGAAAGAAAGTCATGTGCCTATGGACAACTAAACTATGACAAAGGAGACAAGAATATACAATACAGAAAAGACAGTTTTAGTTTCTTCAGTATGTGTTTCTGGGGAAAATGGACATCTGCATGTAAAAAAATGAAACTAGAACACTCTTTAACATCATACACAAAAATAAACTCAAAATGGATCAAAGACTTAAATGTAATGTTGGACATATAAAACTCTTAGAGAAAAACAGAGGAACAACACACTATGACGTTAATCACAGCAGTATCGTTTTGATCCACCTCCTAGAATAATGAAAATAAAAACAAAAATAAACAAATGGGACCTAATTAAAGTTAAAAGCTTCTTCACAGAAAAGGAAGTCATGAACAAAATGAAAAGACAACCCACAGAATGGGAGAATCTATTTTCAAACAAAGCAACCAATAAGGGATTAATCTTCAAAATATAGAAACAGCTCATGCAGCTCTATGTCAAAAAAAAAAAAAAAAATGGGCAGAAGGTATAAATAGACATCTCTCCAGAGAAGATACACAGATGGCCAAAAAGCACATGAAAAGATACCAAACATCACTAATTATTGGAGAAATGCAAATCAGAACTACAATGAGGTATCACTTCATACCAGTCAGAATGGCCATTTTCAAAGTCTACAAACAATAAATAAATGCTACACTGTGAGAATGTAAATTGGTGTAATCACTGTGGAGAACAGTATGGAGGTTCCTTTAAAAATTAAAAATAAAACTTCCATATTATCCAGCAATCCCACTCCTGGGCATGTATCTGGAGAAACCATAATCTGAAAGGATCAGATCAGATCAGTCGCTCAGTCATGTCCGACTCTGCGACCCCATGAATTGCAGCACGCCAGGCCTCCCTGTCCATCACCAACTCCCGGAGTTCACTCAGACTCACGTCCATCAAGTCGGTGATGCCATCCAGCCATCTCATCCTCTGTCGTCCCCTTCTCCTCTTGCCCTCAATCCCTCCCAGCATCAGAGTCTTTTCCAATGAGTCAACTCTTTGCATGAGGTGGCCAAAGTACTGGAGTTTCAGCTTTAGCATCATTCCTTCCAAAGAAATCCCAGGGCTGATCTCCTTCAGAATGGACTGGTTGGATCTCCTTGCAGTCCAAGGGACTCTCAAGACTCTTATCCAACACCACAGTTCAAAAGCATCAATTCTTTGGCGCTCAGCCTTCTTCACAGTCCAACTCTCACATCCATACATGACCACTGGAAAAACCATAGCCTTGACTAGACGAAACTTTGTTGGCAAAGTAATGTCTCTGCTTTTGAATATGCTATCTAGGTTGGTCATAACTTTCCTTCCAAGGAGTAAGGGTCTTTTAATTTCATGGCTGCAGTCACCATCTGCAGTGATTTTGGAGCCCAGAAAAATAAAGTCTGACACTGTTTCCACTGTTTCCCCATCTATTTCCCATGAAGTGGTGGGACCGGATACCATGATCTTCGTTTTCTGAATGTTGAGCTTTAAGCCAACTTTTTCACTCTCCACTTTCACTTTCATCAAGAGGCTTTTGAGTTCCTCTTCAATTTCTGCCATAAGGGTGGTGTCATCTGCATATCTGAGGTGATTGATATTTCTCCCAGCAATCTTGATTCCAGCTTGTGTTTCTTCCAGTCCAGCGTTTCTCATGATGTACTCTGCATAGAAGTTAAATAAACAGGGTGACAATATACAGCCTTGACGTACTCCTTTTCCTATTTGGAACCATCTGTTGTTCCATGTCCAGTTCTAACTGTTGCTTCCTGACCTGCATACAAATTTCTCAAGAGGCAGATCTGAAAGGATGCATGCCCCCTAGTGCTCTTTGCAGCAGTGTTTCAGCACTGTTTACCGCAGCTGAGACAGGGAAGCAACCTAAATGTCCATCTGCTGAAGAATAGATATAGAAGATGTGGTACAGAGATATACAATGGAATACTACTTAGCCATAAAAATGAAATAATGCTATTTGCAGCAACATGGATAGACCTACTAGAGATTATCATAGTAAGTCAGTCAGTCAAAGAGTAATACCATATGATATTGCTTATATGTGAAATATAAAAATGTGGTATAAATGAACTCATTTAAAAAACAGAAATAGAGTCACAGATGTAAAATATAAACTTATGGTTTGTTGTTGTTGTTCAGTCACTGAGTTGTATCCGTCTCTGCCACCCGAGGGACTGCAGCACGCCAGACTTCCCTGTCCCTCATTATCTCCCAAAGTTTGCTCAACTCATGTCCATTGAGGCAGTGATATCATCCAACCATCTCATCCTCTGTTGTCCCCTTCTCCTGCTCTCAATTTTCCCCAGCATCAGGGTCTTTTCCATTGAATTGGCTCTTCACATCAGGTGGCCCTTTGGAGCTTCAGCTTCAGGATCAGTCCTTCCAGTGAATATTCAGGGTTAATTTCCTTTAGGATTGACTGGTTTGACCTCCATGCTGTCCAAGGGACTCTCAAGAGTCTTCTCCAGCACCGCAGTTTGAAAGCATCAATTTTTTGGCACTCAGGCTTCTTTATGGTCCAACTCTCACATCTGTACATGACTACCAGAAAAACCATAGCTTTGACTATATGAGCCTTTATCAGCAAAGTGATGTCTGTGTTTTATAATGCACTGTCTAAGCTGGTGTGCAGCAGTCCTTGGGATTGCAAAGAGTCAGACACAACTGGGCAACTGAACAACAACAACAGCAGCAACAACAACAGCTAGGTTTGTGATAACTTTTTTCCCAAGGAGCAAGTGTCTTTTAATATCATGGCTGCAGTCATCGTCCCCAGTAATTTTGGAGCCCAAGAAAATAGAATCTGTCACCGTGTCCACTTTTTCTCCATCTGTTTGCCATGAAGTGATGGGACTGGATGCCATGATCTTGGTTTTTTGAATGTTGAGTTTTAAGCCAGCTTTTTCACTGTCCTATTTCACCCTCATCAAGAGACTCTTTAGTTCCTCTTCACTTTCTGCCATTAAAGTGGTATCATTTGTATATTTGAGGTTGTTGATATTTCTCCTGGCAGTCTTGATTCCAGCTTGTGCATCATCCTGCCCGGCATTTTGTGTGATGTACTCTGCATATAAATTAAATAAGCAGAGTGACAATATACAGCCTTGATGGACTCCTTTCCCGATTTGAGCAAGTGTGTTGTTCCATGTCCAGTTCTAACTGGTGCTTCTTATCCTGCATACAGGCTTCTCAGGAGACTGGTAAGGTGAAGTTAAGAACATGCAAAGAGAGAACGAGGAAGGGGTTCTCAAAATCAGCACTTCTCACTGTTCATCATATACTGATTCTCTGAGCCACCTCCAGAGATACTCACATAACTGGGGTGGCAGGGAGCACCAGCAGCGGGCGTTTTAGAAGCTCTCCAGGTGCTTCTGATGTGCAGCCCGGCTGTGACCCATGCTGGCTTACAGGACGTGTGCTATTAAAATACATTTTACACCATCTCTTTAGTTGACATATTGAGTTCCAGAGACATAGAAAAGTTGGTGCCTAAGTGTCACTCTCGGAGAAGGCAATGGCACCCTACTCCAGTACTCTTGCCTGGAAAATCCCATGGACAGAGGAGCCTGGTAGGCTGCAGTCCATGGGGTCGCTAGGAGTCAGACCCGACTGAGCGACTTCACTTTCACTTTTCACTTTCCTGCATTGGAGAAGGAAATGGCAACCCACTCCAGTGTTCTTGCCTGGAGAATCCCAGGGACGGGGGAGCCTGGTGGGCTGCCGTCTATGGGGTCGCACAGAGTCGGACACGACTGAAGCGACTTAGCAGCGGCAGCAAGTGTCACTCGGATGCCTTCTTAGGTTTCTAGGACCATTTTCAGACCTTTATATCCCAGAGGCATTCATGCTCTTGACGTTCCCACCCAGCCTCATATTACATTAAAATATAGTCACACCCCACATTCACTGTAATCGATACAGAATTACATGAGTCCTACTGTAGTTTGAATTGTTACTTTAAAAGATGTTAGAGTCATTTGGGGGCCAGGTCTCAGACATTACCTTAGACCCTTGCAGTTTCTTGGCTTTGAGGGGTTACAGACCCAGAGCCCTTA
Organism: Bubalus bubalis; assembly: GCF_019923935.1. Taxonomy (NCBI): domain Eukaryota; kingdom Metazoa; phylum Chordata; class Mammalia; order Artiodactyla; family Bovidae; genus Bubalus; species Bubalus bubalis. The sequence goes on along the minus strand of NC_059178.1, from coordinate 8,363,243 downwards.
GTACATTTCCTCCCTAAGAGTCCAGATGAAGAACACTGAATCTCGCCTACCTGCACTGCCTCCATGCTGCACAGTGACTCTGCATCCTGAGTCTGAGTCTTTGCGCATGTCCCCAGCCCAGTCTCAGGTGTTGCATGCATTCAAAGCCCCAGGCTATCTGGCTTAGCTGCTGGCAGCATGGATGAAGATAATAACTTCGCCAGCTCACTTGAGTCCTTTGCCGCAAAGCTGGTCCAGCAGCTACTCACAGAGCATGCCTGAGCGGGGACAGTAACTGTTTTTCATCAACTGCCAGTCAGTGATGACACCAGTCAGAGCTTCTACCATGACTGCTGTGAAGCGCATCTCCCAGCAGCTGGCCCTGGTCGGTCAGCAAGGGCACACCACGGGCCAAGAAAGCCCCATGGGAGGGTACCGCCTGTCCAAGCCTGTACCTGAACATCAGTTAAATCTACTTTGAACCATGCAAATGTGCTAGAGAGCAATTTCCTAAAGAAGAACCTGAAAAGGTTAACAAGTATATGAAAAGATACTCAAAATCATGAGTAAGCAGAGAAAAAGGTAAATGAAAATAATACAAGAGCCCTTTATACCAGAGATTCCCAATCCTGACTACTTTAGAATCACCTGGAAAGATTTAAAACAAAAACAGAGACACCACCCAGGCCCTACCCTAAGAGATTTGGATCCACATGTTCTGGGTGGGGCTTGGACATTTTTGTTTTCTTTTTGTATTATTTCAAAGTTTCTCGAGGTGTTTCTTTGGAATTAAAGGCCTATTGCACTGGCAGTAAGTACAAAGCTGGGGAAGTGCTGGCAGGGGTGGCAGAGATTCTAGAGAGAACTGGGCACTATTTGTTTGCGTTAAGGGCTTGCACATCTCTGCCTCAGCAGTTCTGCTCCTAAGTGTATGTGTACCAAGAAAATTTTCCTCAGCTCTGTCAAGGGACTTGTACAAGGTATTGATTGTGGCATTATTTGTAATGGCCAGAAGCCGGAGAGAACCTGAGTACCCACCTGGGAGAGTGGATGTTTCAGTGGGGAGGCTGCACAAGCAGCAGTTAACTTGATGTACCGAGTACACTATCCCTGGGTCTTAAAAGCATAGCGAAAGCAGGGAGAGTCTAAAACAACCATACTCATTTTGCCCAACCATTACTGTATAAGATGGAGGAGAATGAGATGGAGATACAGAGATAAAGGTGAATAAAATGAGAGCCGTAAGAGGACCAGTGATGACGTGATATGAACTGATGAGTAAGACTGACCTGATCCTCCGCAGCTGCGTTAGAAGAGAAGGAAAAGACGCACGTGGGGACAGCACGGAGGAGTAAGGAGAGCAAAGGGACTGAGAAGGAGCACACAGGAGACAGGCCCTCCGGACAGTCTGTCTCAGGACGTGTAGATGTATGGAGACAAGAGGTGGAGTGAGCATCCAAGTCAGAGCTCGTTTGTGCATAATTGAAAACTGACCCAGTTCAGAGGAGTAATCTGGCTGCAAGGAAACTCAAAGAGCTGTGGCTTCTGGGGAAGTTCCCATGGGGTGGGCTCTACGCACTGAGACGGGCTTGACTTGGCTAAAAGGTCATGAGGAACAGATGAGAGATGGGACCACTGGGCTTTGAAAGCCAGACAGGAGGAGTCAGAACTATTATCTATATAAAATAGATTACTAAAAATAACGTGCTGTATAGCACAGGAAACTCTACTCAATACTCTGAATCGGGAAAAGAATCTAAAAAGAGAGTGAATATATGTATTGGGTCAGCCAAAAGTTTGTTCAGGTTTTTTGTAAGATGTTATGGAAAAACCCACATGAACTTTTCGGACAATCCAATATATGTGTAACTTTGCTGCACACCTGCATGTAACACAACATTGTAAATTAGCTGTATTCCAATACAATTTCAGAAAAGAACATAAACAAATATTATTTTAAAATATAAGGTAGCATACTGTGGTGATTAAAAGAATCAACTCTAAAACCAGATTGCTTAGGTATATGTTTTGGCTTCACTGATTCCTAGTTGTGTGATCTCGACCACCTGTTGTAACCTCTGTATGCCTCAAAAATGGTGCCTTGTCTGTAAAATCAGGAAAATGTCTGCTAGAATTATTCTGAGAATGAAATGAGCTAATGTTCATAAAGTGCATAGAATATTTGTGTGGGATTCCTTAAGTATTATTTAGGTGTTGGTTAAATAAATACAAATAAACGACTCTCTTTTCCTAGGTTTGGGAGACAGATGCCTTTTCTTTCTACTTAAGGAATGGTACCAAAGGGCTTCCTTGATGGAAAGATGTTAGTCTGTAATCATCTTGTGACAGGGATGGTTTTGTGGTCTGCATTTTGGATCCAGGGCCCGGAAGGCACTGACAACTGAATATCCAAACCTGTGGGGCTTCTTATGTCCTGGATTTTCATCTCTCCACAGCTGCTCCCTTAATCCCTGGAACAAGCCTTTTTGTGTGGCTTACCTGAATCTTATGGCAAGTGCACTTACCTGGAGAAAGTGTGAAGACAGAAGGCATCTCTTGCCAGTGGGGCCTGGACTGGGAGGCGCTGGATGGCCTGGCCCTTGGGTGATGTGGACTTGGAGCCAGGCAGTACCTGCACAGGGGCTGACACCCAGCAAAGGGAAGGCCTAACCTGGGGTCATTCAGCATGAGCCTGGTGAGGAACACTTGCTGTCTAATTTTAACTATTAGTTTTCATATGCCATTTAAATTGTTATTATCAAGAAGGAAAGAGGAAAAAATCCTCCATTATACTTTCTGGCCTTGTGGAGGTCAAGTGTTTCTACATTCATCTTTAACTTCCTAGTTTCTTGGCTAAGAGATAATGGTGGGAAAAAAACATTTCTGCATCAATCTTTTCTTTGAGGAGCTCAAATGTTAGAAAGAGAAATAGGAAGACAGTTACAAATCTCTTATTTGAGAGATTTGCTCACTATAGCTCAGATATGGAAGCAAATTAAGAGCTCATCAATAAAGAAAATGGGGTGTGTGTGTGTGTGTATGAAAAGTGGGAAAGTGAAAGTGTTAGTTGCTCAGTTGTGTCCCACTTTTGCTACTCCATGGACTGTAGCCCTCCAGGCTCCTGTCTGTGGAATTCTCCAGGCAAGAATACTGGAGTGGGTTGCCATTCCCTTTCCAGAGGATCTTCCTGACCTAGGTATTGAACCCGGGTCTCCTGCATTGCAGGCAGATTCTTTACCAACTGAGCCACCAGGGAAATATATATATATATATGTATATATATATATACATATATATATATATATACACTTAATAATATATAAGCAAGAGAGTTCCAGAAAAACATCTATTTCTGCTTTATTGACTATGCCAAACCCTTTGACTGTGTGGATCACAATAAATTGTGGAAAATTCTGAAAGAGATGGGAATACCAGACCACCTGATCTGCCTCTTGAGAAATTTGTATTCAGGTCAGGAAGCAATAGTTAGAACTGGACATGGAACAACAGACTGGTTCCAAATAGGAAAAAGAGTTCGTCAAGGCTGTATATTGTCACCCTGCTTATTTAACTTATATGCAGAGTACATCATGAGAAATGCTGGACTGGAAGAAACACAAACTGGAATCAAGATTGCTGGGAGAAATATCAATCACCTCAGATATGCAGATGACACCACCCTTATGGCAGAAAGTGAAGAGGAACTCAAAAGCCTCTTGATGAAAGTGAAAGTGGAGAGTGAAAAAGTTGGCTTAAAGCTCAACATTCAGAAAATGAAGATCATGGCATCTGGTCCCATCACTTCATGGGAAATAGGTGGGGAAACAGTGGAAACAGTGTCAGACTTTCTTTTTCTGGGCTCCAAAATCACTGCAGATGGTGACTGCAGCCATGAAACTAAAAGACGCTTACTCCTTGGAAGGAAAGTTATGACCAACCTAGATAGCATATTCAAAAGCAGAGACATTACTTTGCCAACAAAGGTTCTTCTAGTCAAGGCTATGGTTTTTCCAGTGGTCATGTATGGATGTGAGAGTTGGACTGTGAAGAAGGCTGAGCACCGAAGAATTGATGCTTTTGAACTGTGGTGTTGGATAAGAGTCTTGAGAGTCCCTTGGACTGCAAGGAGATCCAACCAGTCCATTCTGAAGGAGATCAGCCCTGGTATTTCTTTGGAAGGAATGATGCTAAAGCTGAAACTCCAGTACTTTGGCCACCTCATCGAAGGGTTGACTCATTGGAAAAGACTCTGATGCTGGGAGGGATTGGGAGCAGGAGGAGAAGGGGACGACAGAGGATGAGATGGCTGGATGGCATCACTGACTTGACGGACATGAGTCTGAGTGAACTCTGGGAGTTGGTGATGGACAGGGAAGCCTGGTGTGCTCCGATCCATGGGGTCGCAAAGACTCGGACACGACTGAGCGACTGGTCTGATCTGATGATGAAATATTATTTAGCTATAAAAAGAAGGAAATCCTGCTGTTTGTAACAGCATGGGCAGAGCTTGAGGACATTACGCTAAGTAAAATAAGTCAGAGACAAATACTGTCTGATTTCATTTATATGTGGAATCTAAAAATTTCAGGCTCATAGAAACAGAAAATAGAATGATGGTTGTCAGGGCCTAAGGATGGAAAAATGGGGAGAAGTTGCTCAAAGGGAAAAAACTTTAAGTTATAAAGTGAATACACTTTTGGGATCTAATGTACAGTGTGGCGACTATAGTTAATATTGTATGCTTGAAAAGTGGGATGAGAATAGACCTTTAAAATTCTCACCATAACAGCAGCAACAATGAAATGGTAATTATATGAGGTGAAGAGCGTGTTAACTAACCTTTTGTGGTAAACATTTCACAATGTGTGTGTGTGTGTGTGTATATATGTGTGTGTGTGTGTGTGTGTGTGTATGTATTCATCACATTGTATACCTTAAACTTATGTAATATTATATGCCGATTATATCTCAATAAAGCTGAGGAGAAGGGGGCACATATAAAGAAATGAGATCATTTTTTCACTGAGCATTTATTAAATTTTCATCCTGGTCACTGTGCCAGATGCTGGGTTGAGAACTAAACTCACTCTCCGTGAATTGTTCTGAAGACTAAAATGTGTCATTTGTAAAAGTAATAGTAATATTCTGATATATTTATCAGTCTAACATTGTTTTATTTTATGAATAAATATTGAGGGTTTTTTGCCTTAATTTTGGTGCAAGTTTAGATGCCATAGACAGTGTGTCTGAGTCAATTCTGGGAGGTGTTGAGTGTGAGGTGCAGAACTCCTAGTTGCTTTAAAGGCGTGAGCTGTTGAGGAAAGAGTTACGCACTGAGAGAAAGTATGTCAGTAAGAGTTACCCCCAGAGGTTCTGCTGAGAGATGGACCATGAATGACCCAGCTGCAGACGTATATAAGGGAGACCTGAGATTCAAGATCAGCTTGCTGGTGTTCAAGTTCCAAATCTGCAGCTTAGTTATTGGATACCTTAAGTAGATTGTTCAACCTCTCTGAACTTCAATTTTCTTTTCTATCTCCTTTTCTTTAACCTATGAAATGCATTGCAGGCACGTGAAATTCTACTCTGTGTGTAGTCAATAAATCCTTATTAATGGCTCACAGCAGGCAAAGCACTGTGTTGATGCTGAGGATACAATGAAGATAAAAACCGCAGTCTCCATCCTTGTGGAAATTGGAGTCCAAAAGCGCTGATAAATATTAAAAACAAATAACCAGTATCTATTAACTATGATAAGTACTAAGAAAGAGCACAGTTCTGGGAAGATTATAAAAATTATGAAAGTAGAAGAATAAGATTTAATAAGAATAAAATTTAAACTGAAACCTGAAGGATGCTGTGTTTGTTTTCTATGACTGCTGTAAGAAATACCAAAAACTTCATGGTTTAAAAAAAGCACAAATTTATTATTGTACATTTCTGAAGGTCAGTAGTTCAACATGGGTCACCCTGGGTTAAAATCAAGGCACTGGCAGGGCTGAGTTCCTTCCATAGGCTCCAGGGGAGAATTTACTTTCTTTCTTTATCCAGCTTCTGGAGTCCACCTACATTCCTTGGCTTGTGGCCGCTCCCCCTCCTCCTCAAAGCCACCAAAATTTACTTTCTCTGACCATTATTTCCATTGTCACATCCCTTTATTTGACTGACTTCTGTATTTTTCTTCTGCTTTTAGAGACCCTGTGATTACACTGGACCCACTTGGATAATCTCTCTATTTTAAGTTTAGCCGACTAGCTGTCTCAGTTGCATCGGTGACCTTATTTCCCCTTTGCTCCGTGTAACCTAACCTATCCATGGAGATGAGGGTGTGGACCTCTGTGGTGGGTCATTATTTCATCTGCCACAAATGGGTAGAAATGAGCCTGGGGAAGGGGGATGCCTTTCCAAGGAGAAGAACACAGGTGGACAGAGACTTTGAGACAGGCTTCTATTAAATTAGTGGAAAAGAAGAACATGTTTGAAGGGTGGAGAAAGTAGGAAATAGTGGTGAAGGTGATGTTCTGGAGTATATGGAGCTAGACTTTGCAGGGCCATTTTTACTTTGGTCAAGATTTGTCATTTTTTTTTCCTGCATGCAATGGAAATTCTTAAAAGTACTGGGTGGGGTATGTTTGATGTGATTGGCATTTAAGGATCATTCTGTGCTTGGAGGAGAGTAGACTGGGGAGGCTAGTGATGAGGCTACTGTATTTACCAGAAGAAGAGATTTATGAGAGTCTTTAAAACCAAGCCTACCAATCAGTAAGGAGTCTCACGTCCCAGGCTGCTCTCTGGCATCTTCCTGACAGCACATATTCCTTTCCCCTACTCTACTTCTCTCTCAGAGGGTCTCTTTACTCATGGTGCCCACATTCACTTCTTTTGGCCAACCTCCAGTATCCTTTAAGATCTGGCTCAAGATTCTCTAAGAAGCCTTCAGTGACTGCTTTGTTCTGTACTACTCACCACGTTTGCTTTATATTGCATTTTGAACAACATTACTCTCTGTGTATTTACTGTTAAGTTTCACCACATTGCTTTTTGTTGCATCTGCTCCAGCATCTATTTTTTTTTTAATTTAAATTTATTTATTTTAATTGGAGGCTAATTACTTTACAATATTGTGTTGGTTCCGCCACACATCAATATGAATCCACCACGGGCGTACACATGTTCCCCATCCTGAACCCCCCTCCCACCTCCCTCCCCGTACCATCCCTCCGGGTCATCCCAGTGCACCAGCCCCAAGGATCCTGTATCAAACCGGACTGGTGATTCGTTTCTTATATGATATTATACATGTTTCCTCCAGCATCTCACAGTAGCTTTTGTCCTGCCCAAATTGCAGTGCAACTAAGACTGAGACAGACCAGATTGTTAAAGCCCAATTTTAAACATTCAGTTCAGTTACTCAGTTGTGTCTGACTTTGTGATCCCATGAACTGCAGCACGCCAGGCCTCCCTGTCCATCACCAACTCTTAGGAGTCCACCCAAACCCATGTCCGTTGAGTCAGTGATGCCATCCAGCCATCTCATCCTCTGTCGTCCCTGTCTCCTCCTGCCTTCAATCTTTCCCAGCATCAAGGTCTTTTCAAATGAGTCAGCTCTTCGCATCAGGTGGCCAAAGTATTGGAGTTTCAGCTTCAACATCAGTCCTTCCAGTGAACACCCAGGACTGGTCTCCTTTAAGATGGACTGGTTGGATCTCCTTGCAGTCCAAGGGACTCTCAAGAGTCTTCTCCAACACCACAGTTCAAAACCATCAAGTCTTCAGTGCTCAGCTTTCTTCATAGTCCAACTCTCACATCCATACATGACCACTGGAAAAATCATAGCCTTGACTAGACAGACCTTTGTTGGCAAAGTAATGTCTCTGCTTTCTAATATGCTGTCTAGGTTGGTCATAACTTTCCTTCCAAGGAGTAAGCATCTTTTAATTTCATAGCTGCAATCACCATCCTTAGTGATTTTGGAGCACAAAAAAATAAAGTCAGCCACTGTTTCCCCATCTCATTAGGGTTCAAATCATCTGCTGTGCCCCAGAGACAGAGGATGAGATGGTTGGATGGCATCACTGACTCAATGGACATGAGTTTGAGCAAGCTCTGGGAGATAGCAAAAGACAGGGAAGCCTGGTGTGTTGCAGTCCATGGGGTCGCCAAGAGTTGGATATGACTTAGCGATTGAATAACAACAACAATGCCCTGATATCTAATGTTTAGTTTAGAGATGAGGTATAACAGCCCATTGCTGACCACTTGGAGCCATGTTGTAGTCAGGATAGATTAGGTTTTGCTGCAGTAACAAACAGCACATATATTGTAATGGCTTCTGACAACAAAGGTTTATTTATTGGTCACACTACTTACCTATTACTGGTCATCTATGGGCTTTGCTCCAATATCACTTTCTGAAACTCAAACTAATGGAACCTGGCCCTTTGTGGAACATTGCCATTGACCATAACTTTTGACTTGTCTCAACATTAAATGCTCTAGCCTCAGAGTAATACACCTCTCTACTACTGACAACTCTGGCCAGAATAAGCCTGACCTCAAGGAGTCTGAGGAGAAATCGAGGAGGGTAAAAAGTACATTTCTATCGTATATTGGAAGGACTTGAATGACTAGTACAACTTCCATTGTGATTGGGGATCAGTGCTCATTCCAATATTTAGATCAGATCAGATCAGTCACTCAGTTGTGTCTGACTCTTTGCGACCCCATGAATTGCAGCACGCCAGGCCTCCCTGTCCATCACCAACTCTCGGAGTCCACCCAAACCCATGTCCATTGAGTCAGTGATGCCATCCAGCCATCTCATCCTCTGTCATCCCCTTCTCCTCTTGCCCCCAATCCCTCCCAGCATCAGAGTGTTTTCCAATGAGTCAACTCTTCGCATGAGGTGGCCAAAGTACTGGAGTTTCAGCTTTAGCATCATTCCTTCCAAAGAAATCCCAGGGCTGATCTCCTTCAGAATGGACTGGTTGGATCTCCTTGCAGTCCAAGGGACTCTCAAGAGTCTTCTCCAACACCACAGTTCAAAAGCATCAATTCTTTGGTGCTCAGCCTTCTTCACAGTCCAACTCTCACATCCATACATGACCACAGGAAAAACCATAGCCTTGAAGACGAAGCTTTGTTGGCAAAGGTCTCTGCTTTTGAATATGCTATCTAAGTTGGTCATAACTTTCCTTCCAAGGAGTAAGCATCTTTTAATTTCATGGCTGCAGTCACCATCTGCAGTGCTTTTGGAGCCCAGAAAAAGAAAGTCTGACACTGTTTCCACTGTTTCCCCATCTATTTCCCATGACGTGATGGGACTGGATGCCATGATCTTCGTTTTCTGAATGTTGAGCTTTAAGCCAACTTTTTCACTCTCCACTTTCATCAAGAGGCTTTTGAGTTCCTCTTCACTTTCTGCCATAAGGGTGGTGTCATCTGCATATCTGAGGTGATTGATATTTCTCCCAGCAATCTTGATTCTAGCTTGTGTTTCTTCCAGTAGAGCATTTCTCATGATGTACTCTGCATATAAGTTAAATAAACAGGGTGACAATATACAGCTTTGACGTACTCCTTTTCCTATTTGGAACCAGTCTGTTGTTCCATGCCCAGTTCTTTTTTTTTCCATGCCCAGTTCTAACTGTTGCTTCCTGACCTGCATACAAATTTCTCAAGAGGCAGATCAGGTGGTCTGGCATTCCCATCTCTTAAAGAATTTTCCACAGTTTATTGTCATCCACACAGTCGAAGGCTTTGGCATAGTCAATAAAGCAGAAATAGATGTTTTTCTGGAACTCTCTTGCTTTTTCCATGATCCAGCAGATGTTGGCAATTTGATCTCTGGTTCCTCTGCCTTTTCTAAAACCAGCTTGAACATCAGGAAGTTCACAGTTCATGTATTGCTGAAGCCTGGCTTGGAGAATTTTGAGCATTACTTTACTAGCGTGTGAGATGAGTGCAATTCTGTGGTAGTTTGAGCATTCTTTGGCATTGCCTTTCTTTGGGATTGGAATGAAAACTGACCTTTTCCAGTCCTGTGGCCACTGCTGAGTTTTCCAAATTTGCTGGCATATTGAGTGCAGCACTTTCACAGCATCATCTTTCAGGATTTGGAATAGCTCAACTGGAATTCCATCACCTCCACTAGCTTTGTTCATAGTGATGCTTTCTAAGGCCCACTTGACTTCATATTCCAGGATGTCTGGCTCTAGGTCAGTGATCACACCATTGTGATTATCTGGGTCGTGAAGATCTTTTTTGTACAGTTCTTCTGTGTATTCTTGCCACCTCTTCTCAATATCTTCTGCTTCTGTTAGGTCCATACCATTTCTGTCCTTTATCGAGCCCATCTTTGCATGAAATGTTCCTTTGATATCTCTGATTTTCTTGAAGAGATCCCTAGTCTTTCCCATTCTGTTGTTTTCCTCTATTTCTTTGCACTGATCACTGAAGAAGGCTTTCTTATCTCTTCTTGCTATTCTTTGGAACTCTGCATTCAGATGTTTATATCTTTCCTTTTCTGCTTTGCTTTTCACTTCTCTTCTTTTCACAGCTATTTGTAAGGCCTCCCCAGATAGCCATTTTGCTTTTTTGCATTTCTTTTCCATGGGGATGGTCTTGACCCTGTCTCCTTTATAATGTCATGAACCTCATTCCATAGTTCATCAGGCACTCTATCTATCAGATCTAGGCCCTTAAATCTATTTCTCACTTCCACTGTATAATTATAAGGGATTTGATTTAGGTCATACCTGAATGGTCTAGTGGTTTTCCCTACTTTCTTCAATTTAAATCTGAATTTGGCAATAAGGAGTTCATGGTCTGAGCCATAGTCAGCTCCTGGTCTTGTTTTTGCTGACTGTATAGAGCTTCTCCATCTTTGGCTGCAAAGAATATAATTAATGTGATTTCAATGTTGACCATCTGGTGATGTCCATGTGTAGAGTCTTCTCTTGTGTTGTTGGAAGAGGGTGTTTGTTATGACCTATATTTGCAAAGAATATAATCAATCTGATTTCGGTGTTGACCATCTGGTGATGTCCATGTATAGAGTCTTCTCTTGTGTTGTTGTAAGAGGGTGTTTGTTATGACCAGTGCATTTTCTTGGCAAAACTCTATTAGTCTTTACCCTGCTTCATTCCGTATTCCAAGGCCAAATTTGCCTGTTACTCCAGGTGTATCTTGACTTCTGACTTTTGCATTCCAGTCCCCTATAATGAAAAGGACATCTTTTTTGGGTGTTAGTTCTAAAAGGTCTTGTAGGTCTTCATAGAACCGTTCAACTTCAGCTTCTTCAGCGTTACTGGTTGGGGCATAGACTTGGATTACTGTGATATTGAATGGTTTGCCTTGGAAACGAACAGAGATCATTCTGTCGTTTTTGAGATTGCATCCAAGTACTGCATTTCGGACTCTTTTGTTGACCATGATAGCCGCTCCATTTCTTCTGAGGGATTCCTGCCCACAGTAGTAGATACAATGGTCATCTGAGTTAAATTCACCGATTCCAGTCCATTTCAGTTCGCTGATTCCTAGAATGTCGACATTCACTCTTGCCATCTCGTTTGACCACTTCCAATTTGCGTTGATTCATGGACTTGACATTCCAGGTTCCTATGTAATATTGCTCTTTACAGCATTGGACCTTGCTTCTATCACCAGTCACATCCACAGCTGGGTATTGTTTTTGCTTTGGCTCCATCCCTTCATTCTTTCTGGAGCTATTTCTCCACTGATCTCCAGTAGCATATTGGGCACCTACTGACCTGGGGAGTTTCTCTTTCAGTATCCTATCATTTTGCCTTTTCATACTGTTCATGGGGTTCTCAAGGCAAGAATACTGAAGTGGTTTGCCATTCCCTTCTCCAGTGGACCACATTCTGTCAGATCTCTCCACCATGACCCACCCATCTTGGGTTGCCCCACGGGCATGGCTTAGTTTCATTGAGTTAGACAAGGCTGTGGTCCTAGTGTGATTAGATTGACTAGTTTTCTGTTGAGTATGGTTTCAGTGTGTCTGCCCTCTGATGCCCTCTTGCAACACCTACCGTCTTACTCGGGTTTCTCTTACCTTGGGCATGGGGTATCTCTTCACGCCTGCTCCAGCAAAGCGCAGCCATTGCTCCTTACCTTGGACGAGGGTTATCTCCTCACCACCACCCTTCCTGACCTTCAACGTGGGATAGCTCCTCTAGGCCCTCCTGAGAACTAAGTATGCTATTGGAATTTACAAGTCCAAGTCCTATCTCTATGACTCATTCTGTAGGCCTCAGATTCTCCTGGATCTCCTTTCTGAAGTCCTGTTCTATCAATCAGCTTATTTTCCAGGATTTCACCAACACGACTGGAAGCCTCATCTCCATCCCTTAGGACTGGAGTCTCATCTATCTAGGTGCTACTGCACTGATACCTGTAGGCAAATCATGACATAGATGGCAATGAATACTCAAACTCAGGATCATTCTCCAATTGAATTGAACATGTTGAAAAATCTTAATATTTTTCTTTGATTTCTCTCATGCTGATCATTTTCTTGAACCCCAGACAGAGATCCAGTCTGCAAAACTTGTAAGTCTTACCTTCTGCTCAGGAATTTCTAAGCCTGTACTATAAACGAGGTCTAAATTCCAGCATCCTCTCCCTAGAAGGCAAGTCTGCTCCAAGCATTAATGACACTCCCTTCCTTCTGCTAGTAAACAACTGTGCTGCCTCCATATATCTGAGGCCTGTCACAAGACTCTCTCATTGTTTTTAAATTTTTCTTTCTATCCATAAGCGATTAAGCTTATAAATACTTTTCCCTTTTCTCCATCTCCCAGATTTTCTCAGCATCTAAAGTGACTCAGTGAGTGCGGTAAGTATTTAATAACTACTTCTTGGGTTGAATGAATGCAGAGCCACAGACCTATCTTGAACATTATTAAATATCACTAAATGCTTTGGTATTTCATCATGAAAATGGGGTAATGATATTTAATTCAGGAAGGTATTAGGAGGATTAGATATGATCAGTGAGGTATGTACTGGAAGAGGCACCCCTTCACAAGAAATGTCAATAATATTAATAACAAGATGTGGTTGAGTCAGAAACCACCTAGGTGTAGAGCAGCACTCATTTAGTGTGCCCTAGTGACATTCTTCAACAAGGGATGAAACTTTTGTTTGCTTATCTCTCATCTACACTTGAACTGCCCTCCTGTAGTTTTCTATTTATGGAAGGAAAAATAATCTCTTAATTTATTTAAGCTTTTGTTTTTTGTTGGGAGGGGCAAGAGAGGTAGCTTCTCGAACAAATGTGCAGATAGTTTTAATTTTTTCACTTTCCCACTTTGATCACTTTTTTTGCATAGTCATTGTATGGAGGGAAGGGAACACTTTCCAGGGCCCTAGAGTGGTCTCTTGTCTAAGGCTCAGAAATGAATTGTCCAAGGAGACACATGTACTGACAAAGCAAGAGGCTTTTATTGGGAAGAGGAACCCAGGTGGAGAGCAGCAGGATAAGGGAACCCAGGAGAACTGCTTTGTTGCACTGCCTTTTTATGATGATGGGGTTAGTTTCTGGGTTGTTTCTGGCCAATCATTCTGACTCACAGTTAATCCTTGTGGCACATGCAGTCCTCAGCCAAGATGGATTCCAGTGAGAAGGATTCTGGGAGGTGGTAGGACACGTGGTTTCTCCTTTTGACCTTTCCCGGATTCTTCCAGTTGCTGGTGGCTTGTTAGTTCCATGTTCCTTACCAGGACCTTCTATTGTAAAATAACTCATGCAAAGGGTTACCGTGGTGCCTGGCCAGGTTGGGTGGTTTCAGTCAGCATTTTCCCTAATAATTGCATTGGTTTGATTTTGACTTAATACCTAAAAACTCCTTTTACAACTTTTTTTTTGTGTGTGTTTGAATGATTTCCTTATCAAGTTTAAATTAATAGGAAATACAGATCTAAATAAAATATTCTACCGAAGCATTTGAAATCTGTTCTCTGTTATTATTTTAGTCACTCAACACAGCATAATGAACTATACCGATGTCCTGGTCTAAAAAAAAAAATTGCTAAAGATGACAGAGTTGGATCTGTCAAATTAGTTGTCATCATACTGAAAGACCAAAGCAGAAATACAAAGGCGTTTTGATTAGTATCTGATCATGGTGAAATTTCAGTCATGGAAGTATTTGACATGAGTGACCTGATCAATAAATTAATTTTGTTGTAATCTTTAAGACTACAGTGTGGTTCATTTTATAACAGATGACATTTTAATAGGCTCTGCATTCTTTGGGCTAAAAAAATTACCAGTTGCTAGAGGACTGTCAACTGCTCTCAATTAATATAGACTTTCAAACATTTTTTTGGCTTAAAATGCTACAAATATTAGAGAGATTTTCTAGGAGATATTTGGCATACCAATGAGAGTTACCTGTATTGCATGTCGTGGTAATCCAGGTGTGTTCCACTTTAGCTGTTGGTCTGTGATGTGAAAAAAGCACAGAAAGTATTCTTTGGAAAAGTAAAGTTCTAATTTTATGCTGAAACTTTAAGTTCATAGAGATTTACTTTGGCTCATGTAACAGTTCATCAGCTAATGACAATCCAGGTGGAATTTTGATATTATTTTATTGGTGACATACACTCTGGAATTTTACCTTCTCGGTCATTCTGGAGAACTTAAATATGTGTAAATGTGTTAGTGGGGGCTTCCCAAGTGGCTCATATGATAAAGAATCTGCCTGTAATATAGGAAACCTGAGTTTGATCTCTGGGTTGGGAAGATCCCTTCCAGGATGAGTGGCCACCCACTCCAGTATTCTTGCCTGGGAAATCCCGTGGACAGAGGAGGCTGGTGGGCTACAGCCTGTGGTGTTGCAAAGAGTCAGATAAGACTGAGCACACATGCATGTATGTGTTAGTACTGCAAGGCCATACTAGATTTTTTTTAAGTTCAAGTAAACTGTGTATTCTAATCAAATTATTGTTTGTTCATTAGATGTATTAAATCGATTCACTAAATGTATTAAATCGATTTTTAAATTCATCGACTTATCCAGTGGTCATGATTAGTACTAGTGAATCTCTTAACTTGCATGGATTCCGTATTGCTAAGTGACCATATATTCTGGCTTATAGGGGATAGTACTGTCTTTGTAAAATTAAATTATTAACACTGCCTCCTTTTGCTTTCAAAAGTATTTTGGTTTGGAGTGATAAACTACATGATCACTCTACTTATACTGTCATAGAAGCCATAGTTTCATTGCCTTAATTTCATTGGGGAGGGGTAAAGCATTGTCTTTCTCTCCTCCCTAGAATAAATCCCTTTCATAGTTTTTTTTCACACCTTTTACATTCTCTACATCCAAAGGCCATTTTACTTTGTTTCTGTGGATTCCAATGGAAGCTTGTATCTAAAGAATGCATTTATAAGAGAACTTTATAGAGATGATCAAAAATATTTTAAGACATAGTCAGTATATATTTTACTCTATTCCAATGGAGCAGGAATCTTGACTCTTGTTCACCGTTGAATACTTAGCCTCTTGCACAGTGTTTGCTTATAACAGATTCAGTAGTGCTATTGAAGGAATATGCAATTTAAAACTTACCCATTTTTTAATTTGAGAAAACTGAAGTTTCTTCATATATACAATTTTCTTCCATAAAGATATGAAGACACGCCATGCCCCTGCTTGGAATCATTGGTTAGGAAAATATTTCTCAAACATTGTTCAAATAAAGATTACTTGACCTTTGGCCCAAAACTCAGGCTCCCAGCCTCTGCCCCTGAAAGTCTGGTTCAGTAAGTCTCAGGTGGCTTCAGGTATACAACAGGCATCATATCTAGAATCCTTTCCAAGTCCATGTCTTTGAGATCTTTGTTTCATTTTATTGTCAAAAGGACATTTGCTTGAATTCCTACTAGGCTGTCCATCTTTCTACAAAGTCTCTATTAATAAACTAATTATATAGAGAGTATTAGACTGAAAAGAAACTGGGTTCCACCGCATAACTGGTCTTATCACTTCCTCTCTTTGGATACAAGTTTTCTCAACCTTAGAGTGACAAGGCTGAATGACAAGATCCCCTAGCCCTCTTTCAGCTCTATTATAAGGTAATTCTTGTCTTTGAAACCTGATAGATATCTGGCCAGGTAAAAAGTGCTCCATGAGACATTTTCAACAAAAAAGTGTAAGTACTTTGTCTTTGTTGCTTCATTTATAAGAAATTAACTATGGACTAATTACAAACTGAAGAGATATTTTTAAACTTATAGGTTATTTAAGCACCATTCTTCATAAACAAACTTCTATACTAGTTTATTTGGGATTCCCTAAAAACATGTTTTGGGAACTGATTGATAACTTTTTATTTGAGGTTAAAAATTATTTCTTAACTCTTGATAATTGTATAGAACCCTCTACAGATAAGAAAAAAGTCCATTGCATTTGAGTAAATTTGCAGAAGTTAGAAAAGCCTCCCTACCCAAGTGTCCCTATTACTAAATTGTAAGCAAAATCAGAATTAATCTTTTTGGTAACTATGCCAAATATTGAATAGATTTCACAAAAAGGGGAGAGAAGGAGACTCTGGTGAATATACTCACAGAGATTCGTTCATCAAATTAGCCATATATGTCAGACCGGTATAAGCCAAATTATATATTTTTTTCCAGGAGTATAAATCAGATTAGATTAACTTTTTCCAGAATCAGAGGAAGAGAATAGATTGGGAAAGTTTTAAAGCTGGGAAGAAACCCGAGAAGGTCAAGATTTGATGAGCAGAAGGTTCCAAATACCTAAAGGTTGTTGCCAGTAAAAGTGGGAAGATGTTCGTGTCTGGTTGGTAAAGAAGCAACAGCAACATTCACTTATTTCAGAATTCTATCTTGGGCTGTTCCAGAAGTCAGATGGAAGAGTTCTGTGAAATAATGTGATAGGAGAAAGAAGGAAGAATTGTGTAATTGCAGTTTCTTTATACCAGACGAGCTTTCTGGTGGCATAGTCTTGAAGGTGTCATCACAGAGGTGGGTTTGATTTTCTGGTATCCTCATGTAATTGCCTAACACCCTACTTCTTCCTGTAAGGTGGATTCCACGTGAAGAATAATTATTATTGGTTTAATCCACATTAGCACCGATGTCTCATAGTGGATATTAATCAACTCAATTATCTCTTCAGGTGCAGGTATAAAGAGCAATGAACAGGCTGCAAAATGTTTTTGGAGATAAGCTTGTGATTTTGACACTTCAGGAATGGACAGAAAACGCGGGAAATACGTAGTGAACATTGAAGACCCTGGAAACCAGCCTGTGAGTATTGGTGGCACCGCTGTGTGTTCTGATAGTTCACAGGCTTGTTGCCAACAATAATACAACTCTAATTTTTTTTATCACAACCTAGTTCTTCCCCAAAAGGAATTCTTAATCAAAATCCTACATGAAAAACAGTTTTTAGCTATTCTATTACTACTTGTTAATTAGGAAACCTGTATTTTTTCTGTATATCAATATATGAATTATTAAGAAATTTATTTTAATTCTCACCAATCTAAGGTATTAGCAACTTGGGGGGTAACAATTTATTAAACTGTCCAAATAATTCTCTATAGTTATTGTAACTCAACTATAAGATGATGAATCTGTGGTTGATTGCATTAACAAATTATGTTTTTAAAATGTGATATATAGATTATTTTTGTATTAATTGCCTGGACTTTTAGTGTAATATGTAGATTTGTCAGAGCTCAAAAATTTCATATATTAGAACATGATCCTTTGAAAGTTAGAACATGATTCTTTAAGTGAAGTCTTGGTGCAGGAAGCAAATCATCTAGCAAGTCCTTTAGTTAAAGACTTGCCTCTAGTTAACTACTTGTGAATTTATTTTTTAGTACAGAATTATATTCGAGGGAAATAGTAGAATTCAATTATATGCAATATTATTTGACTATTGCTTATGTTTTTAGAGAAATAACTTAGGACTGTATGTTTTGGGATTGCCTTTTATGAAACTTTGCCTCTGACTAGACTCCAGTGTTCTTGCCTGGAGAATCCCAGGGATGGGGGAGCCTGGTGGGCTGCCATCTATGGGGTCGCACAGAGTCGGACACGACTGAAGCGACTTAGCAGCAGCAGCAGCAGAGAGCCCTTGATACTGGAGACATATGGCAATGTGTTGAATGAAATCAATATCAGTTTGAATGGACAATTTTATTCTTTGAGGAAAAATATCTTTGTCCACCTGCACTAACAAGGAAGTTACAAGGCAGGGAAATTGTTCTCTTGATTCTAGATCAGCACTCTTTTCCCCTAAAGATGTTCTTCATGGCTCTTTGAGCCTTGCAACTATGTTATTAGGTCTTCACGGTGTCAAGATACTCAGATAAAAAGTTCCCTTTCCTAAGGAATTAATCATCTTGAAGATTTCTCTAGACAGTGATGAAATTTTTGAATAAAGAGAACGCATTTTCACCACTGAGTATCTCACATTACATCTGGATATTTGTACATAATGGTAGAAAAATTTTTTTCAATTGAGGTCCATTTTCACCAATGGATCAAAGGAGCAACTGATATCTACATAAAAAAAGAGAAATTTAGGAGTTTGTTTTTCCCTCTTAGGGAACATGAAATGGTGACCTCTTTTAAGTTTTGAGCATAGAATTTAAAATTTTTTTCCATGAACATAGCTAATGCATTTTAGGTATGTGTAACGTAGATTATTGACTTCTACCAGGAGCTAATTTATAGCTCCCCAACTGCTCAAAATTTTAACTTTACTCTGCTGTCAGTGCACTTACCCCCCAGTTTCCTTCTCTTAAATATTTTCGATTCTGATAAACTGGTCTGGCCAATGAATTTTTATTTAATTATAATAGTTCCAAAAATATTCAAATTCATCAGTCACAAACTGAATATCTGCAGAATAGTGATAGTAATAATATAGAGAAACACAAACTTTTACAAAATATAAATCTTTGTGATTTTCTCAAATTGCATATTTAAAAGCAGATAGGACTTTGTTAAGGTGCTTGTGTATATCGTATCTTCTCTTACTCTGTGTCACTGCATTGCTCTTCTCTTTATTTCTTTGGCACGATGTTGTACCTTTAGAAAAACAGAACTTGACTAATTTTTTTTATGTTCAAGTGTATTCCTTCTTGGCTCTAGCTAATCATAATAATACCCCATTTTATTCTTATAGCTGCTCAATGGCCAGTGTCTGCACACATACATATCTTGATTGTTTTAATGGAAATTAGAGATTGATTGAACTAGCAACATCAGTAGCATTTTAAATAACAATTTAGGATTGGTTAGGTAATCAATATAATTAGAGAGCACATTTAAATAATACTCTTGTTATCCTGTGAGAAAAAATTAAATAATTCTATAATATTTTTCAGCTATTACAAATTTACACAAACAATTTATACTCCCATAAGAATGTATCACAGATTGCTCTCCTTCTTTTTCTTAAAACCGTATCTGGATTTTTTTTTCTCTTAAACTCACTTCAAGAAAAACCTAACCACCAAAACCTTTCTTATTTGAACCCATCCTTTTAATTCATTTATTTAAAATAATTCAACACCTATTTAAAAGACTTAAAGAATGATATAATAAGCATGCTTTTACCAAACACCAAATTTAAGAAATAAGCCAGTACAGATATAGTTGAAGTCTTTTGTTTTTATAGTCTTTGAATGTATTTGACACATAGCATTGTAAGTTTAAGCTGAGCAGTGTGCTACTTTGATACTATACTGTATATGATCAACTATAGGTATCACTAAAGTAATATTTATCACATTACGTAATTATAGTACAAGCATATTGTTTGTATGCATTATTGTGTGTTTTAGATCACTACTTGTTGAAGGCTTGTGAAATATTTTGTTTGTATCTTCCCAACACCCTTCCCTTCCTCCTTTGTACTACCTGCCCCATGAAGACTCAGGTGAATATGCTTGTACCAAGCATTTTCCAGCTTCTAATCCTTATCGTATTTATCTGCATGTATGTTTCTCAAATTCAGGTCTATTGTGCTTCATCAAAGAAGCATAAGATCTGGTAAGAGTAAAACAATCATATAGAAACTAGAAAATGCATATTGAGAGATTCCTAAATGATTTGTCTTTCATGGACTGCCTAGTTCTGTTCAAAAAAGAGGATGGCATTAGTAATGTTAAGGCTACAGGACCCATTCTGGTATGAGGAATTTTAGTTAGTAGGTTGTGGATAGATGGGTACTGGTCTTATTAGACTTAGAAATCTTGGGTGCTAGAAACTGAATAATGTAACTGTGATATTGTTACATTATTATTAAAATAAAAATTTTATTTTAGAAAATAGTTATAGCTTTATAGAAAACTGCAAACATAGTACAGTTTTAAAGCAAATGAATAGAACAGTTTTCTAAACACAGAAAACGGCAAACAGAGAATTCCCACATACCTAGGATCCGATTTCCTCTATTTTTTCTTCCAGCTTTATTCAGATACAATTGACATACAGCACCACATAAGTTTAAGTTGTATGGCATAATGATTTGACCTACATGCGTGATTTAATGATTATTACAATTTGTTTAGTGATTATCCATCATCTCATATAGACAATTATATTTTTTTGTGATGAGATCTCTTAGGATTTGCTTTTTAACTTTCATATATAACATAGAGCAGAGTTAATTATATTAATCATATTTTATGTCTCATCCCTACTACTTATTTATCTTACAACTAGAAGTTTGTTCCTTTTTACTGCCTTCATCCAATTCTCCCTTCTCTCCATGGACCCCACCTCTGATAACCATTAATCTGACCTCTTTTTACTATGAGTTTTTCTGTTTGTTTTTGAAGTATAATTGACCTACATTACTATATTATTTCCTGTTATACAACATAGTGATTTGGTATTTCTATACATTTCAAAATGACCACCCCTTACGATATTACTCTATATACTGTGTATTTAATGACTATATTCCCTATACTGCACTTTTCATACCTGTGACTCATTTATTTTGCACCTGGACATTTGTACCTCGTCATCCCCCTCCCCTGTTTCCTTCAACAGTGTCTCCTATTATTATTATCTTACATTAATATGGTACATTGGTTACAATTAATGAACCAATATTGATACACTGTTATTTTTTAAAGTCCATATTTTATTCAGACTTTTTAGTTTTTATTTACTGCCCCTTTCTGTTCTTCTGCATTATTTATTTGTTCAATCATTTATATCAGTATGGACTCTCAGATATTTATTTTCTACTTTTAGTAGTAGTATAATCCAGTACTACTTTAAGTTTTTTTGCTCCAAATAGCTTTGGCTATTGAGAGCTCTTTCTGTTGATTCCTGTGTTACTTTGACATACTGGCATACACCTGTCATCATCATCATTATTATTTTTTGGTGAAGCATGGGAGGATTTCCTTAATCTCTGGTATTAAAAGATGCTCCAGGCTTATCTTGTAAATTTCCACCCCAGCCCTATCATTAGCCATTTCTGCAGAGATTCCTCATTTCTTTCACTAAGTAAGAGTGTGGGGTCAAACCCGAGATCTGGGTGCTTGTTCCTGCAAGTGTGTTGTTGCTTCTAGGTCCCCGCAGCTGACAAAGGAAGGAAATGTATGCATATATAGTGACCTGTGTATACAGGCATATCTATAAATACTTCTCTATGTAATCATCTATATTTGTATTTTATGAACATGAGTTTATACTGATAGCTCCAACTTTTTTTATTTTTGTATATTTATCTTGTATTTACTGACCTCATTAATTCACTTATTCTAACATTCTGTCTGTAGATTCTTTTGGATTTTCTATAAACACAATCATATCATTATTATTTTTTCAAGTTTTATAACTTTATTTTTGTTTTGCCAACAATGCACTGGCTAAGACCTCCAATGTTACATTGAATGGAAGTGGTGAAAGTGAATATCTTGTGTTATTCCCGAACTCAGGGGGAGAGCCTGAAATATTTCACAATTAATTATGATGTTAACTTGGGTTTTATGGAGCTACCCTTTGTTAATTATGGAAAAGTCTCTTCTATTACTAGTTTGCTCAGATATTTTGTAATTAATGTCAACGATTGTATAAAATAATTGAATGCAATCTTGTTTTGAGAGGTATAATATATTTATTTATTCCTCAGTCAGCTTTCAAATGATCTTCTTTGACCACATATGTCATAATATGTCACAACCTAACTTACATTTGTCAGAATTGTATTACTTTGGACATAAGATACAGTAGCATCTTATTTCTCCCCATTCTTTTCTGTATACAGCCGTTACCGAACCTTACAAACTATGAAGCTCACGGTTCAGCATGTGGGCTTACAACATCAATTGATGTAACTGGTGATGCTAGTCCCAGTTTAACTGATGTCTGCACCAACACAGCGACCCTTGGATATTCAGAATTTCCAAACAGAGAATCTCCATATTGTCAGGTAATGTTTGGGGTGACACTGTTTCTCTGGGTTATGATATAATCCACAGAGAAGTGCTCTTGATTACATATTAGAGAAAAAAATTCAGTCAATTAACATTGTTCTTTTGCAAATCGACAACGTCCTCTGAACATGTCTTCACTGAGAAGAAATGAAATAGAGCTAGATTTATGGGGCTCTTAATTTAAAGAGCTAATGATCTTAATGGAAGGAAAAAACATATATAGAGTTTAGGGAAAATATATGGGGTTTCCCTGGTGACTCTGACAGTAAAGAATCTGCCTGCAGTGCAGGAGACTCGGTTTGATCCCTGGGTGGGGGAGACCCCCGGAGCAGGAAATGACTACCCACTCCAGTATTCTTCCCTGGAGAATCTCATGGACAGAGGAGCCTGGTAGGCTGTATAGTCCATGGGGTCACAAAGAGTTGGACACTAACTGAGTGACTAACACATTCATTTCACTTTTAGGGAAAATATATGTGTCAAAAAAAAAAAAAGCAAAGTTTCGGGTTCCTTTGTTTGGAGGACTGACTAGGCGATGAGAGCAACGCACAGGCGGAGAATGATGTCGCAACCCTTGCTCGGTAGAAAGTGAAGTCCTGTGCTGAGGCCCTGGGGGCCTAGTCTGTGGGTGATCTGCCTTACTCTCCTTCCCTTCCTGCTTCTGGGCCTAACTGTGGTCCTTCTGTCAGCCTCCTGTCTCTGACCTCATGTGTTACCAACTTTGACTTAGAAACAATTTAGTACCACCTTGGTTTGGTGCCCAGAGGCAGATTTCCTGTATTCTTCACGCTGTTTCTAATGATTCTATTTTCTTCACCTAAAATCTGATGCCTGAGTCTTCCTTGATTCTACCCCTGACTCCAGGTGAAAACTTGATTTTTGACTGATTGATAACGCTGCCTGGCAGTTTGGCTCAATTCTTCTGACTCTGGATTATACCACTCCTCTAATTAACCCCGCTTTAGAAACAGTTTAGAAAGACTTTGATAAAATAAGAGGGTAAACTCTTGATGACAAGAGACATTGTGGAAGAAGGTTTCTGATAGGAATTATTTAGAGAATGGGCTTCCCTGACGGCTCAAAGGTAAAGAATCAGCCTGCAATGCAGGCAACACAGGAGATGGGGGTTCAATCCCTGGGTTAGAAGATTCCCTGGAGGAAATGGCAACTCACTCCAGTATTCTTGCCTGGAAGTCCCATGGACAGAGGAGCCTGGCGGGCTACAGTCCCTGGGGCTGCAAAGAGGTGGATACGACTGAACAACTAAACACTCATTTAGAGAATATATCTCTGATGACCTCAAACAAAGCAGTCCAATCAGAGAGCTGAAAATTATTTTAGATGCCTTTTCTTAACCACAGATGGAAAAACACTGTAGTCTAGGCAGTTGAGATTGTTTGTAAGAATTCACCCAGCTAGACAGTAGCAGTAAGAGCACTTGAACATAGGTCTGGGATTGAGTTTCGATTAATCTTGCTCCTCTTTTTAAAAATTTGAGCTCTTTTCGTGCCTAGCGCAGCCATGGCCCGGGGTCCCAAGAAGCACCTGAAACGCGTAGCAGCTCCAAAACATTGGATGCTGGATAAACTGACTGGTGTGTTTGCCCCTCGTCCATCTACCGGCCCCCACAAGCTAAGGGAGTGTCTCCCCCTAATCATTTTCCTAAGGAATAGACTTAAGTATGCCCTAACTGGAGATGAAGTAAAGAAGATTTGCATGCAGCGTTTCATTAAGATCGATGGCAAAGTCCGCACAGATATAACCTACCCTGCTGGTTTTATGGATGTCATCAGCATTGATAAGACTGGAGAGAATTTTCGTTTGATCTATGACACCAAGGGTCGATTTGCTGTTCATCGTATTACACCTGAGGAGGCCAAGTATAAATTGTGCAAAGTAAGAAAGATATTTGTGGGGACAAAAGGAATCCCTCATCTGGTAACCCATGATGCTCGTACCATCCGTTACCCTGATCCCCTCATCAAGGTGAATGATACCATTCAGATTGACTTGGAGACTGGCAAGATTACTGATTTCATCAAATTTGACACTGGCAACCTGTGCATGGTGACTGGAGGCGCTAACCTGGGAAGAATTGGTGTGATTACAAACCGGGAGAGGCATCCAGGTTCTTTTGATGTAGTTCATGTGAAAGATGCGAACGGCAACAGCTTTGCCACACGGCTCTCAAACATTTTTGTTAGTGGCAAAGGCAACAAACCATGGATCTCTCTTCCCCGTGGAAAGGGTATTCGCCTTACCATTGCTGAGGAGAGAGATAAGAGATTGGCAGCCAAACAGAGCAGTGGATAAAATGATCTCTATGTGATGTGATTGGAAAAGTCTTTGTAATTAAAGATAATACCAAGTGAAAAAAAAAAAAAAAAAAAAAAAATTTGAGCAAAAAATGAGGATAATTTTGCCTCTGAAATATAAATATTGTCCTTCCTCTCTTTCCCCTTTGATTTCCTTCTAAGGCCTAGATGACATGGGGCAGGAGGTTCTTTTAGTCATTGGACTCTCTTGGTTGGTGCCCCCAGATTTCCTTAGCCTTGGTACCCAGTGCCCTTGAGCTGTTTCTGACTGCCTAGTGGGTGTCACTCTCAACACTCAAATTGTGGTTTATTGCTTGACACAGTGTCTCATATTTTGGGACACTGAAGGGCTACCCTACATGCGCCAAAGACATATGCTCTCTGTTTCCTTTAGTGATCGTTTTCAGTCAAAAGGAAACGGATCAGAATGGGGTCATTAGTGAAATCAGAAGTATTTAAGTACTTAAACGAGTGTTAGGAAAATGTTACTCATACTGTTTTTTATTTACTATTTACAACAACCTTATTAAAGGGAATGAGGCTTTACATGTAAAGGGAAATTTCCAAATACCACCATCTATCCAGTAAAAGATTTATTAATATAATTTACAACTAAATCTGTTAGAGACCAATGGCTATGCCCTTAATTACTATAATACACTGCCTTATGCAAAAATCTTATTTGGAGGATGTTTCTTATTTTAATTTTCTCAATAACATTTGGAGGTAGATACTGTTATCCCCACTTTTGATATAAGGCAAATTGAAAATTAGGCAAGTTAAGAAATTTGCTCAGAATATTAATGGCATGGAAGTCAAATTCAAGACCTCCTTATCTCAAGGCTTACATATTTTATTCTGTGCAGTATTTTCTCTACAATAACAAAGAGAGAGAGAGTGATTACAAAGTATTTTACAGACATTAATCCCAATTCTAATGTTATTACATAGATTTTTATGGATGAAAGAATGTCAAAGAGGTAAGCATCTTACCCAATGAAAATAGCTTATGTCAGCACAAGCTGGATTTCAAGAAATGTTTTCAACTCTGAATTTCATGTTGCTATTACTAACCTGTATGAAGTTAGCTAGACTATTTGAAAAGCAATTAATTAATGCCTTTAAAATGGAAGGCTGCAAAGCAGACCTGTTTCTGACATCTGATTGGCCAAAGATGGGAGAAATTTTTATCAGGTGCTCTTTTGGGTCCCTCAGATTACTGAGCAGTCAGCTACACAACTATAGATACTTCTCTTGCTAGAGGGAGGAATAAAGTGTTTCTAAGATGACATTCATTATTTCTTTTAGTTTTAAGTATAGACGATGAAAAGGAAGCAGAGAGATCAGTGGATATTCCTTTATTCCTATTACAAAGACCAAGCCTTTCCTAAATGAAACCTTAAGCTTGAGCCAATATTTATAATATTACAGGCTACAAAGGTATTTTTTTGTTTATACATTCTTCCACTGAAGTAATCTATATATGAAAAGATTATCAGTGGCATAAATTTATCTTGCAACATTTGGTTTCAACTTCAGTAATGTTATTTAAATTCTTTCCAGATGACAAGAAATTTCTTCAGTGACTGGTCTCTGTGGAAAATATTCCTGGCTTCTCTCTTAGCTTCTGTGATAACAACAGCAATTGGAGTATTGATATTGAGTCTGGTATACAATGGGAAAAATAATAATCCCCAAATTGTTATACAACTACCTCAAAACCAGGGGACAGTGTCAACGACAACTGACTCAACCTCATCTACGATTTCTGAAACTACTGTTGGCACTAGTACAGTAGATTCTGCCACAACATCCACTTCCACTACCGTGACAACAACCACTGTGCCCACATCAACAGAAACTACCAGTATGACAGCCACTGACTCAACAGACAGCACATTAGCGACAGCCACCACTTCCTCGGAACCAGTCACAACAGTGACTGCTAGTATTACCACTGAGGCTACAACCACAACCACCACTGCATCGCCCGCATCTGCCGAAACAACAACCGTAACAGTTGTAACTACAACAGCTGAACCAACTACCACAACTAGTCCCACCACAACCACTGAGACTACAACCACAACAACCTCCACTGCTGCTCCCACATCTACTGAAGCTACAACAAGCACAGTTGCCACCACTTCAGCGGAACCAACTACTGCAACAACCACCACCACGACTACTGCTGCTACAACCACAACCACCACCACTGTTGCTCCCACATCTACTGAAAGTACCACCACCACAGTTGCCACCACTTCAGCTGAACCAGCTACAACAACTGCCACCACTACCACTGAGGCTACAACCACAACCACTACCACTGCCGCTCCCACATCTACTGAAACTACAACCACCACAGTTGCCACCACTTCAGCTGAACCAACTACCACAACTGCCACCACTACCACTGAGCCTACAACCACAACCACCACCACTGCCACTCCCACATCTACTGAAACTACAACCACCACAGTTGCGACCACTTCATCAGAAGCAGCTACAACAACTGAAACCACTACCACCGAGGCTACAACCACAACCACCACCACTGCCGCTCCCACATCTACTGAAAGTACCACCACCACAGTTGCCACCACTTCAGCTGAACCAGCTACAACAACTGCCACCACTACCACTGAGGCTACAACCATAACCACTACCACTATTGCTCCCACATCTACTGAAAGTACAATGACCACAGTTACCACCACTTCATCTGAACCAACTACTACAACAACTGCCACCACTACCACTGAGGCTACAACCATAACCACCACCACTGCTGCTCCCACATCTACTGAAACTACAACCACCACAGTTGCAACCAGTTCATCAGAAGCAGCTACAACAACTGAAACCACTACCACCGAGGCTACAACCACAACCACCACCACTGCCGCTCCCACATCTACTGAAAGTACCACCACCACAGTTGCCACCACTTCATCAGAACCAGCTACCACAACTGTCACCACTACCACTGAGGCTACAACCACAACCACTACCACTGTTGCTCCCACATCTCCTGAAAGTACCACTACCACCGTTGCCACCACTTCAGATGAAGCAACTACCACAGCAACTGACACCCCTACCACTGAGGCTACAACCACAGCAACCACCACTGCCGCTCCTACTTCTCCTGAAAGTACCACCACCACAGTTGCCACAACTTCAGCTGAACCAACTACCACAACTGCCACCACTACCACCGAGGCTACAACCACAACCACCACCACTGTTGCTCCCACATCTACAGAAGGTACCACCACCACAGTTGCCACCACTTCAGATGAACCAACTACTGCAACTGCCACCACTACCACTGAGGCTACAACCATAACCACTACCACTGTTGCTCCCACATCTACTGAAACTACAACCACCACAGTTGCCACCACTTCAGATGAAGCAGCTACAACAACTGAAACCACTACCACCGAGTCTACAACCACAACCACCACCACTGCCGCTCCCACATCTACTGAAACTACAACCACCACAGTTGCCACCACTTCAGCTGAACCAACTACCACAGCAACTGACACCCCTACCACTGAGGCTACAACCACAGCAACCACCACTGCCGCTCCCACATCTACTGAAAGTACCACCACCACAGTTGTCACCACTTCAGCTGAACCAGCTACAACAACTGAAACCACTACCACCGAGGCTACAATCACAACCACCACCACTGCTGCTCCCACATCTACAGAAGGTACCACCACCACAGTTGCCACCACTTCAGATGAACCAACTACTGCAATTGACACCACTACCACTGAGGCTACAACCATAACCACTACCACTATTGCTCCCACATCTACTGAAAGTACAATGACCACAGTTACCACCACTTCATCTGAACCAACTACTACAACAACTGCCACCACTACCACTGAGGCTACAACCACAACCACTACCACTGTTGCTCCCACATCTACTGAAAGTACCACCACCACAGTTGCCACCACTTCATCTGAACCAGCTACAACAACTGAAACCACTACCACCGAGGATATAACCACAAGCACCACCACTGCCGCTCCCATGTCTACTGAAAGTACAATGACCACAGTTGCCACCACTTCAGCTGAACAAACTACCACAACAACTGACACCACTACCACTGAGGCTACAACCATAACCACCACCACTGCTGCTCCCACATCTACTGAAACTACAACCACCACAGTTGCGACCACTTCATCAGAAGCAGCTACAACAACTGAAACCACTACCACCGAGGCTACAACCACAACTACCACCACTGCCGCTCCCACATCTACTGAAAGTACCACCACCACAGTTGCCACCACTTCAGATGAACCAACTACCACAGCAGCTGACACCCCCACCACTGAGGCTACAACCACAGAAACCACCACTGCCACTCCCACATCTACTGAAACTACAACCACCACAGTTGCGACCACTTCATCAGAAGCAGCTACAACAACTGTCACCACTACCACTGAGGCTACAACCACAACCACCACCACTGCCGCTCCCACATCTACTGAAACTACAACCACCACAGTTGCCACTTCAGATGAAGCAACTACCACAGCAACTGACACCCCCACCACTGAGGCTACAACCACAACCACCACCACTGCCGCTCCCACTTCTGAAAGTACCACCACCACAGTTGCCACCACTTCAGATGAAGCAACTACCACAGCAGCTGACACCCCTACCACTGAGGCTACAACCACAGAAACCACCACTGCCGCTCCCACATCTACTGAAAGTACCACCACCACAGTTGCCGCCACTTCAGATGAAGCAACTACCACAGCAACTGACACCCCCACCACTGAGGCTACAACCACAGCAACCACCACTGCCGCTCCCACTTCTCCTGAAAGTACCACCACCACAGTTGCCACCACTTCAGATGAACCAACTACTGCAACAGTGTCCAGCACCACCAATGAGTTTCAACCACAACAGAGACCACTGGGACCTCCGCTTAATCCACAGCTATGGTAGCGTCTGCCATTTAAACTTAGTGTACTACCACAACACCTACCAGTACTACCACTGAGGCTACAACCACAGCCACCACCAACCAGTATCCTTGTCCAACTTCTGCTGAAAACACAGCCACAGCAACAACCACCTTCTGTTTTGAACCCACCAGGAAAACTCTTAGCACCATCTTGAACCTTACCCTGTCACCGTATCTCCAAGCATTTCCCTTACTGAGGGCATTACCACAGCTGCAATTAGTATATTAATTGCACTCAGTGTCCGTGAGTACCTGATTCATATTAACCAGATAGTGACCAGTTAAGATCCAGAGTTCTGTACCTCTTTCTGAATCTTCTCTTATTATAATACTTTACAAGTTCAGCCCTTTCTGTTCACAATAGTATACCCTCCTACTCAGCTGAAGCTACAACGGCACAAATCATTCAAAAATTTCAACTCAAGTTGAACTATTTTCATTTGAAATGAACCTACACTATCAGCTTACCAGAATCTCTAGACACTGTTCTTTGCTATTCCATGATTTTACACTACCACAATCGCTACCTCTGTCTCAGCAAGTGAATCTAGTCTGCTTTCTGACATAATGTAAGCATTATATTCAATTCTCTTTGCCACCTCCTCAATTAAAATAAAGTCAACACAGATGTTACCAACTCAGCTGACTTTCTAATTACAGCACCATAATGACCTCAGCTGAAATAATAATCTCCATAACCTTGTAATATAAACAATACCTGTTAATAGAAAATGTAACCACAGTTAAGTGATTTACTATCATAGTAGAGTTAGCAATTTCACTGCCCCTTCAAATGAGTTCATAGCCACAACATTGCATCAACAATATATGCTGGCTACAATGTCTACTGAACTTTTGCTGTAGGGACCACCACATCAATTAACCCTACAGTCATACTATCATTTCTTCATACAGTCACTTCTTCATTTCTCCAACAGCGCCATTCATAGTGTATGTATTACTACAACATACGATTCTCACTAAACCCTTTATTACCCTACTGGCTGAATCTATAAGCACTGTAACTTCTACTGATATTGCACTCAAAGCTATCCATTACTTATTCATCTGAACCAATGCTGCCTCTATTTATAGTAAATCTACTAATTCACATCACATCCACTTGACATAAATAGAAAATTCATAATGACCCCTTCCATTGGAACTCTAATTAGGATGCTTGGAAATGAAATCCTAATGTCTACTGTCATTGTTCTCATACCAGAAACTATAGTATTAGTACCATAGATGATTCTAATGTCAGTAACTGCCTGCATGTAACTACAGTGGCCAAAACAACCACTTCTAAAACAAGATTATTTAATGACAAATCCAACTGTTATTAAAATGATAGTGAATTTTATCCTGAAAACATTTAGATTTAACAATGCTATATATTAGACCTGACCATTTAATGTGGATAGCCTCTACTTTGTGAGGTTTTAGATAACACAATTTTCATACAAAGTAAATCCAATCCATTTATTTCTGTTGGTAAACTGTTATGATTAAATAAAAATTTGCCAAATGTGAATACAGTCTTTTATTATTCCAAAGTTTTAGTCTTTAACACACAAATTCCATATATAATAGGGAAAACACAGACTATATTGTAAGGGTGTAATAAATATACATTTACACATTACAACATTTTTTTAGATTGTGCCAACACCGTTTTCATTTCATTTTCTCTTTAAATCATTTTGATGTATAAGTAATATTTTAAATGTGTCATCACTATTTTTACTTACTAATTTTGTTTTCTACTACTTTTTTGCAGTTATTTTATAAAGGCATTCAATTAAATACTTAGAATAAATATTTACTTATGCTTGATATCTGCTGAAATACCAGAAAAAGTTTAAAAAAGAAAATAGAATGTCGATAGTAATACACTTGTAAGTTTGGATCCTTTACTTAGAATTCCTGGTAATTGACAGGTTTAAACCAATGTTGATGGTATATGCACTCTACAGCAGTCCTACTAAATCAGAAGTCTCAAGGGTGGCCCAGAAATCTATATTTTTTAAGACATAAGCAGACAGGACTGATAACCATGAGTTGAAGCAGTAAATTCAGAAGGGAATCTTTGTGTCTTTGATGTTAGTGCTGTTGCTGCTGCTAGTCACTTCAGTCGTGTCCGACTCTGTGAGAACCCATAGACGGTAGCCCACCAGGCTCCCCCGTCCCTGGGATTCTCCAGGCAAGAACACTGGAGTGGGTTGCCATTTCCTCCTCCAATGCATGAAAGTGAAAAGTGAAAGTGAAGTCGCTCAGTCGTGTCGGACTCTTAGCGACCCCACGGACTGCAGCCTACTAGGCTCCTCCATCCATGGGATTTTCCAGGCAAGAGTACTGGAGTGGGGTGCCATTGCCTTCTCCATTGATGTTAGTGAGATTGATATAAATCAGTGACTATTCTTTAAAGCATTAACAAAAGTCAGTTTCATTACTTGGTGCTAGTTTTACCTATAAACAAAGGATGCTGTATGGTGTGTAGACACATGAGCACATGGTTAGGAGTAGGTATGAAAATGCTTTCCTTACCCAAAAGGAAAAATGTGCTTTCAAGTAATTTAAAACAAATATTTTAATAGCCACTATGCTAATTAGAAATAATTTTAAACTATCCTTTCAAGTCAGTCTCACAGAGGTACTTCCCTCTATATTGCTAACCTGGTTACTATCAGTTCAGTTCAGTTCAGTCGCTCAGTCATGTCCGACTCTTTGAGACCCCATGAATCGCAGCACGCCAGGCCTCCCCGTCCATCACCAACTCCCAGAGTTCACTCAGACTCACGTCCATCGAGTCAGTGATACCATCCAGCCATCTCATCCTCTGTCGTCCCCTTCTCCTCCTGCCCCCAATCCCTCCCAGCATCAGAGTCTTTTCCAGTGAGTCAACTCTTTGCATCCGGTGGCCAAAATACTGGAGTTTCAGCTTCAGCATCATTCCCTCCAAAGAAATCCCAGGGCTGATCTCCTTCAGAATGGACTGGTTGGATCTCCTTGCAGTCCAAGGGACTCTCAAGAGTCTACTCCAACACCACAGTTCAAAAGCATCAATTCTTCGGTGCTCAGCCAACTGTATGCAATTAATGTAATAAAAGTTTATTAGAGCCCTTTAATTCTATTTCCTTCCTACATTATTTTTTCACTGAGTGATACTGTGTATTATTTATTAAATGTATCACTGACTGAACTCCTCTTGTTTTCTTTTTGATTATTCATTTACTTGTGGTTGCGCTAGGTCTTCATTGTTGCAGCCATGCCTTCTCTCATTGCAAGTGGGAGCTACTCTGCAGTTGCAGCATGTGAGCTTCTCACTGTGGTGGCTTCAGCAGCAGCCTGCACACAGGCTTACCCGTTGTGCTTCATGGGCTTCATTGCTCTGGGGAATGTGGAATCTTCCCAGACCAGGGATTGAACCCATGTTCCCTATACTGGAAGGCAAATTGTTAACCACTGGACCCACCAGGGAAATCCATCTTTTTTCTTAAAGAAGACATAACTTTTACCATTTTTCAGCTCTACATCTTTTAATCAAGATGAGAAATGTTCTGCAGTAGATCCATTGTGTAAATATGTTTGCTTTGTAAAGGATGGAAGGACTTTCTCAGTTTGCACATTGTAGGTTCAGTTCAGTTCAGTTCAGTTCAGTCATTCAGTCGTGTCCGACTCTGTGCGACCCCATAGACGGCAGCCCACCAGGCTCCCCCATCCCTGGGATTCTCCAGGCAACAATACTGGAGTGGGTTGCCATTTCCTTCTCCAATGCATGAAGGTGAAAAATGAAAGTGAAGTCGCTCAGTCGTGTCCGACTCTAAGCGACCCCACGGACTGCAGCCTTCCAGGCTCCTCCATCCATGGGATTTTCCAGGCAAGAGTACTGGAGTGGGGTGCCATTGCCTTCTCCGCAGTAATAGTCCTAGAAAGGACTTATGCAGGTGTTAAGCCCCATTTAGGAGGCTGCAGTGACATATTGCAACAACAGGTGGTGCTACGGTGCTATTTTCTTTCTCTTTCCCACTGCTCCCTCCCTGCCTCCCTTCCTTTTTTCCACCCATTAAAAATACTAATGGGACTTAGGTATAACTCAAGTGAGTAACTTTTGTCTTTTAAGAAGTAGACTTTTTAAAAAATCTTGAATAATGAGACACATGATTGTAGTGCAAAAATAATTAAGACCTGCTGCTTGAGAGTGGAATTTTATTTATTTCATGTATCTTTCTAGAAAACAGAACCTAGGTCGATGGGTTGAAGTTACTGAGATGAAGTTTTGACTCAACACAGGGAAGAATGATCTAGCAAGAGAGTCAACCCAGAAAGGAATACGGAACCCCAGAAAACAGATGCGCTCCCAGTGCATGGCACAGAGAGGCTGGAGTAAGAGTTCCCTTCATTTGCTGGCATTTGGCCTGAATATCTAGAATCCTCTTAACTCAAACATTAATTACATACATTTATAAAGTAGAGCTTTTCCCACAAAAACCACAACTACTATTTAAGCAAATGTTCACATTTGTAATTGAAGGTAAAATATTACATGCATTGTGAACTGTAATAAGGTTGGAAGTAAATTCTGACAGATCAAGTGCTTGCCTATTTTATTAATTGCTGCTGCCCAGAAGAATATCTGATATGTAGTATGTTCTCAGATATTCAATTTATTTGATGACTAAATAAAAAACTTCAATATTCTATCAATAAAAATACATTTGACATTTTCAAGTAGACTTAGAATGGAATCTAGTGTAATGTGAAATTAGAAAAAAAAAATCACTGATACAAATCAAGCAATTGTTTATTTCCATTTTGAGTAGTACTCATTATTGTTGGTCCAAGATGTTACCTAAATAATATTTCATTATTTTAAATTTGTTGAAATAACATTCTATCATAGATTTTGGGAACTGAATTGAGTAAAAAAAAAAATCCATCCTTTTATGAAAATCACATAAGAAAATATGAAATTTTCCTTTTTATAACTTCTACATTTAATGATTTTATGCAAAACACTGATGGAATAAATGCCAGTTCTGAAAGGGCTTTTGAAAATTTCTTTGCCTGTTTGTGTGTTTTATAATGATTTTTCATGCATTTAAATTAATTGAATAATACAAATGATCACTAACCACTATATTTTTAAACCTCTTGTCTGGCTTGCTAGTTTCCATGTTAAACAATAAAAATGAGGAACTAAAATAATACCTTTAGCTAAAAATGGTCTCAAATCCGAGATCAGGAGCAGTCCTACTGGTCTCACTAATATAGTGGACCGAACATAAGCTAATTGTAAGACTATGATGTAATTTAATCCAAAGCGTTTTTTATGTGTGGGTAAAAATATAAAATAATTTGACAGAGCATTAATAGGTGAATTTGAAAGAGACCAATTTAGGTTGTTTCCCTGTCCTGACTGTTGTTAATAATGTTTCAGCGAACATTGGGGTGCATGTGTCTTTCTGAATTTCGGTTTTCTCTGGATATATGCCCAGTATTGCTGAATTGCTGAGTCATATGGTAGTTCTATTTTTAGATTTTTAAGGAACCCCCATACTGTTCTCCTTAGTGGCTGTATCAGTTTACATTCCCACCAACAGTGTAAGAGGGTTAGGAAAAATCCAATTAGAACTTAACCTAAAAATGGTGAATACATTTAAAAGAAGACTTTTGAAAGGGTTAAACTGTGTGCACGTGTATGTTCACACACGTACACACACATTTTTTTTTCCCTAAATATTTCAGGGAATTCCATCACTTTTTTTTTTTTTTTAACGACATTGTCTAAGTTAGCGCTTCTCAGACTTTGGTATGCATTAAAGTCATCTCAGAGCACAATCCCCTCTTTAGATTTAGTCAGTCAGGTGTGAGGCCTGGGAGTCAGCATTCCCAAGAAGTCTTCCCGTTCCTTCGCAACTCTGGAACTTGGTTTATTTTTTTCTTTTTGTTCTCAAAAGGAGAGATACAGACTCTCCAGTGGACTGTCTGCCTTTCTTCATCCTGAGCTGGAACATATGAGTGGCTACTAGCCTGAAAGATAGTAGGAGGCTCTGACCAGGATGATTAAACTGGTTTTGTCAGTTCTCCTCTTGGGGACTAAACTTTTTTCAGTTGAAAATTGGTAGGGTTAGAATAGATGGCCTACATGTTATTGAGGTTTATGAAATTAGATGAATCTCTAGCTAGTCAATTTGTACAAGTGATATATCTGTCATCAGTTCAGTTCAGTCACTCAGTCGTATTTGACTGTTTGCGACCCTATGGACTGCAGCTGGCCAGGCTTCCCTGTCCATCACCAACCCCCAGAGCCTACTCAAACTCATGTCCATCGTGTCGGTGATGCCATCCAACCATCTCATCCTCTGTCGTCCCCTTCTCTTCCCGCCTTCAATTTTTCCCAGCATCAGGGTTTTTTTCAAATGAATCAGTTCTTTGCATCAGGTGGCCAAAGTATTGGAGTTTCAGCTTCAGCATCAGCCCTTCCAATGAATATTCAGGACTGGTTTCCTTTAGGATGGACTGGTTGGATCTCCTTGCAGTTCAAGGGACTCTCCAGAATCTTCACCAACACCACAGTTCAAAAGCATCAATTCTTTGGTGCTCAGCTTTCTTTATAGTCCAACTCTTACATCCATACATGACGACTGGAAAAACCATAGCTTTGACTAGATGTCACAAAAGAACAAAGTTTTTGAATTATTTTTTGATTACTTACTGTATGAGTCATTAAAAAACAAAAA
Source organism: Bubalus bubalis (assembly GCF_019923935.1). Taxonomy (NCBI): domain Eukaryota; kingdom Metazoa; phylum Chordata; class Mammalia; order Artiodactyla; family Bovidae; genus Bubalus; species Bubalus bubalis. Next base: position 8,326,707 of record NC_059178.1, on the reverse strand, counting down.
CAAAAACAAAAAAACTTGTGCTATTCAAATACCATTCTTCACCAAGAACTTTCTGTGCCACTTTTGTGAAGATCTCTTGGGATGTATGTGTTGGATACTAATTGTTAACTTCTAAATTGAGTTATTTCTAGACTCCAGCCTACTGCCATTTAGATTTTGCTGAGTCACAGTGACATTTCTACCTATGTAAAGCAGAGGCGGCCTCAGCCATTAAACATGAAGATTTTGGAAGATCCTTGTTTAATCAAGTTCCCTTTAACTAAATTTCCTAGTGCCCCCCTGAAAGAAGGAAGATTTCGGTGAATACACTAGCAATTATTTGTATAACATCTTTGGCAGCTCTCAGGGAAAGAGTGTTCAGGAGAGACACATTTTTCTGGAAGCTGAGGGAGGAGGATTGGAAAGTTTTAGAGCAAGGGAGGAGAGTCTGAAAAGGCCAAAGTCTAGCGAGCAGAGAGTTATGCACCTATAAGAGGAGGTGCCCCCAAGGGGATGAAGATGGCCATGCTCAATTGGAAAGAAAGCGATGGCAAATACCAAATATTTTATCATGGCCCTGAAGTCAGAAGAAAGGGTAAATGAGGGATGTTGCTAAAAGTGAAGGGAATGTAACATGACCTATAATTTGAGAACCATTTTGGGGGGCCAGAGGGAAGTAGCTCCCAAAGGTTTCCTGTATTAACTACTACCTTACTTTTTCATCTAAGGTGGATCCCATACTGGGGAAAGTGAAAGTGAAAGTCACTCAGTCACGTCTGACTCTTTGTGATCCCATGGACTACACAGTCCTTGGAATTCTCCAGGCCAGAATACTGGAGTGGGTAGCCTTTCCCTTCTTTAGGGGATCTTCCTAACCCAGAGATTGAACCTATGTCTCCCACATCACAGGCAGATTCTTTACCAGCTGAGCCACGAGGGAAACCCCCATACTGGGGAATGATAGTTTATTACTTAATTCAGTTCATAGTGGCACAGATCCATCATAGTTGATAACATGGTTGCATCAGTCAACTTGAATTTTTCTCAAAATTCCAGGTATAAGTACCACTGTTCAAATTGAAAAATTGTTCCTGGAGTTAAGTGTGTGGTGATCAATGTTTGAGAATGGATAAAGAGCATAAAAAATATACCATGACCATTGAACCCCCTGGAAAACAACCAGGGAGTATTTTTCCATTTTGACAGCTTGCTTATGTGAGTCTTATCCTCAATCATTACAGAAAATTCTACTAGCGTTTGTAATCTTTGGAAAAAAAAAAAAAAAGAATGAATACTTCTAGTTATTGCTAAGTCAATTTATTAACTTTCAGCCACTCACTGTCAATCACAAGTCTGGTGTTTTTATTCATACAGTATGTATGAAACAAAATTATAAAGTATCAACTTGGGAGAGCTGAGGCCATGTGTAAGTAGGGGTGATTTTTAAAGGGGAGAAGCAAGAGGATTTTCTCCTTGCTTACAAAGGTAAAATAAAAATTTCTTTTTCCGAGATGAAAGTGATTATAGATACCATTTACTCCTATCCAATCTCTTCATTTATTGACTGAGAAAATTATTCAGGGAAGTTGAAACTTTTGCTTGAATTTATATGGAGAATCCAAGGGACGGGGGAGCCTGGTGGGCTGCCCTCTATGGGGGTCACACAGAATTGGACACAACTGAAGGGACTTAGCAGCAACAGCAGCAGCAGGGCTTCCCAGGTGGCTTACTTGGTAAAGAATTTGTCTGCCAATGCAGGAGACACAGGAGACATGGGTTTGATCCCTGAGTTGGGAAGATTCCCTGGAGGAGGAAATGGCAACCCACCCCAGTGTTCTTGCCTGGGAAATCCCATGGACAGAGGAGCCTGGTGGTCTCCAGTCCATGAGGTCACAAAGAGTGGGACATGACTGAGCACGCACACACACAGCTGCTAATTGTCTAATATGGGACTAGTACTAGGCAAAGTAAGAAACGTCTGCTAAAAAGAATTAAAAAAGAAACTTCTACTAGATCTCATGATTTTGAGACTGATACCCAAGAGTGCTTAATACAAAATCTTATTCTTTTTGTGCTATCATGTTGCTTGTCTACTAAATAATAACAGAAAAGATTTGTTGCAGCATCCCATGGATGGAGGAGCCTGGTAGGCTTCAGTTCATAGGGTCGCTAAGAGTCGGACACAACTGAATGACTTCACTGTCACTTTTCACTTTCATGCATTGGAGAAGGAAATGGCAACCCACTCCAGTGTTCTTGCCTGGAGAATCCCAGGGACGGCGGAGCCTGGTGGCCTGCTGTCTATGGGGTCGCACACTACTGAAGTGACTTAGCAGCAGCAGCAGCATGATAATCATCAGTGTAAACACGAACACAAGCATTTTATAGCATTTACTAAGTGCCAGGAGTGAGAGAAGCACTTTACCCATGCTATCTCATTTGGGCTCCACGATAACCCTGTGAGACAAGTAATGTCATTATTCCTATTTTATAGATGAAGACTGTGAGAAGCAGAGTTGAGGTAGTAACTTCTCCAAGACCACAGGATAAGGGACGAAATCAGGTTGGAACCCATGGTGCTTCTGGCTTCAGACTGTGCCTTCCAGCGCCGTGTATTCAGCCTGTCACTTGCGCAGCACTTTATGGTTTATATAGTCTCACCCCCATTAACCCTTAGGCTGACACTCTAAGTCACGTGTGCCTACGGCTGTCGTCTTACACATGAGAATGTGAGCTCATCGAGGATCAGCGCTTTTCCAAGTGAAAGCAGCTGGTAGCTTACAGAAGCTGGTCTGTCTGAAAATTTTCATGCTGATGAATTCTATCTGAGCTGAAGATTAGCAGAAGGATGGACAATAATTAAAGTTCACATTGCTGGAAGTTTTCCAGGGACCCTGATTACTGGGGAGAATTTAGGGTATTAATGGGCTTCCCTGGTGGCTCAGAGGTTAAAGAATCTGCCTGCAATGTGGAACACCTGGGTTCAATCCCTGGGTTGGGAAGATCCCCTGGAGAGGGGAACAGCTACCTACTCCAGTATTCTTGCCTGGAGAATTCCATGGACAGAGGAGCCTGGTGGGCTACAGTCCACAGGGTCACAAAGAGTTGGACATGACTGAACGACTTTCATTTTACTGGGGTATTAACAGGTTCAGAAAGGAGGAAATTCTAACCAGAAAAATTTTAGGGGTACTTACATGTCAAAGCTGTTTATTGTCACCCTGCTTATTTAATTGCTATGCAGAGTACATCATGAGAAATGCTGGGCTGGAAGAAGCACAAGCTGGAATCAAGATTGCCGAGAGAAATATCAATCACCTCAGATATGCAGATGACACCACCCTTATGGCAGAAAGTGAAGAGGAACTCAAAAGCCTCTTGATGAAGGTGAAAGAGGAAAGTGAAAAAGTTGGCTTAAAGCTTAACATTCAGAAAACAAAGATCATGGCATCTGGTCCCATCACTTCATGGGAAATAGATGGGGAAACAGTGGAAACAGTGTCAGACTATTTTTTTGGGCTCCAAAATCACTGCAGATGGTGATTTCAGCCATGAAAGTAAAAGACACTGACTCCTTGGAAGGAAAGTTATGACCAACCTAGATAGGCATATTGAAAAGCAGAGACATTACTTTGCCAACAAAGGTCCGTCTAGTCAAAGCTATGGTTTTTCCAGTGGTCATGTATGGATGTGAGAGTTGGACTGTGAAGAAAGCTGAGCGCTCAAGAATTGATGCTTTTGAACTGTGTTGTTGGAGAAGACTCTTGAGAGTCCCTTGGACTGCAAGGAGATCCAACCAGTCCATTCTAAAGGAAATCAGCCCTGGGATTTCTTTGGAAGGAATGATGCTAAAGCTGAAACTCCAGTACTTTGGCTACCTCATGCAAAGAGTTGACTCATTGGAAAAGACTCTGATGCTGGGAGGGATTGGGGGCAGGAGGAGAAGGGGACGACAGAGGATGACATGGCTGGATGGCATCACTGACTCGATGGACATGAGTCTGAGTGAACTCTGGGAGTTGGTGATGGACAGGGAGGCGTGGCGTGCTGCAGTTCATGGGGTCGCAAAGAGTCGGACACAACTGAACGACTGAAATGAACTGAACTGAACTGAATTCTAGCCAAGAGCAGTACTTCACTGGAAGTTCATCACCCTCTCAAGGACAAAAGACAACCATTTAGCCCATTACTATTCCATTGCTGTAATTACATAAAAACCCACATTGTCTTCCACACTTAATAGATCACCATTTTTTAATACTGAACTTTTAATTTAAAAAGCTTATCAATTTTCCTAAAAGCTTTAGATCGTATATATTTGCATAAAAGTGAACCTAATTTGTTGTTGTAAAAGCCTTCTCTAAGAAATGTATGATAAGAATCTTATAGTAAAATTACTATTAATATCTGTTGTTAAATACCAATGTATGTAAAGGATGAACATTAAATGTAGATGTTAAATAAACCTATATAGGATAATTTTAATTATTATATTTTGTTTCCTATGTATGCAATACAAAAATGTGGTTATTTTTCTCCTCAAATGGTTTTGTCTTTAGCATATTGGCTGCTATTAACATTATTTTGTTTTTGCTATTCCAAATGGAAGCACTACCTAAATACTGAAGAAGATCCCAAGGAAGAAAGTAACTATGCAAGAGTATTAATGAAATTATTAATTTGGACTTTGTTTATAATTTCTAATTGATGAAATTTAGATTGACGCTTACAATGACCAGGCTCCACTGGAAATTTCTGAAGCAAAATCAGTGAGGGAGCCAGGAATGCATCTTTTACAAATCAGAAGACATTGAAAAATTATTTTAATAGTTAGTTATTAAGAGCATCTTAGTCTGGTCAGGCTTGCAATAACGTAATACCGTAGTAAGAGTGCCTTATAAACAACAGAAATTTATTTCTCGTAGTGGGAAGTCTGAGAAGGCCAAGATTAAGAGTCGGCAGATTTAGTATCTAGTGAGAGTTTCCTGGTTCATCAACAGCTGCCTTTTCTGTGTGGCTTCTTAAAGTGAGAGAGGAAGGCAGTTTTGGGTCTCTTTTATAAGGACACTCACCCTATTCATGAGGGCTTCACCATTATAACCTAATTACCTTACAAAGGCTTTGCCTCCAAATTCCACAATATGCAGGTTAATATTTAACATATAAATTTGGGGGACACAAATATTCAGTCTGTTGTACCCGCTATAAAAAATGGCAAAAAAAAAAAAAAAAGGCAGCTTTATTCAAACCCGTAAAGAATGGACTGCTATTTATTATATGATTACATTCTGGCAGGGGTGAGGAAGGAATATTTTGCTTACCAAATAGGAAAGAAAGGATGTATGTTTAAGCAAAAAGTTCTAAAAAATTTCAATATGGCCCATGCTAATTAGAAATAATTTTTAAATTACTGCAATAGAAATATTATTTCTACCATAAATTCTACATACTTGAAATAATTGCATTTGAATACTTTAATTTGGATTTTACTTACATGAATTGAAATTTCTTTCTCTTCAAGTCATTTCAGTTAAACATACACACACATACACACACACACTTACTTTTTAAAATGGTAGTAAGTTTTTTTTCCAGTTTGTGGTGTAGTAGGTGCACAATGAATATCTGTTGCATAAATACCTCCTACATAAATAGGTGTATAGGGCTTCCCTGGCAGCTCAGATGGTAAGCAATCCACCGGCAATGCAGGAGACCCGAGTTTGATCGCTGGGTTGGGAAGACCCCTTGGAGAAGAATACCCACTCCAGTATTCTTGCGTGGAGAAGTCCACGGCAGAGAAGCCTGACGGGCTTCAGTCCATGTATGGATAAATGTTAATTGACTTGTGTGTTAGTTTTCTAGTACTGCCAAGTTGCCAAAAATTTAAGGACTTAAAATGCAATTTTACTATTTTACAAATAAAATAGAGATAATAACAATCATTATCTCTGAGGAGAGTCTGTTTTTTTTTTTTCGGTCTCAGCTTCTCAAGGACGCCAGCAGTCCTTGGCCCATGGCTCCTTCTCTTACAACACTTCAACCCCTGCTCTTGTCATCACTGATGACATCAGAGTGTCATCACTCTTTTACTGATCTTCTTGCTTTTATAAGTGACACTTAAAAAGTTACTTTTATAAGTAACTTGTGGTTACATTTGGTTCATCTTGATTATTCAAGGTGATTTCCCATCTCAAGGTTTTTAATTTAATTCCATCTGCAAATTCTCTTTTGCCAAGTAAGATAACATGGGAATTAAGATGTATACATTTGGGAGGGTATTATTCAGCCTAACATTGTTCATTTTCTGCCCCCCCCAAAAGATTCTTATCCATCCAAATATAAAATACATTCCCTCCATCCCAAACTTTCAGTCTCAACCCCTTAAAGCATCAGCTCAAGTCCAAAATATCATCTAAGCTTCATGAACCTAAAAATCCCCAATTTCATCATCTAAGTCATCTTAAAATAAATCACGGATAAAGCTCTGAATATAATCCATTCTGAGACAAAATAGCTTTTCATCTGTGGACCTGTTAAACTAGAAGACAAGTTTTCTGCTTCCAAAGTACAATGGTGAGCTGGGTACAAGATCGCATTTATAGATAGTCCCATTCTAAAAAAGAGAAAATGAAAGAAAAAAGTAGCCACTGATTCCAAGCAATTTGGAGATCCAGACAGAAAAACATCATTAGACCTCAAGGCCTGGAAATACCCCTTTGGCTTGAGGCTCCGCCTTCTGGACCTGCTGTCTCACCCTCTTGCTTGAAAAGCAGTCATTTCGCTTTTTCTTGAAGAGCCGCGCATGTTTGCAGCTGAATGGTGTTGTCAGCCTGCTTCCTGCCTGAAGAACGTTGAGAGTCCAAGGAACTTCTTTTATTTCATCCTGTCTCTTTCCCTTGCATTCCAAGCTGGCAGTGTTTCTGCTGGTAAAGAATTCTCGTGGTCCTCTGTGTATGTCACTTCATCAGACAAGTGATTCCGCCACAGATCTTTCCTGAAAAAATTCCCATCTCTGTTCTTGGCTTCTGCTGAGATGATTGAGAGAATCCATGCACTGCAAGTTCTTCAGAGAGCTGTCTCTATGATTGAATACTCTTTCTCTCCTTCCAAGGCAGTAGTAAAAGGTGGTCCAACTATACTCCTGGCTCTTTCTAGCATGCTTTCCTAACAGTTACTCCCCTATTTTTAGCATCTTCTGCAATCTGGACAGGCTGAGAATTTCCCAAATCATCAACTCCTCATTTTTTCTTTTTTAATGCTTAACAGTTCTTCACTAAATTTCTGTTTCCTCTTGCATTTTACTATAAATAATAAGGACAAACCAGTTCACACCTTCAACATTCTGCTTGGAAATCTCTTCAGTTAAACGTCCAAGTTCATTGCCTACAAGTCTGCTTTCCACATAACTAAATTGTGAAGGATCAGATCAGATCAGATCAGTCGCTCAGTTGCGTCCGACTCTTTGCGACCCCATGAATCAAAGCACGCCAGGCCTCCCTGTCCATCACCAACTCCCGGAGTTCACTCAGACTCATGTCCATCAAATCAGTGATGCCATCCAGCCATCTCATCCTCTGTCGTCCCCTTCTCCTCCTGCCCCCAATCCCTCCCAGCATCAGAGTCTTTTCCAATGAGTCAACTCTTCACATGAGGTGGCCAAAGTACTGGAGTTTCAGCTTTAGCATCATTCCTTCCAAAGAAATCCCAGGGCTGATCTCCTTCAGAATGGACTGGTTGGATCTCCTTGCAGTCCAAGGGACTCTCAAGAGTCTTCTCCAACACCACAGTTCAAAAGCATCAATTCTTCGGCACTCAGCCTTCTTCACAGTCCAACTCTCACATCCATACATGACCACAGGAAAAACCATAGCCTTGACTAGACAAACCTTTGTTGGCAAAGTAATGTCTCTGCTTTTCAATATGCTATCTAGGTTGGTCATAACTTTCCTTCCAAGGAGTAAGTGTCTTTTAATTTCATGGCTGCAGTCACCATCTGCAGTGATTTTGGAGCCCAGAAAAATAAAGTCTGACCTGTTTCCACTGTTTCCCCATCTATTTCCCATGAAGTGATGGGACCGGATGCCATGATCTTCGTTTTCTGAATGTTGAGCTTTAAGCCAACTTTTTCACTCTCCACTTTCACTTTCATCAAGAGGCTTTTTAGTTCCTCTTCACTTTCTGCCATTGTGAAGGATACCATTCAGCTAAGTTCATGCCACCATATAACAAGGATCCAATTTCTGTTCCTTTCCAACAGTGTGCTTCTCATTTTCACCTGAGCCCTCACCAGCAACACTTTTGACATCCATTTTTCTATCAACAGTCTGTTTATGGTGATTCAGCTATTCTCTAAGACAAACAGGTCTCCTCTATCATGCTTCTGAAACTGCAATAGCAGAGTTATTAGCATCCATAGAGATGGATGTTAACCATATATCTCCTGTTCAAGGCAATCTCAGCTTCTTGTATCATGCCCCTCAAATTTTTTTCCAACTTTTTTCATTGCTTAATTCCAAAGCAACTTCCACTTATTTAGGAATTGTACTCCACTCCCAGGACTCAACGTCTGTATTAGTTTTCTGTTGCTGCTGTAACTGCCATAAACTTCATGGTTTAAAGCAACACAGATTTTTTGAAGTACAGTTTTAGAAGTTAGGACTCCTGAACGGGTGAATCAGTGTATAGTTTTCTCACTCCACAATAAGTGAATACATGTGTTTCTCATATTCACATGGAACACATGCAAAAATTGACCACATATAAAATAATTCTCAATAAATTTCAGAATTCATATTACTCCAATCATTTTCTCTTATCATACACAGTTAAGGTAGAAGCAAAATTTAAAAGTTAACTAGAAGATCCCTGACACTGGAGAATATTTTAAAAATTTCAAAGTAAATTATGAGTCAAATAAAAAACAGAAATTAGAAGATTCTAAGATCTGTATGGTAATGAAAATATGATATTTCCTCCAAATGAATTTGGAATAAAATTTATATTATTTTTAAGTTTATACTGAAAAGTATAAATGCTGAAAGTTAATGAGCTAATATTATCTTAAAATTATAAACAAAAATATCTAGAATAAAGTATAAGGGTAATTTTTGGTTTCCCTCTTTTTAAATTAAATTTTCAATAAATTTTAAACATGTATGTATATATTAGATTGGGCTTCCCAGGTGGCACAGTGGTAAAGAATCCTACCAATGCAGGAGACACAAGAGATGTGGTTCTGATTGTTGGGTCGGGAAGATCCCCTGGAGGAGGAAATGGCAACCTGCCCCAGTATTCTTGCCAGGGAAACTCCATGGACAGAGGAGCCTGGCAAGCTACAGTGCATTGGGTCTCAGAGAGTTGGACACAACTGAGCACAGCACACACACATGTATCTAGATTAATATATGAAACATGTCCATCACCCTAGAAATTCCTCATTCCTAATACCGGTGCCCCATTTCCCCAGGGGTAATTATCATTTGGAATTCTCTCACCATAGATTAATTTTAACTGTCTTTTATTCACATAAATGTAATTTCATAGTATATATGCTTTTGAACAAGGCTTATTTCAATCAACAAAGTTTCTATGTCTTGTATCAGTGGGTAAACATGTTTAACTTTAGTTATCCAAATATAATTTCACAGTATTTTCCTGTTTGGCTTGCCCTTTCTACATAAAATATCAAAAGTCTCATGCTGCATGTAACTTCTATTTTCCTGGGATTTTTTTTTTTAATTGGGATTATTCGATAACATTTCTCTCTGCTATTTACTCAGACAGACCTATTTCTATTTCTATCAATCTCTATCCTTCTCTTTGAGGCTTTCCCTTTCTACTTTGTCTATGAAAACTTCCTTTTTCTCCTCCACTAACCTTACCCATCATGATCTTTTAGAGTTGGGCCAGAATGCAGGGAAATTTCCCGGTGGTCCATGGTTAAGACTTTACCTTCCAACACAGGGGGTGCAGGTTCAATCCCTGGTCAGGGAGCTAAGATTCCACATGTCTTGTGCCAAAAAAACCAAAACATAAAACAGAAGCAATATTGCAACAAACTCAATAAAGATTTAAAAAAATGGTCTACATCAAAATAAATCTTTAAAGTCTTAAAAATATTATTTTTAATCACAATACATGGTTCTGTATGATAACATGATTTTTTTAAAGGTTTAGTTTTATATTTTCTTCGGAACTTAATAACTGGGTCATGTATGTAGGATTTTGAAGGTGGCAATTACAAATTTCTGCAGAAGTAATAGAATGATGTTGAATAGAATAGATATTAAAAAGCAGAGACATTACTTTGCCAACAAAGGTTCGTCTAGTCAAGGCTATGATTTTTCCAGTGGTCATGTATGGATGTGAGAGTTGGACTATAAAGAAAGCTGAGCACCAAAGAATTGATGCTGTTGAACTGTGGTGTTGGAGAAGACTCTTGAGAGTCCCTTGGACTGCAAGGAGATCCAACCAGTCCATCCTAAAGGAGATCAGTCCTGGGTGTTCTTTGGAAGGAATGATGTTGAAGCTGAAACTCTAATACTTTGGCCACCTGATGCCAAGACCTGACTCATTGGAAAAGACCCTGATGCTGGGAAAGATTGAAGGTGACAGGAGAAGGGGACGACAGAGGATGAGATGGTTGGATGGCATCACTGACTCAATGGACATGGGTTTGGGTGGACTCCAGGAGTTGGTGATGGACAGGGAAGCCTGGTGTGCTTCGGTTCATGGGGTCACAAAGAATCGGACACGACTGAGCGACTGGATTGAACTGAACTGAGTAGAATAATGTACCACTTTTCAGGCTACTGGATAACACAGAGGTACAATCACACGCTTATGGGATCTTGTTTGCTCTATGTTTGTGGTATGTTGTTGTTCAGTCCCTCGGTCGTGTCCGACCCCTTTGCGACCCCATTGACTGCAGTACGTCAGGCTTCCCTGTCCTTCACCATCTCCTGGAACTTGCTCAAACTCATGTCCATTGAGTCGGTGATGTTTATGGTACCCTAGTGCCAAATTAAGATGTGGATCTCAATATCATAGAAGGCAGTGCTTTAGGCTGCTCTTGAGGTTTGCTGTATGGAATTGATCCATGGTCTTCTCATCTAGCCTCCTGTTGCTCCACCATCCTTAGGGTGTTGTCCTTAAACACAGGACCTGAGATGATGTACCTCCATGTCCTCATTCCAGCTGTCAAGAAGTGAAAAAATAAGAGGGGTATGTATGCACCTCCTTTTTAAATGACTAACTTTGTTGCTGCTGACTTTACTCAGCTGATACCTCATTATGTAGAACTTAGTCATGTGGTTGCACCTGGCATCAGAGGGGACCTACCTGGGAAATCCCATGGACGGAGGAGCCTGGAGGGCTACAGTCCATGGGGTGGCAAAGAATCAGACGTGACTGGGCACAGCACAGCAGCGGTACTTTCAAAATGTGTAGCCAGATTTTAAAGACAATCCAGTTTAATTCCTATTCTATTTAAAGTCCATACATTTGGTTGGCTAATGATAACCTAGTTGCTCTCAATTGAATTAAATTCAATGGTCATGTTCGTTACTATGGAAACTTTCACATCTTGTGGACTCCTTACAATCCCCTTGCCCAGAGGCCACACATGGCATCATGGGATAGTTTTACTGCTGAGCAGACATCATGATTTCCTTGCTCCTTGGAACAAATCCTTTCCTTATCTTTTCCATTTTTCCATGGCTTTTTCATGCTTTCTATGTGCGGGAGCAGTTTCTCAGCCCTGGGACTATTCACATTTTGGGTTAAGCAGTTCTTTGTTATCAGGGGATGTTTAACAGCATTCCTGGTCTCTACCAGTAGATGCCAATAGCAACCCCTCCTTATGAGTGCATGCTCAGTCGTGTCTGACTCTTTGTGATTCCCTGGACTGCAGCCTGCCAGGCTCCTCTGTCCATGGGATTTGCCAGGCAAGAATACTGGAGTGGTTTGCCATTTCCTTCTCCAGGGGATCTTCCCGACCAAGGGATTGAACCTATGTCTCTCTCCTGTGTCTCCTGCATTGCAGACAGATTCTTTACTGCTGAGTCACTGGGGAAGCCTCAACCCCTCTTATTTGTGATAATTATAAGTGTCTGCCAACTTTGCCAAATGACTCCTAGAGGCTTTGAGCTATGTTAATTTGCTTCCACCCATGGATGCAGGAGCCTGGTGGGCTGCAGTCCATGGGGTTGCTAAGAGTCGGACATGACTGAGCAACTTCACTTTCACATTTCACTTTCATGCATTGGAGAAGGAAATGGCAACCCACTCCAGTGTCCTTGCCGGGAGAATCCCAGGGATGGGGGATCCTGGTGGGCTGCCATCTATGGGGTCACACAGAGTCGGACACGCCTGAAGCAACTTAGCAGCAGCAGCAGCAGTTCCACTACAGTGAATATAATTGGTAAGGGAAAGGCAATTTATTAACTTGTCAGAGATTACCTATAAATCAGAACTCTGACCTACTTTTGTACTACCTGTAATCATAGTTGAAATTTTTACTCTGTGTGTTATTAATCTAAAATATCAGTATTTTCCTGAGAATATATAACTATAATCATAATAATATGCAGTTGTAACCATGCATAACTTTAGCTACTTTAAAAACATTTTTAAAAATTTGATGTCTAGATTTTGGTCTATAATTCATTGTTTTTTGAGGCCAATTCTAAAACTTTCATAACCCAAATAATTCTAATATCCTTGAAAATCAGAAATTAATCTTAAATATATGATAAAGGTCCAACAAGAAAACTTGGTTCATATAGACATCGGTTTGACAGATCTTTTTTTCATACTGAAGATCTAACCCTATATTTCAGTTCAGTTCAGTCACTCAGTTGTGTACGACTCTTTTGACCCCATGGACTGCAGCACGCCAGGCTTCCTTGTCCATCACCATCTCCCAGAGCTTACTCAAGCTCATGTCCATAGAGTCGGTGATGCCATCCAACCATCTCATCCTCTGTTGTCCCCTTCTCCTCCCGCCTTTAATCTTTCTCAGCATCAGGGTCTTTTCCAGTGAATCAGTTCTTTGCATCAAGTGGACAAAGTATTGGAGTTTCGGCTTTAGCATCAGTCCTTCCAGTGAATATTCAGGACTGATTTCCTTTTTTTGTGTGTGTGTGTGTAATAAAGTTTTATTAAAGTATAAAGGAGCTAGAGAAAGCTTCTGACATAGGCATCAGAAGGGGGCAGAAAGAGTACCTGCTTGCTAGTGTTAACAATGAGGTTATATAATCCAAAGAATGTCTGGAGGTTGTAAAGACCTCATCAGACCTACTCCCATAATTTACATTTTAAGATAACAGAAGGTTGAATCCAAAGACTGTCCTTAGGCAGGATACATTATTGTTATATAATCCTAAGGAATGTGATTTCCTTTACAATTGACTGGTTTGATCTCCTTGTTTAAGGTTTGACATTTGCCCTGGTGATAGAAACAAATACGGAAATGTAGTTTGAAATGGCTGGTTTGCAGGATAATTTATAACTGTGTGGAGAAATATTTCTCTTTACCCAGGAGACACAATAAAGAAGAAATTCATGTTGCTCAATAAATATTTGTTGAATGATGGAACAGTCATTCAATAAAGAAGAAGGCATTAAAAAAAGCCTATTGATTATAGTTCATATAACTCTAAAATACAGTCTCCAGATGTTTCTGAATCCTCAGAACTGGATCTTCATAAAGTTAAAATATTAAGATTAAAAGAGAGAAGTTGCCTTTAATAAGGCATTTGTCAATCAAGGTGATGGCTTTTCTAGAAAATAACAAAATTAGAAATGCTTCAAATCCTATAAAAAAACAAACAGCATGAAGTAAGTCAAAAAGAGAAAGACAAATATTGTATATTAGCGCATATATGTGGAATCTAGAAAAACGGTTCAGATGAACCTATATGCAGAGCAGGAGTAGAGAAGTGGATGCAGAGAACAGAGGTGTAGACACAGTGGGGAAGAGGGGATGGGATGACCTGAGAGGGTAGTGTTGACGTGTATACACTACCGTGTGTAAATCAGAGAGCTGAGCTCATCGCTGTGTGGCACAGTGAGCTCAGCTCAGTGCTCTGTGGTGCCCGGGATGGAGGGTAGGTGGGAAAACTGCAGTTCAGAGCAGGGTGAGTATGTTACCTAACAGACATTTGTGCGTGCTCATTCGTGTTCCACTCTTTTGTGACCCCATGGACTCTAGCCCACCTGTCTATGGGATTTCCCAGGCAAGAACACTGGAGTGGGTTGCCATTTCCTTCTCCAATAAATGCTTTTACTTCTCTTTAAAACAATATATGGAATTTTCCCCTTCTTCTAAGCCTATTTCAAAAAAAGTAATTTTTTCCCTCAAAAAACTCTCTAGCTTTTCCTTTACAGGTTAAGTATAATATATTCCCAAAAGAGTTACAGAGAGGGACATAACGCTCAGCAGCCACCACCCAACTCAAGAAATTAAACATTACAGAATTCTTGTAGAATCAGTGATGATTAGGGTGTACTTGATAGGTGTTTTGAACCAGATTTCTTAGAAATGAATTTCAAAGCAGGGTCTGCAGCCCCTGAGGTACCCAGAAGTTTGCTAAGATCCAGCAAGATCGGGCTTCCTCTGGGAAGAGTTGCCGGGTGGTGGGGGAAGGTGGGGGACAGCAGTGGGTGGGGCCTGGTTATGCCCATCCCTCACCCTCCCTATGCTCCAGGCGCCCAGCGCATCCTCACTCCGCCCTTCAGTCAGGCCCTGGACCCACTCCCCACCCCCACACCTCCCAGGGCCATGGAGGGTACCTGGCGGACTCCATCTGCGTCCTTTTTGTCTTGCTGAGAATCCCTACACTCCCCGCACCCGGACTAGGCTCCTGACCAGGCTCCAAACCAGATGCACTGGCTTCCCTTCTGATGTTCAAAGAGCACATTTCCTGATGGAGGGGGTTTGGGAGGAAGGGGCCAGAAAAACAAAATAAAATGTAAACAACATTTTTTTTAAATTAAAATTAAAAATTTAATTTTAGAGAAAGTGGGTCAGAGACAGTGACCTGATAGACTGTGATGATGGATCGGACTTGTTTCAAGATGAGTGGCTGGAAGATTTTTTGCCTTGGATCTGCAGTAGCTTTGCAAGGCATGTAGACTGCTCTGCCGCGGGAGTGTCTATCTCCTAACCAGTCACATGCTGTGCAGTATCGATCTCTCAGTTGCAATTGCTGTGATTTGGTTGACATTGAACTATTTCTTTTCTAGCCCTTAATTCAAAAATGTCTTGGTACTATCACATATATATATATATGTGAAGATATATACATACTTCTGCATATAAATATGGTATTCTGCATATATATATAGATATAGATATCGTATGTGCTTACTCAGTCATGTCCAACTCTTTGTGACCTTATGAACAGTAACCCACCAGGCTCCTCTGTCCATGGGATTCTCCAGGCAAGAATACTGGAGTGAGTTGCCATTTCCTTCTCCAATATATACAGTACTTCTGCATACATATGTAATACTTCTGTCTATATTTTATTAATTTTAAAGAAAAAAATCATCAACTTTCTATTCTCACACGATCACCGTCTTCCCCTCCTGCCTCTGAGACTGACTGAGTCTCCTCTTTTCCCACTCTCCTCTGGACTCTCCTCACCCCCTGGTTTTTCCTCTTTGCTCGGTGACTTGATTCAGATCTGTTTCCTGAAGGCATATCACCTCACTTTGTGCCCTTCTCTCTGAGTCCTCACCTTCAGGGAGAACTCTGATTTTGAGTGATTATTTGGCTGTTTAGTTGTGTGTACCGGATTCCAGCATTCACCCAATACTGTACCCCACCATTGCTAAAAGGCCCTTTAAGGAGGGTCTGAACTTAACTCTTGATGCAAAAAAAAAAAAAAAAAAAAAAGGTCTTACCTTTTAGATCTGAGAGCAAAGTGAACAATGAAAGACCTGGATCTGGTGGAGTTACTTAAAACGACTTTCTTGCTTGCAAATTCATCTACCATTGAACAGAAGGAGATTATAAGTACCATCTGGTTTTAACACATTATTTAACAGATGGGGAAAATATTGTTCTGGGAGGGCCACATTTTTGCAAGAATTCGCATGGCTAAGTTAGTGGTAGACTGAGCCCGTGTGCTCAGTTCTGTTGCAACATTCCAATCTGCCTGCACTTCATGCTTCTTCTGGTTTGATTCAGACCCAAGTGAAAATATGCCTGTTCTGAACTCTGAGGGCAGCCATTCATTTTGCTCTGTCTGCAAGCTTTCTTTAGCCGAAGCCTAGACTACCCTGCGGTACAAGGTGACCTGGGGTGACCATTGGTGCCTCTTTTTCCCCTGTTTTGTTGCTATTTGGTTCTTCTTGGTTTTCAAGGAGCCACCCCCTGAGACTTCCAAACTAGGATGTCCCTCCCTAGAACAGGGTCCCTATTTTCTGCAGTGAGACATACACCATTCCTTCCAAAGATATCAGATGTGTGCTCACCTCAACTTTTTCCTTGACCTCGGTCATGAAAGCCTGAGTGGCAACGAGCTTATCAGTCATCACAGATTTTAAAACTGACCTAGTACCAGGAATTGCACACATACCTTATATACATTATTATCTTATTTAGTCCTTACAATTATCCTTTGATATAGGTATACTCTTTCTTGTGAAGAAATAGAGGCTAGGGCATTAAGAAAATTGCCAGATATTAGCCTGTTTATAAGAGTCAGAGATAAAAATTCAACCCTTAATCTTTCGACTCCTGAGTTCTTAATCACTATTCTACACTGCTTCTGATAAAGACAAAGTAATTTAAAAAATAAAATCGCATCCTCTTTTTAATTCTTTCCCTTAAGACTACTTTTTATTATTACTATTATTATATTATCCATCACTTTAGGGATTATAAAAAACCTAAAGACTCAGAGGATACATGCACATGTGTGGCTGAATCCCTTCCCTGTTCACCTGAGACTATCGCAACATTTTTTTTTTTTTTTTTTAGACTTTACATAACTGTATTAGTTTTGCCAAATATCAAAATGAATCCACCACAGGTATACATGTGTTCCCCATCCTGAACCCTCCTCCCTCCTCCCTCCCCATTCCATCCTTCTGGGTCGTCCCAGTGCACCAGCCCCAAGCATCCAGTATCGTGCATTGAACCTGGACTGGCAACTCATTTCATACATGATATTTTACATGTTTCAATGCCATTCTCCCAAATCTTCCCACCCTCTCCCTCTCCCACAGAGTCCATAAGACTGTTCTATACATCAGTGTCTCTTTTGCTGTCTCGTACACAGGGTTATTGTTACCATCTTTCTAAATTCCATATATATGCGTTAGTATACTGTATTGGTGTTTTTCTTTCTGGCTTACTTCACTCTGTATAATAGGCTCCAGTTTCATCCACCTCATTAGAACTGATTCAAATGTATTCTTTTTAATGGCTGAGTAATACTCCATTGTGTATATGTACCACAGCTTTCTTATCCATTCATCTGCTGATGGACATCTAGGTTGCTTCCATGTCCTGGCTATTATCGCAACATTTTTAATCGGCTATACCCCAATGCTAAAATAATTTTTTTTTTAAAGAAACTTGCTTTGGATCTCAGAGGTTTTGGATTTAAACTCAAATTTGACTCCAGAATTTGCATTCTTTATCTGTCCTATTGCCTGTCCAATAATACTAATAAGCAATATTTACAGCATCACCACCTCACCATCAATGTTAGAATCATTATCTCAGACTCTTATATGGCGTTTACTTTATGGTGCGCTGGGTTCTAACTACTTTGTACACATTATCTTATGTTCTCTTCATAAAAACCCTGTTCCCCCATCATCCTAATTATCCAGCTGAGGATTTGCAGGGTCAGGGCAGTTAATTAAATGGCCCAAGCTCACACAGCAGTCTAGATCTAGCATCCAGCTTCTGACTTCTGTCCTGCATTTGTACAATGTTTTGTAGATTGCAAAGCCTTTTTATTTGCACCAATCCTTCTGTGAGTCTTATAAGTCAAGTGTCTTTATTTCCAGCATCTCACAAATAAGGAAATAGATACTCAGAAAGGATAAGCAACTCTCCAAGTGAAAAGAGCCAACAGGAACTGAACTCCAACAAGGGCAGTCTCAGCCAGACTTTCAGGCTGCCAAATAAGAATCTGAATTAGCCAGAAAAGGTGTGAGGATCAATACTTAGCCCTATTACAACATGCATTGCTGAAATGCCCTGGGGGAACCTATTAATGGGACTTTCAAGTACCATCAGGATCAGAAAGAAGGGGATTTAAATCAGTCTTTTAGTGTTTCTCAGATATAAATAGCCCACTACATGTGTCTCGATTTCACTTTGGGCAGAGGTAAATGTTTAACAAATATCTATTAACTTCTTAAAAAAATGTTTTTTAACTGGAGAGGTCCAGGTGTAAGTGTAAGTGAGAAGTTGGTGGACATTTCTTTCTTTTCAGTTCAGTTCAGTTCAGTCGCTCAGTCGTGTCCGACTCTTTGCGACCCCACGAATCACAGCACACCAGGCCTCCCTGTCCATCACCAACTCCCAGAGTTCACTCAGACTGATGTCCATCGAGTCAGTGATGCCATCCAGCCATCTCATCCTCTGTCGTCCCCTTCTCCTCCTGCCCCCAATCCCTCCCAGCATCAGGGTCTTTTCCAATGAGTCAACTCTTCGCATGAGGTGGCCAAAGTACTGGAGTTTCAGCTTTAGCATCATTCCTACCAAAGAAATCCCAGGGATGATCTCCTTCAGAATGGACTGGTTGGCTCTCCTTGCAGTCCAAGGGACTCTCAAGAGTCTTTTTCAACACCACAGCTCAAAAGCATCAATTCTTCGGCGCTCAGCCTTCTTCACAGTCCAACTCTCACATCCATACATGACCACAGGAAAAAACTTAGCCTTGACTAGACCGACCTTTGTTGGCAAAATAATGTCTCTGCTTTTGAATATGCTATCTAGGTTGGTCATAACTTTCCTTCCAAGGAGTAAGCGTCTTTTAATTTCACGGCTGCAGTCACCAGCTGCAGTGATTTAACCAGTCAATCCTAAAGGAAATCAATGCTGAATATTCATCGGAAGGACTGATGCTAAAGGTGAAACTCTAATACTTTGGCCATCTGATGGCGAAGAGCCCAATCGTTAGAAAAGACCCTGATGCTGGGAAAGATTGAAGGCAGGAGGAGAAGGGAACGACAGAGGATGAGATGGTTGGATGACATTACTGATTCAATGGACATGAGTTTGAGCAAGCTTCATGCACTGGAGAAGGAAATGGCAACCCACTCCAGTGTTCTTGCCTGGAAGCCTGGTGGGCTGCTGTCTATGCCGTCACACAGAGTTGGACACGACTGAAGTGACTTAGCAGCAGCAGGAGATGGTGGAGGACAGGGAATCCTGGCGTGCTACAGTGCATGGTGTTACAAAGAGTCAGACATGACTGAGCCACTGAACAACAACAACAAAAAGTTTAAGAGCGATCCTTTCCTAGAGTGGAGACTTAGAAATTAAGCCCAAACTTATTATTAAAAGACTCTCTTCTAATATTAATGTGATATTGATATATATTTCTCTGATAAATTATACTTTCAGTAAAATAAAACAAAGGATTGAAGATCTTTGTTTTCTTCTAAATGTTTGTTTTCAGCTTGGCATTTCTATTTATATTCCTGACAGATGAAACAGTTTCTTTTTTTTTTTTAAGTGAAGCATGGTTGATTTACAATGTTGTGTTAGTTTCAGGAATACAGCAAAGTGATTCAGTTATAGATACACATGTATATATGTACATATATATTCTTCTTCAGATTCTTTTCCATTATAAGTTATGCAGTTCAGTTCAGTCACTCAGTCGTGTCTGACTCTGTGACCCCATGGACTGCAGCACGCCAGACTTGCCTATCACCAACTCCCGGAGCTTACTGAAACTCATGTCCATCGAGTCAGTGATGCCATCCAACCATCTCATCCTCTGTCGTCCCCTTCTCCTCCTGCCTTCAGTCTTTTCCAGCAACAGAGTCTTTTCCATATAAGGTATTGAATATGGTTCCCTCTGCTTTGCAGTAGGTCCTTGTTATTTATCTATTTTAAGTATCTGTTAATCCCAAACTCCTGATTTATTCCTTCTCTCCCTCTTTCCCCTTTGATAAAACCATAAATTTGTTTTCTATGTCTGTGGGTCTATTTCTGTTTTGTAAGATTCCACATATAAGTGATATCATATTTGTCTTTCTCTGTGTGACTTATTTCACTTAGTATGATAATCTCTAGGTCTGCCTGTGTTGCTACAAATGGCGTTATTTCATTCTTTTTTCCTGTCTGCCTTGTGAAGTAGGAGATGGAGAAGACCATGTGTGGAAGCGGGAGGCCAGTTATGTGTTGTCCTTCTCCTGCAAGCTGATGGGATCATTTTTTATATTTCAGGTCTGGCACATAGCAGGAGACACAAAAGGCAGACAGCAGCATGAATGACAGTGTTGCAACTGGAATTCATTCAGGAAGAGTCAAAATCTTTCCTTTTTTACTCATGCTACTGGCTACAAAATTAGCTTTTCCAAACAATTTTCATTTATTTTCTTATACAAAATACTAACATTTGGTTCACTCTCAGTTCACGTTCTGAAGTTCACATCCTGACATTTGCCTATTCCCTTTGTCTATTTGACCTAATATCTATCTTTCCATTGTGGCCTCATAAGACACCTAGATTGCTCTTCAAAATTTCCCCCAGTTCCTTGCCTCTTTCTGCTTCTCCACGTGTCTCAGCTACTATCTTCCATGATTTACCCTTCCTCCTCTCTTAATGCTTCCAGGTATTTGAGGACCTTTAAGATACAGATCAGCATTTGTCTCTTGCAAACCATGACCAGTTTCATCCCTTCAAGACCACTGCCTTGGCTTTCCTGGTATTGCAAACATCACACCCATTGGATTTATCCTCCACTTCTCACTACCCTGCCTGGCTGCCCTCTCCCCATCTACTCCTCAAAGCTAAATTCACTGAATTCTCCTTTGGTCCTGCCTTAGTTGCCATCACTGTTTCAGGTCCAAACCTGACTCAGGTAGAAGTTCTATGACCTGCTTCAGCCCATAGAGCTCTCCTCTGTTACACCTGACCTCCCACCCCAAGTGAGGCTGATGAAATCAACAAAGCCTCCCCTTGGAATTCTGGGACTTCTGAATCCTGAACTGTCCACTGTACCCTGGGTCCACTCTCCCACCAATGAGATCTTGGATGTTAATTTAATCCTAAATTTAGGGTTGACCTCAGTCCCCCATGGGTCCTCAATTCTGGTAACCTAATTATGGTTCTGAACCTTGCAAACCCCAGTTTCTCTCGTTGCCTCACCTTGTAGACTTGAATTTTTCTTTAATTTCGATTCTGAGTTCTCATTTTAATAACCAGTTTGTCTGCTGTGGTTGATTCATGAGGCTGCCTTGTGCTTTTGTGTAGTCTTTTCAGTGAACCTCAGCACCCAGATCCAGGGCCCTGCTGCCCTCAGAGGATTCTGATCTGCATGGTTGACAGCTGACGCCTTGCTTTGTGAACCTGCTAGGTGCTCTAGTCCTGCCATTTGTCTGACGTTTGCACAGAATGTGCAGTCAGCATACGCCATGAATCGCGTCTCCGCCCTGGGAGTTGCTGGTCCTTGCTATTATTGGGAGCCTGACTTCCAGCAGTCTTTGTCCTCGTGGGCAGGTCAAATTCCGGGTGTCAGCACCACCCTGGCCTTGCTTCCAGAAAACCTCCATACTTCCCTGATGGATACTCAGTGTATGTCAACGGAGTTTCTAAAGCTTCAAAAGTTGTATAGTCTTTCCAATAAATTTAACCTCTGAATTATCTTTCACCTTTCATCCTCATCCTTCTTAGCATGCAGTGTGGTACACATTAGATGCTTAATTCATGAAAGAAAAGAAAGTGAAAGTTGCTCAGTTGTGTCCGACTCTTTGTGACCCCATGGGCTATACAGTCCATGGAATTCTCCAAGCCAGAATACTGGAGTGGGTAGTCTTTCCCTTCTCCAGGGGAATCTTCCCAACCCAGAGATTGAACCCAGGTATCCTGCATGGCAGGTGGATTCTTTACCAGGTGAGCCACAGGGGAAGCTTAACTCATGACTATTGACAATAAATGAATCGGGAGCCTGAAGGCCACACATTCTAATCTTAATTTGGGTTCGTAAAAGGTCACTTAAACGTATGTGTCTTGTCAGTGAAGTGGGGATAATAATATTTGATTCCAGTGGTATGCCCACCAAAATAGGCACAGACATCTATCTCTATAAGGTTAATAATATTATATTAATCAAATATTACATCAGAGACTGCCCAAGCGTAAGACTGCTACGATCCAGCCATGGTTTAAGCTTTTCTTTTCGCTTGTCTTCTCAGCCACGTACAAATGACTGCATAAATTGATATAGAGTTCCATGTCCTATAAAAAAATATTGCAGGGCACAGTACTATCAAGTATGTAGCTTTTCTTTGTCATTTATTGAATAGAAACCATGAGCTAAAAATACCAGTTATAAACACACTGTTATATTTAAAATAGGTAACCAACAAGGACCTACTATGGAGCACAGGGAACTTGGCTCAATATTCTGTAATAACCTAGATGGGAAAATAATTTGAAAAGTATTAGATACATGTTTGGGTTTCCCAGACTGCACTAGCGATTAAGAATCCACTTACCAATGCAGGAGATCCAAGAGACACAGGTTCAGTCTCCGGGTTGGGAAGATCTCCTGGAGGAGGAAATGGCAACCCACTTCAGTATTCTTGCTGGAAAATTCCATGGACAGAGGAGCCTGGTGGGCTACAGTGCATGGGCGGCAAAGCATCGGACATGACTGAGCAACTGAGCACACACATATACACAGATACATGTATATGCATATATATACACACGAATATATATACACATGTACCTTACATACATTGTATCACTTTGTTGTACATCTGAAACTGATACAACATTGTAAATCAACTATAATCCAATATAAGGTAAAAATTAAAAGATAAAACTGCCAGTTGTAAGTCTTTATGAAGTAGTTTTCCAGATCAATAAGAGTAAGGAAAGACACGTTAGTTTTAAAAAATTGAAAATTTCTACAAGCCTGAATACCCTCACATGCGATGGTGTGGTCAGTCACCCAGAGCCAGACATTCTGGAGTGTGAAGTCAAGTGGGCCTTAGACAGCATCACTGTTAATAAAGCTAGTGGATGTGATGGAATTCCAGGAAAGCTATTCAAAACCCTAAAGGACGATGCCAACAAGGCGTTGCATTCAGTATGTCAGCAAATATGGAAGACTCAGCAGTGGCCACAGGACTGGAAAAGGGTAATCCTCATTCTACTTCCCAAGAAGGGTGGTACTAACCACGGGACAATTGCACTCATCTCCCATGCTAGTAAAGTCATGCTTAAACGTTGCCTGCTAGGCTTCAGCATTATGCGAGCCGAGAACTTCCAGATGTTAAGCTGGGTTTAGAAAAGGCAGAGGAACCAGAGATCAAATTGCCAATATTCGCTGGATCACGGAGAAAGCAAGGGAATTCCAGAAAAACATCTACCTCTGTTTCATTGACTACGCTAAAGCCTTTAACTGTCTGGATCATAACAAACTGTGAAAAACTCTAAAGAGATGGGAATACCAGACCATCTTAACCTGTCTTCTGAGAAGCTTGTATGCAGGTCAAGAAGCAAGAGTTAGAACCCTGTATAGAACAACTGATTGGCTCAAGATTGAGAAAGGAGTACAACAGGGCTATCTGGAGTCACACTGTTTGTTTAACCTATATGCTGAGCACATCATGAGAAATGTCGGGCTGGATGAGTTACAAATCAGAATCAAGATAGGCGGGAGAAACATCAACAACCTTAGATATGCAGATGATATCACTCTAATGGCAGAAAGCAAAGAGGAACTAAAGAGCCTCTTGATGAGGGTGAAGGAGGAGAGTGAAAGAGCTGGCTTAAAACTAAATATACTATAAAAGTTAAGATTATGGCATCCAGTCTCATTACTTCATGGCAGATAGAAGGGGAAAACGTGGAAGTAGTGACAGATTTCCTTCTCTTGGGATCTAAAATCACTGCAGATAAAATCAGAAGATGATTGCTTCTTGGCAGTAAAGCTATGACAAACCTAGACTCTGTGTGGAAAAGCAGAGATATTACTCTGCCGACAAAGAGTTGGACATGACTGAGCGACTGAACTGAACTGAAATGAACTGAACTGATGGTCTTCCCAGTGGTCACGTGCAATTGTGAGAGTTCGACCATAAAGAAGACAGAGTGCCAAAGAATAGATGCCTTTGAACTGTGGTGTGCAGAAGACTCGTGAAAGTCCCTTGGACAGCAAGAAGATCAAACCAGTCAATCTTATGGGAAATCAACCCTGACTCTTCATTGGAAGGACTGTTGCTAAAGATGAAGCTCTAGTATTTTGGTCATCTGAGGCAAACAGCTGACTCAATGGAAAAGTCCCTGATGCTGGGAACGATTGAGGGCAGAAGGAGAAGAAGGCATCAGAGGATGAGATGGCTGGGGGGCATCACCAAAGCAATGAACACAAACTTGGGCAAACTTTGGGAGATGGTAAGGGCCAGGGACACCTGGCATGATGCAGGCCACGGGGTCGCAAAGAGTCTGGGCGACTGAACAGCAACAAAAACATACCCTCAAATGAAGTGCTAGATGAGGTATGTTTCACAAATAAGATTTTCTTTTACTTTTGTAGAAGTAATATGATATCCATGCTGTATACTACAAAGATCTGCAGCAGTGGTAGTAATCTGCAGTGTGGTGGTTTAGTTGCTAAGTTGTGTACAACTCTTGCAACCACATGGACTTTAGCCTGCCAGGCTCCTCTGTCCTTGGGATTCTCAGGCAAAAATGCTGGAATGGATTGCCATTTCCTTCTCCAGGGGATCTTCCTGACCCAGGGATTGAACCCAAGTCTCCTGCATGGCAGGCAGACTCTTTAATGCTGAGCCACCAAGGAAGCCCAATCTGTAATAGATTTTCATATTTTATAATTAAACATATAAATAATCATGTTAAATTCATTAAAGGCTAAAAGTAGCTTTTATTGGTCATTTGGTAACTTTACCTACTGCTGCTGCTACTGCTGCTGCTAAGTCGCTTCAGTCGTGTCCAACTCTGTGCGACCCCAGAGACGGCAGCCCACCAGGCTTCTCCATCCCTGGGATTCTCCAGGCAAGAATACTGCAGTGGGTTGCCATTTCCTTCTCCAATGCACGAAAGTGAAAAGTGAAAGTGAAGTCATTCAGTCGTGTCTGACTCTTAGCGACCTCATGGCCTGCAGCTTACCAGGCTCCTCCATCCATGGGATTTCCCAGGCAAGAGTACTGGAGTGGGGTGCCATTGCCTTCTCCTACCTACTGCTAAATAAGGTCAATTTTCATTCCAATCCCAAAGAAAGGCAATGCCAAAGAGTGTTCAAACTACTGCACAATTGCACTCATCTCACACACTAGCAAAGTAATGCTCAAAATTCTCCAAGTCAGGTTTCAATAGTACATGAACAGTGAACTTCCAGATGTTCAAGCTGGATTTAGAAAAGGCAGAGGAACCAGAGATCAAATTGCCAACATCCGTTGGATCATCAAAAGAGCAAGAGAGTTCCAGAAAAAACATCTATTTCAACTTTACTGATTACTCCAAAGCCTTTGACCGTAGGAATCACAGCAAACTGTGGAAAACTCTGAAAGAGATGGGAATACCAGACCACCTGACCTGCCTCCTGAGAAATCTGTACACAGGTCAGTTAGAACTGGACATGGAAAAACAGACTGATTCCAAATAGGGAAAGGAGTACGTCAAGGCTGTATATTGTCACCCTGCTTATTTAACTTACATGCAGAGTACATCATGCAAAATGCCGGGCTGCATGAAGCAAAAGCTGGAATCAAGAATGCTGGGAGAAATATCAATAACCTCAGATATGCAGATGACACCACCCTTATGGCAGAAAGCAAAGAAGATCTAAAGAGCCTCTTGATGAAAGTGAAAGAGGAGAGTGAAAAAGTTGGCTTTAAACTCAACATTCAGAAAACTAAGATCATGGCATCTGGTCCCATCACTTCATGGCAAAAAGATGGGGAAACAATGGAAACAGTGTCAGACTTTATTTTTTCGGGCTCCAAAATCACTACAGATGGTGACTGCAGCCATGAAATCAAAAGATGCTTGCTCCTTGTAAGAGAAGCTATGACCAACCTAGACAGCATATTAAAAAGCAGAGACATTACTTTGCCAACAAAGGTCCATCTAGTCAAAGCAATGGTTTTTCCAGTAGTCATGTATGGATGTGAGAATTGGACTATAAAGAAAGCTGTGTGCCAAAGAATTGATACTTTTGACCTGTGGTGATGGAGAAGACTCCTGAGTGACTGAACTGAACTGAAATAAGTTTGTGCTAAGAGTACAAAATAATTTTCAGTTTTTGAAGCCATTTGGATTTGGAATTATACATCAAGGATCACAGACCCATATTCTGAAGAAAAAATTTGTTTCATTCTGGGTGTCTCCAGACACAGCAGGACCAGAGTATGTCAGCTGAAGGAACAAGAAAATTTGCGGGTTAGTAGAAAAAAGAACTTCCAGTTAAGGTCCCCCTAAAATGAACTACTAGTCCCTAGAAAAGTCACAAATTCCCATTCACTGTGGTCAAACAGAGACGAATTATGTAGTTGCCCTTTATTCTGTAGTATCTGATAACTCTCCATTGTTGTTCATTTCTGTTGTTCAGTCACTAAGTTGTGTCTGACTCTGTGACCCCATGGACTGCAGTACTCCAGGCTTACCTGACCTCTACTGTCTCCTAGAGTTTGCTCAGATATATGTCAGTTGAGTCAATGATGCTATCTAACCATCTCATCCTCTGCTACCCTCTTCTTTTACCTTCAGTCTTTCCCAGCATCAGGGTCTTTTCCAATGAGTCAGCTCTTTGCATCAGATGACCAAAGTATTGGAGCTTCAGCTTTAGCATCAGTCCTTCCAATGAATAGTCAGGGTTAATTTCCTTTAGGATTGACTGGTTTGATTTCTTTGAAGTCCAAGGGACTCTCAACAGTTTTCTCTAGCACCGCAATTCAAAGGTACCAATTCTTCGGTGCTCAGCCTTCTTTATGGACTAACTCTCACATCCGTACATGACGATTGGAAAAACTGTAGCTTTGACTGTGTTGGCAAAGTGATGTCTCTGCTTTTTAATTTGCTTTCTAGATTTGTTATAGCTTTCCTTTCAAAGAGCAAAGAAATGTCATGCCTGCAGTCACCACCTGCAGTGATTTTGGAGCCAAGAAAACAAAATCTGTCACTGCTTTCACTTTTTCCCCTTCTAATTGCGATGAAGTGATGGAACCAGATGCCATGATCTTAGTTTTTTGAATGTTCAGTTTTAAGCCAGCTTTTTCACTCTCGTCTTTCACCTTCATCAAGAGCTCTTTAGTTTCTCTTCATTTTCTGCCATTAGAGTGGTATCATCTGCATATCTGAGGTTGTTGATAGTTCTCCCAGTAATCTTGATTCCAGCTTGTGATTCATCCTGCCCAGAATTTTGCATGGTGTGCTTTGCATAGAAGTTAAATAAGCAGGGTGACAATATACAGCCTTGACATACAGCTTTCCTAATTTTGAACCAGTCTGTTGTTCTGTGTTCAGTTCTGTTGCTTTTTTTTTTTTAATTATTTATTCGGTTGCATCAGGTCTTCATTGCTTTAGTGGAATCTTTTGTCGTGGTGCACAGACTCTCTAGTTGTGGCACAGACTTAGGAGTGGCAGTGTGTGGGCTTGGTTGCTCCAAGGCATGTGGGATCTTAGTTCTCTGACCAGGGATTGAAACTGTGTCCCCTGCATTGCAAAGCAGATTCTTAACCACTGGACCACCAGGGAAGTCCCCTAACTGTTG
The DNA here is from genome assembly GCF_019923935.1 of Bubalus bubalis. NCBI lineage: Eukaryota > Metazoa > Chordata > Mammalia > Artiodactyla > Bovidae > Bubalus > Bubalus bubalis. The sequence continues at coordinate 8,298,780 of NC_059178.1, read as the reverse complement.
CTTCTTGACCTGCAATCAGGTTTCTCAGGAGACTTGTAAAATGGTCAGGTATTCCCATCATTTTAAGAATTTTTCACACCTTGTTGTGATCCACAGTGTCAAGGCTTAGCATAGTAAATGAGGCAGAAGTAGATGTTTTTCTTGAATTCCCTTGCATCCTCTATGACCCAATAAACGTTGGCAATTTGATCTTTGGTTCCTCTGCCTTTTCTAAACCCACATTTTACATCTGGAAATTCTTGATTCACATATTGCTGAAGCCTAGCTTGAAGGATTTTGAGCGTAATAACCTTGCTAGCATGTGAAAATGAGTGCAACTTGGTGGTAGTTTGAACATCCTTTGGCATTGCCCTTCTTTGGGATTGGAATGAAAACTGACCTTTTCCCAGTCCTGTGGCCACTGCTGAGTTTTCCAAATTTACTGACTTATTGAATGCAGCACTTTAACAGCATCATCTTTTAGGATTTTAAATTGCTCAGATGAAATTCTATCACTTCCACTAGCTTTGCTCCTAAGACTTATTGTGATGGAGTTAATTGCCCAAAATGCAAAAATACATATTTTTTAAATGAGTGAAAAAAGAACAATTTCTTTGTTTAAACAAAATATTACATTGTAAACAAATCTGAAATTTAAAGTCAAAAGCCAAACATTCAATAAACAAAGAGTACAATGGCACCCCACTCCAGTGCTCTTGCCTGGAAAATCCCATGGACAGAGGAGCCTGGTGGGCTAGTCCATGGGGTTACTAAGAGTCGGACAGACTGAGCGACTTCACTGTCACTTTTCACTTTCATGCATTGGAGAAGGAAATGGCAGCCCACTCCAGTGTTCTTGCCTGGAGGATCCCAGGGATGGGGGAGCCTGGTGGGCTGCCGTCTATGGGGTCACACAGAGTTGGACACTACTGAAGCGACTTAGCAGCAGAAGCAGCAGAGTGTAGGCAGGTATCTTGTCTGACTCGAGCAGCGCAGCCTGGTGATCATGGTTTGATACATGCGCAGGATATGTCTGGTACTCAGTAAGCAGTTGGGAATAAATTAATGAAAGACCATGTTCTGTCATCATGCTGCTGCTGCTGCTAAGTCGCTTCAGTCATGTCAGACTCTGTGCAACCCCATAGATGACAGCCCACCAGGCTCCCCCGTCCCTGGGATTCTCTAGGTAAGAACACTGGAGTGGGTTGGTTGTCATTTCCTTCTCCAATGCATGAAAGTGAAAAGTGAAAGTGAAGTTGCTCAGTCATGTCCGAACCTTAGCAACCCCATGGACTGCAGCCCACCAGGCTCCTCCATCCATGGGATTTTCCAGGCAAGAGTGTTGGAATGGGGTGCCATTGCCTTCTCCGTCTGTCAGTATAAACACACTTAAAATTTGTAAGTGCGCTTTAAATTTGTAATTTGGAAATTCGATAATAGGCATCGAAAGATGTTATTCCTCCTGAAGTTTCTGTTTTAAGTAGGGCTAGCTGTTGTCATCCCATTGTATAACTCAAATACTTTAAGATTACTTTTTATTTAGTGAACGCACGCCTGCTATTGCAATGGGTTGAGTTTTGTGAAAAATATAATAAAGACCCCCGATAGTGTTATTATGATAATTATATATAAAACACATTTACAGGATGCTTCATATTTATTTTTAATTTTAATAATTCACTGAATCTCTCTATTTAGATGAATGAAAAATGACTTTTTCCCCCTAAGGCTGCTCATCTACCAGAGTTCTCTCAACTACGTGTCAGCCAAGATTTTTGGATTTCTTTTTGGCTATAAATCCTGCACAAGATGAAGGTTTCTCATAGGAGATTGTGGCAACACAATGAAAGATACCCAGGCTCTCTATTCATTATAACAATCCAGATATGTTCTGTTTTTAATGTGGATTTTCAGACTGAAATATTCACAAGGATTGTCAATAATACATACTGAAGTGTTGTTCTTTGCCAAATAAAGAAAATTCTGATTTTTAAATGATAAATTTAGCCACAGAGCAATGTGTCATTTAATTTTGTTGCTATTTTTTTAAAAGTTAATATTTCCTATAATTTTTTTTCCAAAATATAGATTAAGACTTGTGACTGAGGCTTGCAATTGCTAAGACAATTAGAGACTGTAAGTAGGAGATTCAAATGATAGAATAAACTTTCCTTCTCTATGCTGTTGATAAAATGAGCAGATGCTGTCAAAAATGAAAAGGTTTTACTTACACCATGACTGAAATGAGGTGAAGTGGAGTGAAAGTCACTCAGTTGTGTCCAACTCTTTGCAACCCCATGGACTATAACAGTCCATAGAATTCTCCAGGCCAGAATACTGGAGTGGGTAGCCTCTCCCTTCTCCAGGGATCTTCCCAACCCAGGAATGGAACCTGGGTCTCCTGCTTTGCAGCCAAATTCTTTACCAACTGAACTATCAGGGTACACCATGACTATGTTCCTCCAATACAAATGAAAATCAATGTCTCTGCAGAATAAAAATGTAGCAATATCTTAAAGCAAATAAAGTCAAATTTATACCATATGTTTGATAATTATATCATTCTGACCTGCCTCTTGAGAAATCTGTATGCAGGTCAGGAAGCAACAGTTAGAACTGGACATGGAACAACAGACTGGTTCCAAATAGGAAAAGGAGTACGTCAAAGCTGTATATTGTCAACCTACTTATTTAACTTATATGCAGAGTACATCATGAGAAATGCTGGGCTGTATGAAACACAAGCTGGAATCAAGATTGCCGGGAGAAATATCAATAACCTCATATATGCAGATGACATTACCCTTATGGCAGAAAGTGAAGAAGAACTAAAAAGCCTCTTGATGAAAGTGAAAGAGGAGAGTGAAAAAGCTGGCTTAAAATTCAACATTCAGAAAACTAAGATCATGGCATCTGGTCCCATCACTTCATGGGAAATAGATTGGGAAACAGTGGAAACAGTGACAGACTATTTTTTGGGGGCTCCAAATCACTGCAGATGGTGACTGCAGCCATGAATTCAAAAGATGCTTGCTCCTTGGAAGAAAAGCTATGACCAACCTAGACAGCATAATTAAAAAGCAGAGACATCACTTTGCTAACAAAGGTCCATCTAGTCAAGGCTATGGTTTTTCCAGTAGTCATGTATGGATGTGAGAGTTGGACTATAAAGAAAGCTGAGTGCCGAAGAATTGATGCTTTTGAACTGTGGTGTTGGAGAAGACTCTTGAGAGTCCCTTGGACTGAAGGAGATCCAATCAGTCCATCCTAAAGGAAATCAGTCCTGAATATTCATTGGAAGGACTGATGCTGAAGCTGAAACTCCAATACTTTGGCCACCTGACTAGAAGAACTGGCTCATTTGAAAAGACCCTGATGCTGGGAAAGATTGAAGGCAGGACAAGAAGGGGATGACAGAGGATGAGATGGTTGGATGGCATCACCGACTCGATGGACATGAGTTTGAGAGTTTGGAGTTGGTGATGGACAGGGAGGCCTGGCATGCTGCAGTCCATGGGGTCACAAAGAATCAGACATAACTGAGTGAATGAACTCAACTCTTTGTGACCCCATGGACTGTAGCCCACCAGGCCTCCCTGGAGAAGGAAATGGCAACCCACTCCAGTATTCTTGCCTGGAAAATACCTTGGACAGAGGAACCTGGTGAGCTATAGGCAATGGGCTCTCAAAAGAGTTGCACACAATTTAGCAACTAAGCAACAATAACAAATGCTGTACATATTCATAATCTTCTAGAAAGAAAATTTTTAACTACCAGCACTAACATGTGAGGTTAACAAGGTAGTAAGGTATGAGATATATTATACAAAGTTCAACTGTATTTCTATATACTGGCAACTAATAATTGACACTGACATTTTTAAAACAGCATTATCATTTTTAAAAGTATTGTAAAATATTTATGGAAAAGTGCCAGGTACTTTCTAGTGCAAAAAGTTCATTAGCAAATAAACAGACCTCTGACAGTTTTGGATTCTGAAATTTTTTTTATAAAAATAAAGGTTTTCTCTGAAATTTCTCTTATAGATATATCCAACACCTTCGGTTTGATGAGTTCTATTGGATCAACTGAAATGGCATAGCCTCAAGCCTTAGAAGGGGCTTTTGTTGTGGTTTAGTGATAAGAATCTGCTTGCAATGCAGGAGACGTGGGTTCCATCCCTGGGTTGGGAAGATCCCCTGGAGAAGGGAATGGCAATCCACTCCAGTATTTTGCCTGGAAAATTCCATGGACAGAGGAACTTGGTAGGCTACAGTCCGTGGGGTCGCAACAGAGACCGCCATAACTAAGCAACTAAACAACAGCAAAAAGCCTTAGAACATTAATCACATAGAAAAACTGCCCAAGACTTGAAAAGCTGGGAAGGGATTTGTCTCAAGAGGAGTAAAAACATAATGACTTACTTTTTATTCCTTTGATTGGTTTTGATATCATTGTATGGCCATGGGCTACAAGGGACATGCATAAATCCAAGGTATCAATAATATTAAGCATGACCTTTTAATAAAGTGATTCATTTGTCTGTTTTAATTTCTTCACTGATAAAATGTGGCCAAAGATACCCTAATATCATATGAAAGTTGTATTTCATAAGCAAGCATGTTTGAGGTACTCAAAACATTGCCTGACTTCAGGCATTCAATAAATATCCTTGTGTGTATATATATATGTGTGTGTGTGTATATATATATATACATATGAAGTGAAGTGAAGTGAAATCACTCAGTCGTGTCTGACTCTTTGCAACCCTGTGGACTGTAGCCCACCAGGCTCCTCTGTCCATGGGATTCTCCAGGCATGGATACTGGAGTGGGTTGCCATTTCCTTCTCCAGGGGATCGTCCCAATCCAGGGATTGAACCCAGGTCTCCCACATTGCAGGCAGACACTTTAACCTCTGAGCCACCAGGGAAGCCTATATATATATATATATATATATATATAAAAACCTGGCACTGTTTGGAAACACAATATTCTCACTTGTTGAATTAATAAATCTATGGGTTAATCCTTTTTTAATCTGAGACAAACTACATTTCTTGACCAGAAAAAGGGTTTCCTCAAGATTTTCAACATATTACTGCCTAGAACATTGGTTCTAATGGGTTTTAAATGCATGTGAACTACTGATCAACTAACCCAGTAAACTTCAAGACACCTGTCTTGAGACTTAAAAGATGAAATCACCCTAAAGCCATGGTGCTTACAGGGCTGAGAAGACATTCAAGGGTGAGTAAAGACAAAACAATGACAAGCTTCCACCTCACTCTTTTTTCTTAGGTTGGTCCTAACATAGAAGACAGGTGTCTGAAAAATAGTGCGGAAAGGAATAAGAGGAAGACTTGTGTAAGATTTTTAGCCTTCCTTTCTGTCAGGAGGATTGTTGAAGGGTTAGTCATAGTAGCTCTCAGAAGTGGGATTTCTTGAGTCTTGCTGTAATTAATACCTCATTTCCTTCTCTGTTTTAGTGAATAATTATTTACCATTCAGTTTCATCCACACCTGCTCTGATGGATCAGACCAGTCATTATAATTATTCCTCAGGGTTGCAGATATATAGGGCAATGAACGGACTGAAAATATTTTTGGAGTTCAGTTTGTAGAACTGCAAGCTCAAGAATGGACGGAAAGAAAGGAAAATACACGTTGAATATTGAACACTGTGAAAACTCAGCAGTGAGTATGATTGCTCTCTTTTAATAGTTGCCTATATTGCTGCCTATATTGCAGTCTGACTTTCAGTATTTAATAGCAATCTAATTTCTTTACTGCAATGTAGCCAGTCACAATTTTACATCCTTCTCCAAAAGGAAGAGTAACCATGTATTTATTTTTTTCCTTCAACTTTTCACGCTATATTCTGCTCTATTGTACTTTAAAAGCTGGTTTTTATATTTACTTATATACAGAGTTAGAAATGTTTCCATGACCACATGATATAAAATAAATTCATTTAACTTTCAGTACTCACCACTATGGTGAGACATGATTCAGAGAGGAATTTGCTTGAACAAATTCATAACATTCATAAAGCTCCAAAGACATCTTGGGTATAGTTTGAAGTTACATTTTTACAACTTCATACTTATATTCTAGATCTAACTTCTAAACCTGTCAGAATTCGTATTTCTAAATATGCTGGAAATCCAGATACTAATCCTGGATATTCTCTTTAGGTGAAAGAAATCCTCAGAAAATCTCTACTTTGTGTGAAAATATGACCTTTCTGTCTATTTTTAAGGGCTTTATACCAAGAATCAAATCTCCACTACATAGTTTTAAGTGGTCTTTTAGATAGTAGAACAAAGGATATTGCTGTTAAGTCACTAAGTTGTGTTCAACTCATTGCGACCCTGTGGACTGCAGACCCCCAGTCTCCTCTGGGTTGCCATTTCCTTCTCCAGGGGATCTTGCCTACCTAGGGATCGAACCCACATCTCCTGCATTGGCAGGCAGGTTCTTTACCACTGAGCCACCAGGGAAGCCCAGAACCAAGGATAGAACTGTGCTAAAAATTGAATGATAAGTTAAAGTTCACATCTGAAAAATAAAGGAAATATTTTGTCTTTACAGTTTGGAGCTGTGGCAATAGGCCTGTATTTACTCACCTATAAATGAAGCCTAAGATGATCAAGTCCTGTTGGTTAGTTGACTAAGAATCCCACAGAGGATTCTTGGTTTACTGAAAGAAAAGGGTTTGTCCTTTGAGTCATCACACAAAGGACCATCCTGAGGCTATTCTCCTTGTCATTTGTGTCTGAGTTTGACACTCTATAATTGGATCTTCAGAATGCTGGAATAGTCAGGAAATAAAAAATCCCTTCAGCCAAGTATTCATCTTGATAGTTTCTCTAGAAAACAGCAAACTTGAAGATATTTACAAATATTATCTCAAGCATATTTTTCAGCATATGTCTGGCTAGCTGAAACTGTTTCATTTACCATAGATATTTAAGGCATGGTAATAAAAATATTTTCTCTTAAGATCAAATTAAATAATAGAATTAAAAAATGAATTGAAACTCAAAAAGAAAATAAATTTTGGTATATTGTTTTTCTGTTGGGAGATATAGGAACTTCCATTCTAAAGGAGATCAGCCCTGGGTGTTCTTTGGGAGGAATGATGCTACAGGTGAAACTCCAGTACTTTGGCCACCTCATGCGAAGAGTTGACTCATTGGAAAAGACTCTGATGCTGGGAGGGATTGGGGGCAGGAGGAGAAGGGGACGACAGAGGATGAGATGGCTGGATGGCATCACAGAATCGATGGACGTGAGTTTGAGTGAACTCCGGGAGTTGGTGATGGACATGGAGGCCTGGCGTGCTCTGATTCATGGGGTAGTGAAGAGTCGGACACAACTGAGTGACTGAACTGAACTGAATCCTTATTAAGTGAGGGGAAAAGCTTAGAGAACTTTCCTTGGTAATTGTTAATGTACTTCAGTTGCCTATGGCCATTCTTAGCTAAAGCTGACTCTCTAATTAAACATTCACAGCTCCTCAATGATTACAATTTTGTAGAGAGACTTCACTTGTCCTAAGAGTCAGAGCAACCATGACGCAGCAAAAATTGTTACTAGGGCTGTAATATTAACCAGAAGCTGGGCCTAGATCACAGGTTCTCCACCCTTATGGTAAATGCCACCCATCATTTTCATTCTTTGAAAGGGTTGAGATTCTATCCATGCCAGAAAATTCTGGAAAAATGGCCTGGTGAGTGAGTCTCACTTTGTTTACAAAGCACATGAAAATATCCAAGTCCTTCAAAATATCCAAGTTCATCAAACTGGCAAGTTCAGGCAAACTGGGTAATAACTAAAGCGATGGAAATCTTCAGGTAGGAAAATAAGCTAGGCAGTTGTTAAAGATAAATCCAACTTGACTTAGATTTACCTAGTGAATAACACAGACTTTGTTTAATCCTACACAATAAAACTAGAGCTGTTTCCTTTATCCCTTTGATATAACCCTTATAGAAAAATCTAACTTACCAAAGTCTTTACTGACAAGAGTATTCCAACTTACCTATATTTAATAGCAATCATTGATTTTTGGTATTGTTGAAAATACCATTGCCCAGTGGAGCAATGATGTTATACAATGCTAGTTTGACAATTTTATGCAACTCTTTGGTTGATGGGTCAGCAATTTTTATAGCTATTTTGTAATGGGTTATTAAATCAACATGACAAGAGACAGCTAGTAGTTGCACTATTAGAAATCAAAGCACCAATACTATACTAAGGACAATGATAGCTAATACTTACTGAAAGCATACTCTATGCCAGACATCACTCTAACCCTTTTCATAAATCATTAAGTGAAGTGGCAGCTGCTCAGTCGTGTCCAACTTTTCGCTACATATGGACTGTATATATGGATGGACTGTAGCCTGCTAGGCTCCTCTGTCCATGGGATTTCCCAGGCAAGAACACTGGAGTGGGTTACCATGCCCTTCTCCAGGGGATCTTGCCGACCCAGGGATTGAACCCGGGTCTCCTGCATGCTAGGCAGATTCTTTACCATCTGAGCCACTAATTGTTAATCCTCAGAGCAAATCTATAAGTGTGAGGAATCCTACTAGCCTCCTTTTTAGCAAGAAATGGCAGAGATGTCCTTGACTCACAGCTAGAAAATCAGTATTATTTTCCTATGAGATGGAGACCCAGGCAATCCTCTATCATTTTTGAGATGTAATAAAACTTTTTGCCCAGATCCATATTTTCCTGAACTTCCTCCTCACCCATTTTCATTTTTTCTAATTCTTTCTCCTCTTTTTAACACACCTCTTCCTCCCAATCTTTCCCACTGATCTCACCCATTTTCAATTTTTATCACCCCCTTTTCTCAACAATGTTTAGCAATTACTGTATTTGTCTCAGTTCAGTTTAGTAGCTCAGTCGTGTCCGACTCTTTGCGAGCCCATGAATTGCAATATGCCAGGCCTCCCTGTCCATCACCAACTCCCGGAGTTTACTCAAACTCACATCCATCGAGTCGGTGATGCCATCCAGCCATCTCATCCTCTGTCGTCCCCTTCTCCTCCTGCCCCCAATCCCTCCCAGCATCAGAGTCTTTTATATTTGTTTAATTATACACAAATGTTTTCCTCCCTGTTATATTAGCATGCAAACTCCCTGTGAGTGGAGACTTTTGTTGTTGTTGTTGTTGAGAACTATTTTTATACTGCTCTATGCTGAAGAGGTCAAGGCTATGGTTTTTCCAGTGGTCATGTATGGATGTGAGAGTTGGACTGTGAAGAAAGCTGAGCGCAGAAGGATTGATGCTTTTGAACTGTGGTGTTGGAGAAGACTCTTGAGAGTCCCTTGGACTGCAAGGAGATCCAACCAGTCCATTCTAAAGGAGATTAGTCCCGGGTGTTCCTTTGAAGGACTGATGCTGAAGCTGGAACTCCAATACTTTGGCCACCTCATGCGACGAGTTGACTCATTGGAAAAGACCCTGATGCTGGGAGGGATTGGGGGCAGGAAGAGAAGGGGACGACAGAGGATGAGATGGCTGGATGGCATCACCGACTCGATGGACATGAGTTTGAGTAAACTCCGGGAGTTGGTGATGGACAGGGAGGCCTGGTGGAGAAGGCAATGGCACCCCACTCCAGTACTCTTGCCTGGAAAATCCCATGGATGGAGGAGGCTGGTACGCTCCAGTCGATGGGGTCACTAAGAGTCGGGCACGACTGAGCGACTTCACTTTCACTTTTCACTTTCATGCATTGGAGAAAGAAATGGCAACCGACTCCAGTATTCTTGCCTGGAGAAGCCCAGGGACAGAGGAGCCTAGTGGGCTGCTGTCTATGGGGTCGCACAGAGTTGGACACGACTGAAGTGACTTAGCAGCAGCAGGGAGGCCTGGAGAGCTGCGATTTATGTGGTCGCAAAGAGTCGGACACGACTGAGTGACTGACTGAATTGAACTGAACTGATGCTGAAGAGGGGGCTTCCCTGGTGGCTCAGCTGGTAAAGAATTCACCTGCAATGCAGGAGACCCCGGTTTGATTCCTGGGTTGGGAAGATCCACAGAAGGGATAGGCTACCCACTCCGGTATTCTTGGGCTTCCCTGGTGGGCTCAGCTGGTAAAGAATCTGCCTACAAGAGGGAAAAAAACACCTGGGTTCAATCCCTGGGTTGGGAAGATCACCTGGAGCAGGAAACTGCTACCTACTCCAGTATTCTGGCCTGGAGAATTCCATGAACTGTATAGTCCATGGGGTCGCAAAGAGTTGGACATGACTGAGTGACTTTCACTTTTACTTTCATGCTGAAGAGCAACCCAGCAAAAACATGTCACAAACTGGACAAAAGACTTACCTTCTGTGTCCTTGTCATGGGCTTGCAAGTTCCACTGCATCGAGCATGATGTGCATTATGCAAAGGAATCTCTTTGTGTGAGAATTTTTCATTGGTATAGTGTGGTATAGTATACACTATATTAAAATATTATTGTAGTTCAGTATAATAATATGCCATATATAATGTAGTAGAGTGGAGATTACACTAGCCTTAACACTGGAAAGTCTGAGCATCAACGCTCATTATTGGATCATCCAGGATAATAATGGTACTACTGCTTCCAACATCAACTCTTTTTGCTTTGGTATTCTCATTTCCAGAATAACCTGAACAGGTTGTATCTGATAAGCTGGAAGAACTTTTTCAGCTCTAACATTCTATTCCTCATATGAACACATGTTCCCTTAGATATGCTCTACCTACAACATCTTGCAACATTAATGTATTTAATAAATTAATACATTTGCAATATAACAGAGAAGATGGGTTATATACATTCCCGATCTGAAATTCTGGATAACATAAAAATTGGTTAAAAGTTAACATAGAATGATCTATCTAGATTTTTTTTTTTTTGTCTTCAGAGGATAAGAAAACATTTATTTCTTTTTAAAGTCTTGTGTTATCCCTTTAAATAATAACAGCAACAGCCTTGTTTATTTTTGATTGAAGAGTTTAATTTTAGAAATTCAACACCATGCTTTCTGTTCACTTAACACTTCATCTCTATAGTCAGCCACGTGTTCAAATAACCAAGAGGCTCACAGCACCACATACTGGCATGCACAATCAAGTGATGTCCCTTCCAACTTAACTGGGGTGTGTGTGAACCCAGGAGTCCCTGCACGGTCAGGAATGCCACGCACAGGTAATGTTTAGTAGAGCACCTTTTATCCAGGTTGGAATGTGCTCTCTGTGGAAATGTATTTGGTCTATTCTTTCCCAGGACATGTATTTAATCCTTTAATTCACCTACATTCATTTTGAGCATTTGCTGTGCTCTCAGTATAAGTTGCTACTGCTGCTGCTGCTAAGTCACTTCAGTCGTGTCCGACTCTGTTCGACCCCATAGATGGCAGCCCACCAGGCTCCCCCATCCCTGGGATTCTCCAGGCAAGAACACTGGAGTGGGTTGCCATTTCCTTCTCCAATGCATGAAAATGAAAAGTGACAGTGAAGTCGCTCAGTCATGTCCGACTCTTAGCGACCCCATGGATTGCAGCCTACCAGGCTCCTCTGTTCATGGGATTTTCCAGGAAAGAGTACTGGAGTGGGGTGCCATTGCCTTCTCCGGTCAGTATAAATTACCATGAGGCAATCCACAAGAAGAAGAATAGTTGATAGTCTCTGTTTTCAAAGAGCTAATGTTCTTTGAATATTGCAGAGTCAAATATCCTCAGATAATGTATGAAAATAAAAGGAATAATTATAAGGTACAAACACAAGTTTGAGGAGGGAGAATGGAGCAAATACATCAGCAACGTAGAGATGAATTCACTAATGAGACTCCGATGAGAGACTGGGTCATATTTGAAACTTTGAGAATCCTACTCTATTGTGATCATCTTATTTTCTTATACTGTTTCAGCCTCTGAACCTATATGTGACACTGTCTATAGCTCTCTTGGTTCTGAACTCTACTGCACATAACCTTGACATAGGATCCTGGCTCTATTCTCCAGATTTTCTCCTCTAGCTTTGGAGACTAGATTCAACTTTCCTTGGTTCTTGATCTTGGCTGTTGGCTGACTTAACTTTATCTCAGGACTGTATCCCTATATCTTCAGCTCCAGTTTAGAAACTTGGCATTGACTATACATTACGTATACTTCTTGGCAGTTTGGTTGGGTTACCCTGACTCTGGAATGCCCATCCTCCATTGTGGAGTCTTGCTGTGGACGTTCAGTAGAAAAAGTATGAACTTTGTTACTCGATGAAAAAATATAAACTGTTGATACTGTTGCTAGGTCAGTGTGAAATAATAAGCGAGTTAAATGAGTGGAGATAGAAAATGTTTCTACTTGTTTGCAGAGGTGAAAAGCAGAATCGAAAGAGGCCTTAGGTAACATCGAATCTGGTAGTTCTTAAACCTAGCTGCGTATTAAAAACACCCAGGGATTATTAAAGAAATATTGATGGCTGAGCCCCACCCTAGAACAGTTCAATTGGAAACTCTAGTGATGGGATGCATGTAACAATATTTCTTAAACACTTCAGGTGAATCTAATGTGCAGCTAATAATGACAATGTGGGATCTAGTCCCATTCCATCATTTAACAATTAGGGGAAATGTGACTCAGGAAATTTAAAAGATTTTCCAGAACCCATATTGCTTTTGCCAGAAGTGGCTGAAATAGGAGGAGGACTTAAGTGTCCTGTTGTCTGGCTGTGTGCACTTTATTTCATTAAGCTGCTTTTTATAAAATTTTCTTAAGGCAGTGTTATAGTACCTCCAGTCTTGGGAAGAAGATGACACTTTCTCAGGACTGACGTGGTCTTAGTGGTCCTCATTTGCCTGGCCTCAGGGACCCCTGTCCTCTTTCTGCTCCTGTTGCCTTGCAGCGGCCACCATTTGCACAAAACCCTGACCTTTCGACAAATACCACAGTCTGTATTTTGTAACATTTAAGACCTGCTCTAGTCTGCCTGGAAGGCCTGAGTGTGGTAGTTGTATTCCATTCTGTGAGGGTTGGGCTCTCATCCAAATGATAATGAAATAATTGATCATATCGAACAATGGAAAACTTATGTAGGTTTCACAGTGCCAGGAACTTGGCAGACCTTGTTTTATTTTGTACTGCCATCATTGGAAAGTTTCCAAGAGTTCTTCCACTGTGCACTTTCAGCTATTTCAAGCCTGGGAAGGACATCATGAGCTCAGCTAGATTCTCTGCGCCCATAGTCCTCCTGGGTCCCAGGAAGCTACTTACAGGCCGCAACTAAAAGGATTATTATTAGGAATGGTCCATCACTTGGTGATCAATAAAACTTAAAGATTTAAGAATACTCTAAGAACAGTTTCACTTTTCATTTTCATGCATTGGAGAAGGAAATAGCAACCCCCTCCAGTGTTCTTGCCTGGAGAATCCCAGGGACAGAGGAGCCTGATAGGCTGTAGTCCATGGGGTCGCTAGGAGTTGGACACTACTGAGCGACTTCACTTTCACGTTTCACTTTCACTCATTGGAGAACGAAATGACAACCCACTCCAGTGTTCAGAATCCCAGGGACAGATGAGCCTGGTGGGCTGCCGTCTATGGGGTCGCACAGAGTCAGACATGACTGAAGCAACTTAGCAGCAAGAACAGTTTTGAAAAACTTTACAGTGTTTCATTCCCCTCCTGATAACACAATCACTGTCTGATACTCAGGTATTGGGGTAAAACCAGATACCTGAGAAGACCTTGCTGTGTTGAAGGTAAAGCATGCAGCCTTCTGCACGGTGAATGAAGGTTGGGAAAGGCATTCCCAAATAGCAGAACTGTTTGTGCCAAAGTCCTACCTTAGAAGTGAGCACAGTACATCAAAGAACCTGAGTGGAGGAGAGCGTGGCTACTGTATTAGTCAAGAGAAAAAGGAAACTTGGACTAAAGTGGCATCAACAGAGATAAAGGCAGTAATATTGGGACATGTTTAGCAGATAAAGTTAATAGGGCTTGGTAATGGATTGGGAGATTTCAAGGATAATCCCTTTGCTCCACTTTATGAAAGTGAATCGAATGGTGGTGTCATTTAACGACACCTGAAAGTTGGCCAGGTTTCCTAGCAAGATCATCACCTTAGGTTTGGACTCGGTGTGATGCCTTTGAGCCGTCTGAGATGTGCTATTGTGTAAGCATTGAAAGGCTAGAGGGGAAAGCTGGATTGAAGATAAACTTGAGAGTCATTTGATACAGATAGAAATTAAAATCGTAGCGGGGAGAAAGAATAGAGTGGTTACATTGGCCCACTGCCTATTTTTGTGAATAAAGCTTTATTGGAACACAGCCGTGCTCATTTGTGTACTCACTGTCTATCGCTGCTTAACACTATAATGGCATATTGGTAGAGTTATAACAAAAACTGTATGACTCACAAAGCTGAAAATATTCACTATTTGGTCCTTCACAGAAAAAGTTCACTCCCCTAAGACTTAGTGTGAAAAAATACAAGGGCCTAAGAATGACAGGGCTTCCCAGGTAGCGCTAGTGGTAAAGAACTTGCCAGCCTATGCAGGAGACATAAGAGATGCGGATTCAATCCCTGGGTTAGGAAGATCCCTTGGAGGTAGGACGTGGCAACCCACTCCAGTATTCTTGCCTGGAGAATCCTATGGACAGAGGAGCCTGGCGGGCTACAGTCTGTAAGGTTGCAAAGAATCAGACATGACTGAAGCAACTTAGCATGCATGTAAGAATGTCAACAGTAAAGATTGAAAGTGGAGCAGAACTTTCAAAAGGAACTGAGAAGATCCCCGGAGGTTAGGAGAAAACCAGTGAGAATGGAAATAATCATTCAAGAAAGAAGAGCAATGATCTTCATTGGCAAATGCTGCTGAGGGCTTAAAGACGAGGGCTAAAATCCATCAGTTAGACTTGGGTGAATGCATGCTATCGATGACTCTGTTGAGAGGTGTTTCAGAGGCCTGGCAGAAGCAGAAGCAGAAGCTGAACTGGGTTGGGCTGAAGAGTGTGTAAATAGAGATGCTGCATTTAGACCATTTGAGAAATTCTGTTCTCCGAAGAGAGAGGAAGAGAAGTAGCTAGAACGGTATTTTAATTTATTTAGTTATGGCTGTTCTGAGTCTTGACTGCTGCACAGGCTTTTTCTCTGCTTGCGGTATGAGGGCTTCTCATTGCAGCGGCTTCTCTCGTTGCAGAGCACAGTACCTGTGGCACGAGAGCTCAGAAGTTGTGGCTCCCGAGCTCTACAGCTCAGGCTCAATAATGGTGGTGCACGGGCTTAGATGCTCCTCGGCATGTGGGATATTTTCCCAGATCAGGGATCAAACCTGAGCCCCCCGCATCGGTGGTGAATTCTTTACCACTGAGCCCCCAGGGAAGCCACTAGATGGGTATTTGAAACCAAGAAGATTTTCTTGTTTAAGATGAGAGGAAAGATTTGAGTGTGTTTAAATGTTAAAAGGAAGCAGTCATTTAAGGGGGAAATGGTGAGTATTCAGTCCTGGAGGAAGGATAAAACAAAAAAGTTCCTGAGGAAGGCAGAGGGGATGGGATCCAAAAGCAGACTGGCTGGTCGCCTTCAGGCAGAAGGAGGGATAGCATCTTTGGTATCAATCAGGGAAAGAAGAGAATGGATTCACAGGACCTAGTGGGGGTTTGAAAAAGTTTCCATTGGATGAGTTCAGGTTTCCCAATGAAGTAGAAAGGAAGTGAAGTCAATTGATAGGAATGAGGAGAGACAATTTGTGTGTGAGGGTTGGTGGGTGGAGGTTTCAGGTTTAAAGAGAGGGAAGAAGATTAAGGAAGTATTTTCAAAGAAGAGCAGATCTTAATCAGAGTTATAATGGATGGTTATAAAGGATGGTAGAACAGTACAGAAAATCCATCTGAAAATGATGACCACACATTTCTGTTAATTCTGATGTGCTCAGGGACGTGACTTTCCCCAGCCATGTGACTGTTCAAGGGAAGGTCCAGTGTAAGCAGTCACTTGTTTGCCAACAGGAAAAACTGAGCAGAGGGAAGTGCAAGAAGTTTTAGGAGTTAGCAACTGTATTGAAAAATGGGCCTTGGAACAAAAGGTGGATAAGGAGAGATCTGAGGGAAGCCAGGGCTGCTGGGCTGGACATTTTAAGAAAACCAAAGAAAGGCTGTTACAGCAATAATTGAACAAACAAGCTGGAAGGAGAGAACTTGGTGGTTAGAGCACAGGATTCCTGAAGAAGTGATTTTGGGAACGGTGCAGGTTGGGGTAATGACAATATTCAGGGATGTATTGGGTGCAAAGAGGAGAATATACCATTAAAGTATTGTTCTGCTTATGTGAAAAGACAGAAGACCTCATACTTATCATTGGAACATAGGATAAAAGAAGATGTGATATTAGCAGATTGTGATTGCTTCTAATATTACAGAAAGCATGCAATTATTTCCATCTGAATAAAAATGTGGACTTTAAGGCTAAATTGCTTCAGAGATGTATAGGGATTCAATGGTGTTAAAACACTAGGTTATAAATAACACAAAAGAGATGATAAATGACAAGCATTTTTGTTTTCACTACTAATATTTTTTATTCACACTCTTCTTAGGTGAAAGAAAATTGCTGCCGTAAGCTGACTCTATGGAAGATCTTTTTGGTTTGTTTCTTAGCCTGTGTGATAACAACAACAATTGGAGTACTCATAATAACCCTGGTGAATAATAACAATTATCGACATTATTATTATTCATTGTTAATAATACATATTAATTAGTAAAAAATAATAATTTTCTAATATTATTAATTATAATAGCAACTCTTCTATTGTTATCCAGCTACCCACAGGAAGACCACATAGGCCCCGCCCTACTACTTGGAAGCCTACAGCGAGCACCAGTTCAACGGAAAAGGCAACCACCACTTCACCCGAACCTACAACCTCCACTACTTGGAAGCCTACAGCGAGCACCAGTTCAACGGAACAGGCAACCACCACGTCACCCAAACCTACAATCTCCACTACTTGGCAGTCTATAGCGAGCACCAGTACAACAGAACTGGCAACCACCACGTCACCCGAACCTACAACCTCCACTACTTGGAAGCCTACAGCGAGCACCAGTTCAACAGAACAGGCAACCACCACGTCACCCGAACCTACAACCTCCACTACTTGGAAGCCTACAGCGAGCACCAGTTCAACGGAACAGGCAACCACCACGTCACCCGAACCTACAATCTCCACTACTTGGCAGTCTATAGCGAGCACCAGTACAACAGAACTGGCAACCACCACTTCACCCGAACCTACAATCTCCACTACTTTGCAGCCTACATTAAGCACCAGTACAATGGAATCAGCAACCATCACTTCACCCGAACCTACAATCTCCACTACTTGGAAGCCTACAGCGAGCACCAGTTCAACAGAACAGGCAACCACCACGTCACCCGAACCTACAACCTCCACTACTTGGAAGCCTACAGCGAGCACCAGTTCAACGGAACAGGCAACCACCACGTCACCCGAACCTACAATCTCCACTACTTGGCAGTCTATAGCGAGCACCAGTACAACAGAACTGGCAACCACCACTTCACCCGAACCTACAATCTCCACTACTTTGCAGCCTACATTAAGCACCAGTACAATGGAATCAGCAACCATCACTTCACCCGAACCTACAATCTCCACTACTTGGAAGCCTACAGCAAGCACCAGTACAACAGAACTGGCAACCATCACTTCACCCGAACCTACAACCTCCACTACTTGGAAGCCTACAGCGAGCACCAGTACAACGGAACTGGCAACCATCACTTCACCTGAACCTACAATCTCCACTACTTGGTAGCCTATAGTGAGCACCAGTTCAGTGGAACCGGCAACCAACCCTTCACCCGAACCTACAACCTCCACCACTTCAAATGCACTTACAACCACAGCAGCTACCACCACAAATGCAAGTGAAATCCCGGCTTCCAGCTCTACAGCAGAACCATAAAATCACGGCTTCCTCCATCGACGACCATTACCACTTCCACTTAAGCCACAACTACTCTAGCTCCCACTTAGCTTACAAAACCAGTGGTCATCACTCTCCTTCAGCCATGTGTAATTTCCACCTGTTCCTCTGAACCTGCAACTGCAGAGCCCCCATTATCACTTTAATCTAGTGGAACTACCACCAGTCATCAGAATGTTCTGATGTTCTAACCTTTCGTTATTTCCACTACAAATTAACCTACAACCGTGTCCCCTCACTGGCTCTTTCCTCACACTATAGCTCCCCTTCAAGAGCTGACTCTATGTCTACTACCATTGCTACACTATACCTATAGCAGCTACCACGATGCCAAGTGAAGAAGAGAAGTTTAGACAGTGAATAAGGGAAAAATCACCTCCATTTTCACCACACCAACACTTAGGACTTCCAAAACTATTAAAACTATGTTTCTTTTAAGAGCTGTACACCAGAAACTAGCACATTGTAAACCAATGCTAATAAAAAATTTTAAAAAGAACTGAACACTTAGGCTAAGAACCTTCTCTTTTTTCTATATTTCAAAATAATACAATTTCATATGGAAAAAGTAACCCAATTTGTTCATTTAGAATGTCTTTAAGACATTTTCTATAAAAGATTGTAGTAAAATAAGCCATTTAGTTTTTAATACGTGTTGGTTTCAGTTCAGAACATTGCATTCTTCGGTAGACAAATGACAGACATAACACATTTTATAAGGGGGAGATTTTTAAAATTTTAGAATTTATAAAAATTATTTCCTTTATAGTGAATTTTATTGTGTTTCTTCAGTTTCCCTTTCGATTTTAATTACCTTTTAAGCAACCATATTCTATTTACTTTAATACTACCAAAAGTGAATTTGAATCTCTATTTTAAAATTAAATTATTAATTTTCTACAATCTTGTAAATAAGTTAAAGACTTAAGACTCTACTATGTGCTTAAGGACAGAGATTACAGAAGAAAACAGCAATGTAGATTAAGTAGTAAATTCATTAATTTAATTTTTACTTTGAATAATAATTCTAGCAGATTTAAATTACAATTGATGATATTCCAGACTTACTAAATCAAGACCTTTAGATTGGAACTAGTAATCTATAGTTTTAAAAACTATATAGATGTCTAGACAAGTTTGAGAATCAGTGGTTCAAAAGTCTTAGTCTAAGAATGGCATTAAAACAACTCAAATTCTAATTAAAAATATTACAAATCAGAATCATGTACTAGGCATGCAAAAAAATCGAATTACCCTGGTGGCTCAAGAATCCACCTGGTAAAGAATCCGCCTGCAATGCTGGAGACCTGGGTTCAATCCCTGGGTTGGGAAGATCCCCTGGAGAAGGGACTGTCTATGCACTTCAGTATTCTGGCCTGGAGAATTCCATGGACTGTATGGGGTGGCAGAGTCATACATGACTGAGCGGCTTGTGCTTTCACTTCACAGATCTAGCTATGTACAAAAAACTTATATATATATGATCAAGAGAGGTATGTTTCATTTGCCAAATAGTGAAAAAGTATTTCCAAACACAACTTGTAAATTAAATCTTCTGAGAAATTTTTAAATTGTTTAAAATCTCATACTTGGACCTCAGTGGACACTCACTGTTAATTTTTACTAGCTGAGTTATTTTAATTATATGTGCTCAGAAGTGCTCACATTTTAGTAAATACATTAATTTAGATTTCTAATAATGCATATGGGCCTTCCCTTCCCCTTGTTGTTTTGATTAGGAATATTTTATGAGATATTTAAAACATCACTGGTTAGACCATTCAATTCCTGTTGGAGTTACCACTTTCTAATTCTTTTACAGTTTTACTAGTCATCAGGAAGATAAATAATCTGAAGTTTATCTATAATTGTAGATAAACACATGTATAGCTCATTTTATAAGGAATAATAAGAGTTCTTTAGCATGTAGCATAATTGGTCCTTAAGTAATATGTATTAAGTGAATAAGAAAATGCTAGCTGACTTGTACTACTTAAGATCCATGAGGATAGGCCTTCTGTATTACTTTTTGTTGCACCCATTGGCACATAATAGATCCCAATAAGTATTTATTTCAAATTTCAAATATTTATATTTGACAGATAATTTTTAAAGTATAATTCTGCAAGACTATAATATTTAGCTCTTATTAAATAGCCAATTTTTGTTTAGATTGGATCATTTGAATTCATCTAGCCTTTTTTTAACCACACTTACTTTCTACCTTTTAATAATGTATTTAATTTTCTGAAATGTCACCATTTCCATAAATTTGGAGTTATAAGGTCTTACAGTACCTAGTAAAGGCTTCAGGGCATTGTTGATCATTAGAAGAAGCACCATGGTGGGATGTGTGAGTGGGGAAGAACAGCAGTAACTATGAATAAACTATATACCAGGCAAGTTATATGGGGTTTTCATATATTTGGCTCATATTTATGTTTCCCACCATGTTATTTTTCCATATGGTTAGTTTGTGATCCACTGTATACTCTAGCACTTCCCCATTCCAAAAAATAATCCACAACTGAAGAAATTTCTATTTATTCTTCTCAGCATTCACATATTTAAATGAATAGTACTCAGAGGTTTTCTCTCTGTTTTAGCTATTTGAAAGTGACCATCTTGGTATGTCATTTTATCATTCCTACAGGAAGGGAATTCCTGTAGGAAGGGTACAGTGGGGTGTTCAGGACAGGGCACTCTTGTCTTATGCAAACATAAGGAACATCACTTATATTTTATTATTGTTATATTTTATTGCTTTATTTTAATTATTTATTATTTATTTTATTATTTACAAGCCACAGGATCATTTAGAAGTTTTTTTTATCCCATTTGCAAGCCTTTCTGCAAGTAAATAAACAGTGTAGGTCAAATGATGGCACAACAAAATATTCAATTCCCAAGCTGTGACACAGCACTTTATTTGGGAAGAATGAGATGTAACCTCAGGTGTAATTTGGGGAGGGTATAAAACATGCTGATTCTACATGAACTGCCCACAGAATGCACATTCTTCCTGTGACCTAAAGGACCAAATCTGGGGCTTCTGCCAACACACCAAATGAACTGCAAATGAGTAACAGTTCACAGGTATCTTGTCTCTAAGATCTGCTCTTACACCACAGCTGGGCTCTGTGCTAGAGACGAGGAAGATACGGACACTGATCTCAGGGGGCTTATACTCCACTAGAGAACCTAACACACATGTATAGTATAATAATTACTGCATCGCTGAGCATGCCTATAAGCTGAACTCTCCCGAACCTACTTCCTAATGACTGGGTTTGGAGTCAAAGTGTCCCTGGTTTGTATTTTTACCCCTTTTCAGGTACTGATTCTATCATTCATTCACCTCATAATTTATTCATGTGACGAATATTTATTCAGTACTTACTACAAGTCAGGTTCTGAGAATATAGCAGTAAACAGGAAAAACAAGGTTACAGCTACCAGAGTTTATAACAGGAGGAATGGGTGATACATGTGGAAATGCATAAATAAAATAATTTTCAAGAGTAACAAGTGTCAGAGGGCTGTTGAAACTGGCAAGTGATGGAAGTGAAGGTGGGGATTGAGTTTTCTCAGCCGCAACACTGTTGACGTTTGGAGTCACATCATTCCTGTCCTGGGCATTGCAGCATGTTTAGCAGCACCTCTGCCCTCTTCTCACTAGACAGATGCCATTAGCAACTACCCCTGATATGACTATTAAAAATATCTGAAAGTGTTATTCGCTCAGCTGTGTCTGACTCTTTGTAACCCCGTGGGCTGAGCTTGCTAGGCTCCTCTGTCTGTGGAATTCTCCAGCAAGAATACTGGAGTGGGTAGTCTATCCCTTCTCCAGGGGATCTTCCTGACCCAGGGAACAAACCCAGGTCTCCTGCATTGCAGGCAGATTCTTTACCATCTAAGCCATCAGAGAAGCCACAGAAGCCAAGATATCACCAAATATGGCCTGTGGGGAGGAGGCCAAAGAATGCACAGTTTAAGATGGCATAATTTTGGAGATGGCATTTGGGCAAGAGCTCCCAACACTTCAACTGAGGTCCTACTCTGGGCCCTGAATCACGTTTGCCGTAGCCCTGAGGGGAGTATGGTGGCCCTCTGTTGACTATGGGTTTCTACTGGGGTCAACTGGTACCCAGCGTCAGTCTTCCCCATGCAGAAGTGTAAGGAGGCACGTTTGCTTACCAAAACGCCTGAGCCTCCTCACCCGGTTCCCCACTGCAGGCTCCGTGGTAGGCTCAATTCCGATTTTCCATTCTCACATCCTATTTTTTCCCACCATTCTCTTAGCGGGACTGGGAACCAGCGCTGGTTGTTTCCATCGTCATGTTTTGCTTCCATCTCTAGTGATGGGAGGCTCATCCATGAAGCTAATGGCAATGGCCCAGGGTTTCTTGATCAAGCAGAGCCTGGCATGTGCTGCCGGACTCCCCCAGGGTAGACCGTTTCTGCGCACGGTCCTGGCTACTCTTCTGGGACACCTGCCGGGAGGCGCTGCTCTGTTGGTCTAGCAGCTCTAGGACTGCTCATCTGCCGCAGTCCTGCCCAGAGATGCCAGCGGCTGTTTGCGGATGGAGCCTCCCCCATCCCGGGGATAGTTGATGCTGTTCCCTCATTCACAACGCTCAGCAATTCCTTCCCTAGAAGGCGGGTCTTGTTCCTGGCCCAAGCTCCCTTCTGGAATGTTCTTCTCCCACTCATTACCTATAGAAACTGCATGCACCTTTCTTGTTTCTTATATGTTTCATTTCTTTGTCACTTATATCCAGATCTTCCCATATGCTATCTTGATTTTGACACTTTATAGTATATTTTCATAGCAGTTGAAAATAGATGTTGGAAACTTTTTGTGTGTGTGAGTCACAGATAATATCTAGAATGATTCTGGCTACCTGCCAGACAGCACTTCTGAATACAACTAGTCTAAGACAGATAAAGTCTTGTTTCCCAGAGAAGTGGAACATAGCTTTCTCTCTCTCTCTTTCAACATAGCTTTCTAATATAAAGAACTGACCAAATCTTGTCTACTTGGCTTCTTTTCAAGGCCACCCCTAGTGGACTCTGATCTGTCTTTTTAATTCAGTTCTCCTGGCTGCTGCTGTATCTCTTTTTTCTTCAGCTGTCTTGGCATGGTTTTCTGGTTTTCTCCTTTGGGTTGGTGTTTCTGGCAACAGTCTTTGATTTCCTTGAAGTATTCCCTCATTTATTTCCTCTTTAGATTTGGAATGACTTCTACCCCACTTATTCTTGACCTGCAAGTCAATCTGTTTCCTTTTTACTGATTTAAGATAACCTCTCAGCCATGTGATTGAGAAGAAGTAGGGTGCCATCAGAACTGGATAATCTAGTTGTAGCTTTGTTGTGCCCAGGGGAGGAGTAGTGTCTTTCTACTTTGCCTCTTGGCCACCAAGTCCAGGACTTGACCATCTAGGATTCTGTTTTGATCAGCACTTCTGTTCCCTCTCCAGGGTAAAAGGTGGGGCGCTTGCAGTGAAGCTAAGAATGTAATTCATGTATGACTGTCAGTGCTTGAGTCCCGGCAGCTGCAGCTGTGTCACGCGAAAGGCTGCTCTGCACCTACTGTACATTTTTTTCTCCAAGTAAATATCAAAGGCCTGCTTCCAGGTAGTGGATGTTTTAAGCGAAGATAAGAAGAGTCCCTGCCTGGGCCTTTGCCAATGCTGGCTGAAATTCAGATGCTTTGAAACAGCTCAGTATAGCTAAGAAATTCCTTTTAAAAGGCTCAGATTTCACCCCAGTAAAAAAATATAACTATTAACACCTTTTTGATAGATTTTCTCCAGCTCAACATTGTGTTATCTTTAAGTCACTTTAAAAGAACAAAGGGAGGCCCTTCTGACTCTGATTTTCATTTCGAGGAAATTGTATTTTTGAAATTGTGTTGTTCCAGCAATAAATAGCATCATGAAGGCTCAACTCTGAGCTTCTGGCTCTGAAAGCCTTACGACTTTTAGAAAAGTTCTTCTTTTGCCACTTTTAATTTCTTCAAGATACTCAATACATTCCTCCAAAGAATGTGACTTGTTCTCCTATAGTTGTAATTCCTTGGAATTTGAAGAACAAACCATCATCTTTAGAGTAGGTGGAGGTACACTCGTTCACCTGAAGAGAATATTATTCTAAAAGCTAAAAGACAATTATACTCTCATAAAATCACTGAGGTCTCTTCTACAAAAGATATTAACAAATAATATGAAAAAGCAGAGTAATAATTTAGTAGTAAAAAAATCTTCAACAGAATAATTTTAAAATTAAATATCAAATACTTTTTTTTTCCCTTAACAGCTCTGGAAATAATATACACTCAAATAGTGGTGAGCAGAAGTGAAATAGACAATCTTATATTCAGCCAATGGCAGTATTAATCAGTCCAAACTATGGATGGAAAAAACTTGGCAACATGTACTGAAAGCTTTAAAATGTTATGGACTATGTCAGAGGAGATCAATTACTGGAATGCTAAGGAAATACCAAATATTACACTATATACCAAAAATATATAAAGGTACTTTATGGTACAAATAATTTTTTAATAGTTTTACTTGCAAATTCAAAGTACTGGGGAAAATACTTAAAAGCAGAAGGATTGCATGATGAAATACAGAAGAGTCATGATATTTTCCAACATCTTGAAAATATGGTTTAAAAAGCAGATTATAAAACATACTGTGAAATTTTAAGATAAAAAGACAAGAATACACTAAAGATGGTTCTCTCACAGCGAGATAGATTCTGGGCACTTTTTTGTGTGTGTGGTTAGACTTCTCTGTATTTTCTAAATTTTCTGTTAATAAATTTTTATCAGAAAAACATTTTAATTAAGAATATTATTCAGAAAAAAAAATAGCATGAAAGAAAATTAGGTTATCTTTTAGCAAACACAGATCACTTATGTAGCTGATTGTTTTGTTTTGAAAATACATTTATGAATTTTCTAAAAATGACGGCAGACTCAGCATTCTGGGGAGAGAGCTGAGACGCGGGGACAGCGGTTAGAAATGTGGCCGGGAGTGGCTTGGTTTGTGTTTCTCTCAGGTTGTCCGCGTCGGGAGGTGAGTCTGGGAGCAGATGGCAGAGGAGCAGGGTGTGGGAGGAAGGCAAGCCAGCAGCTCCCTGCTTTATGGAGAAGCTCTTCAACGGTGCCTTCTTCTCTCACTTTGAAGTAGGGTGGGGACTAATTTCCTCCTTTCATTCTGATTTCAACATGTTTCCTCTTACTTGCCCTGCACTGGGGTCTGCTTTTGAGGATCCAATTCCATTGAACCTTTCCTCCCTAGTCCTGTTCTCCTGTAGGCTGAGTAGACCCCTAGAGGTCAGGTTGGAACATCTTTCCTTGTACATCCTAAGAGTTTTTGTCCCCAACATTGACTAAATAAACTGACTAAATGAATAAAAGGCAAAAGAAATCTCATGGGCTCCCATATAACATTAGACCTACTTTGATCAGCTGCCCTGGTTAGAATCTTGTAATCCTTGTCATTTCTATTTTAATTTTGAAAGAATGAAAACTTGTGTTGAAACAGGTCACATGAAAGGGGCCCCTGAATTACCACCCAGTCATGAAAGTGTGTGGAAGTAACATGACTTATGGCAACAGAGATGTAATGAGTTCATAATAAACACTGGTGGGCAATTTTAGGGTGGGACTTATGGCAACAGAGATGTAATGAGTTCATAATAAACACTGGTGGGCAATTTTAGGGTGGGAATGCATTTAATAAACAGCTATTGTGGACTTCCCCTGTGGCTCAGACAGTAAAGAATCTGCCGGCAATGTGGGAGACCCAGGTTAGACCCCTGGATTAGGAAGATTCCCGGATTAGGAAGATCCCCTGGAGGAGGGCATGGCAACCTCTCCCAGTATTCTTGCCTGGAGAATCCCATGGACAGAGGAGTCTGGTGGGCTACAGTTCATGGGGTCACAAAGACTCAGACACTACTGAATGACTTTCACTCACTCACTGTTGTGGACTAGGGGCTTACATCTCAGAATACCCTCCCGACAATTCAAAGAGGTGTTAGTGTCCTTATTTTGTAAAGGAGAAAATTGCAATTCAGAGCAGTTAAGTAAGTGGCCTAACAGACACGAGTGCATGTTCAGTTGTGTCCAACCCTTTGCAGCTCCATGGACTGTAACCCGCCAGGCTCCTCTGTTCATGGGATTTCCCAGGCAAGAATGCTGAAGCGCGTTGCCATTTCCTTCCCTGCCAGGGAATCTTCTTGAGCCAGGGATTGAATCCATGTCTCCTGCAGTGGCAGGCCGGTTCTTTACCACTGAGCCACCTGGAAAGCCCATGTTGCTTAAACCACCCATGTATTAAGATGTAGAAAGCTGAAAACAGTGTCACTTTCACCCCAACAAGGAAAGGATGGATAACCACAAGGTCAGGACGGATAATCCACAAGGTCAGGACGTGTCTGAGCCCATCAGAGAACTGACAGCGCAGGGCTACCTCCTAGCCTGAAATGCACATAAAGGCAGCTGCCTCCTCAGAATGAGGGCACAAGAACGGACTCACTTCTGGCAGAACATAAGAGGAAAATGGGGTTACCATACCAGCAGGCAAGATGTCAACCAGAGTTTTCATGAAATTGCCAAGTGTGAGCCAGTGGGAGGCTACAAAGCACTGGGAGCCACAGACACGAGGGGACAGGAGGGGAGCTTGTGTCCTCTAACAGGATCTTCCCTGTGCATTGACACTCGATGCTCCTGAGAAAGAATCAGGACAGAGTGGGAACCAGAGAAACTGCCCTGGTGATGTAGGTGTGGAGGAGGGGAAAACCACTGCTTCAGGAAAGATGTTCAGCGTGCTGCTGCTGCTGCTGTGTGTGTGTGTGTGTGTGTGTGCTCAGTCACGTCTGACTCGTTACGACCCCATGGACTGTAGCCCACCAGGCTCCTCTGGTGGGATTTCCCAGGCAAGAATACTGGAGTGGGTTGCCGTTTCTTTCTCCAGGGGATCTTCCTGACCCAGAGATTGAACCCAAGTCTCTTGTGTCTCCTGCATCAGGGTATTCTGTACCACCGAGCTCCGTGGGCAGTATTAAGCACATTGCTATCCATTGGCAAAGAGGGATTCAATATAGTAAAAAAAACAACTCTTGTAAAAGATATACTTATTTCACATTTATATAAACTCAGAATTTCCAATAAGCCGATTTGACACACTAGTGGGTATTTTCCACTGTTAATATGAACGAGGTCAATCTCAAAAGTTACATGCGTTGACAATTCTATTAGGCAAAGTTTTAATTTCAGGTATTGGGTTGAGCCATAATTAAATTTATAAAGGAGATTTATTTATTACCTCTTTACTATTTCTTAAAATCAATTCTTTTTTCTCAACCTCTTGCCTGGGTTCCCTCGCTCTCCTTCTCCCCTTTCAACCCATTCTCCCTGCTTGAACTAGAGGAAGTTTTTAAGAATACAATTTCTATTTTGTCATTCTTATACTTAAAAGAATTCTGTGGTTTCAAAGAGCCTTCAGAGTAAAACCTAATTTCCCACATGAAATTTGTTTCATTTCCTATCCAGCCTGTCTTAAATTAACTTCATAAATTTCCACCAGTTTCTTTATAGGCTGCTGGGTCTTTCTGGACGGCTCATTCTTCTTTCTTCACATGGCTCACATCTTATCCATAGCTGAGCTTTGATGGGTAACACCTTCCTTAACATCACCAATTGGGTTAGGCAGTTTGGCACCCTTCTTTGAGTCCTCAAAGAGTTAAATACCTTTTTCAAAGTACAAACCATGCCAAGTACTGTAATCACTTGCTTGAGTATCTACTGGACTGAGTTCTCTTTCTTTGATCTCTGGACCCACAGGCATTTACTATAGGACTCTACTTGGCACAAAGTTGATGTCAATACCTGTTGGTTAAATAAATGGATGGATGAATGAATGCTTATTCTTTAGCAAGGAACTAAGTTTTGTTGACTAGGTCATGTCTGGTGAAGGGTATCATGGGCCAAAGTATTAAGCAAGATAAATGTAAAATGCCAAGTTGTCAAGTTAAAACCAAGCTATTCATTTGTTCAAATACTATAAATAAGAACTAGAAGGTAAGCCATCAGGAAATAATGTCGTGATTATTGATTTTGCATTAGCTTACCAGGCAAGGTTTACTAGAAAATGTAAGTTGTGAGCAAGGATTCCAATTAAGAAAAACTTGGGTTTTCCAGGTAGACAAACAGGTAAACACTATCTTATTTTTCCATTTTGTACTTCATTTAATAAGCTGGCTTCTCAATTCACACTGATTCATTTATTTCTCCCCCCTTCCCCAGCTTGGTTACTTATTTATAACTTCTCAAAGAAATTTCTACTTGTGTTTAACTTAGTGAATGCCTAAAACAAAACCAGAAGGACAGGATTTGGGAAGGGTGAGCCTGATGGTCAGCAAACGTCTGTTCTGTAGCAACTCTGTATATCTGTTAAACGAGAAAAGAGGCTACATAATGTCTATGGTCCCTTAAGTTTTATGTTTTAATTAAAGAAAACAGTTGAGTAAATACATAAATCAGGAAAATAGGGGGGATGCCAGGTTTCAAGTAGGAGACTGACAGGTAAGTTAGATGCTTGTTTTCTTTTTTCTGGTAAGAGATAATTGACTTTACTCAAACAATGTTTTGAAGTTAATAAAAAAAAATCTGGAACTTAGATTGATTTGAATGGATGCCAGTAGATTTTCTTAATAATTTTACAAAGGCTTGGACTTTTGTCAAGATAAACTGTCCCTCTCTTTTTGGAAATCTTAAGCTGTGATATTAATATGCTAGTATATTGATGGAAAAATTTTTACACTGGATTTCAGAGTCATTTTCTTGCTAAGAAAGGTCTTTAAAAAGTGGTTATGTATATCTTAACCAAATGTGGCATGGTTAATATTATATACGCTCCAAATATTCTATCCCAAAAGTTGTAGCATATAATTTGAAACATAATTATTGAATTGAATCCATCTATCCCTGGATAGATGTATCATGGTCAACTTAGTTTTAAGTCCAGTATTTCCTGAAATCTGCAACTATAAAAGGCATTAAACAAACAGACAACTATTTCCAGAGCTGGAACAGTGAAACTGGTTGCTATGGACTGGAAGGAAAATATGAGACTGATCCTACACATGCTGAGCAACTCAAATCCAAAGAGTGAATAGTAGCAATAACATTTCTACCTCTTGCATTTATACTTGAGCTTTCCACCTGTTGTGAAATACCTAAATATCTATTGCCAAGTCAGTAAGTCTGCCACAGTTTTTGTTTCATTTATATTAAGATCGATAGGCATAATTTCATAGGGAAAGACATTTCTAGTATATGAACTTTTCATTGTGTGCCGAAATGGTAATCGTTTAGAAATCTTATTACATTGTTCTATTTTAACCATTTGCGTGGCCAGGTCCTGCAGATACAAAGTCAGTGCCACATTTCCACAATATTAACTATGCACATATAGCCAGGCAATCGTGTTTGAAACATGATCTCAGAGAACAATTTCTAGACAGTTCTTCAGATCTCAGCCAGAGTTCTTAGACCACAGTCTCAAACTGAACATAATTTCTGCAGCTTAAACAGAAAACGTATTAAGAAACAACTGGCTAATTACCAGTTGCTTATTATAAACTGTGTCACAAATGGTATATGTTCTAAAAGACCACTGATTTTTCTAGATTTTCCTCTAAAGGAGTAGCAGAGTGGAATCGTGCTAGCACTCCTCAGATAAACCACTTAGGAAGGATCCTGGAGTTGAAACAGGAAGTCTTGTCCTCCAAGAGTTAAAAATAAGATGATGGGAGAAAAGCAGTTCCCTCAGCAATGTCTTGTCAGTGGATGCTCCATAGCCTTCTTCTTTTTTCATTTTGGACCCTTTTCCCCAGACTCTTTTGGAGAATCAGATCTCCAACAGGGCAGTGAGAGTCTGCAAGTCGGGCAGGCTGAGACAGCCTGAGATTTTTGGTTTTGCTTTTATGAAATAACAAAACTCTGTTTTGCAGAGTTTCCGTCCTTGGGAAAATTGAAGAATCTCTGAAGATCGGGGATAAAACCAAAGTGTGGCGAGGTCAGCAGTCGTGTCTGTTGAGCGTGTTGGGACTATGAGCGAACTGTGCTTAATGTTCTCAAGCTGAGCTGTACAAATGCATAATCCCCAGTGCTTAGCCTAGGGCCAGGCTCACAGTGCATGGTTACCAAGTGTTTGCTGAGCGTGCCGCGTTAGAGCTGATTCATTCCCATCAACGTCTCACCATCGTGAACCCTGAGATATCAGGCCTTGGCTTGTAAGGCCCTAAAACTGCTTTCACTAAGACGCCCCTTGTAACAAGCAGAGGTGCAATTCTGCCTGGCCTGTGACTCAGGCGTAAGTCAGCCCTTCTCATCACTAAGCCTTGGGCTGACTTGCACCCCCCTCTCCCTTTTCCTCTGTCCTAGTTCACCCTTCAACTCTTTCCCTTCTTCCTGCCCATCCCCACTGCACCCTATGGAATTCCCATCACAACACAAACTTTCTCACCTTTACACTCTTTCAACAGTGACTCCATAATCTCTCTGCCTTAACCAATGCTATCTTTTCCATAGGACAAAGCTTCCCTTTGTATCCTTTAGAGGATATTTCTTATTACTTGGTATCATCTGTAGCCTGTTTGGGGCAGATTGTAGTAGCAGTGGGGGCTAGGGTGAAGGTGAATATTCTAGTTCCCCATCATCGCCGGAAAAACATTACTTCGTCTCATTAAAACACACAAGTTTGGAAACAACTGCCTCTTGTCTCTCCATCACCATGAAATGATCTGCTATTTTAGTTTCACCTGTGACTGCTGATGGAGACATCCATTAAAGCAGGTGATTTTATGATGACTATTGCCACAATCAAGACAGCACTCACATAGAAACCTGTCACCAGCGAAGGCTGCCGTGACATACGGACCTGTGACAGTCAATAGTACAACTGAATCTGGGACAATTACAATCCCAATCACATTGGCTGGCCAACAGTGGACATGATCTGTTAACTATACTTCTTGAAGCATGCCACCCCTGCCAAACTGATCCACCACCTGACCATCACCTCCTCTGCACCTGGATGATGGGAATCCAATTATTTTTGTACCAATCGCTATAGCTGAAGCTGAGCCCACCATCTCAGTTGCCATCACTTCAGCTACAGTTCTGACTCCTGCAGCCCCCAGCTGTCTCTGTCTGACCAGAGTCCAAAGGCCAGTGTGCCCACAGCAGAGGGAGTCAGAGAGATGGCAGGAGACACAGTCAGAGAGGGGAGCGGGAGGCAGGTTGCAGGAGGCTTCGCCCACCGTGGTAAGGACTACCTTCTATTCCAAGTGAAATGGGAATCTTTCAGAGGAATTCTGGCAGAGCAGTGACATGAAAATAATTATTTTGAGATATTGACTCATCTGCAAAGAGGCCTGAGTAGATGAAGGAGACTAGCTTGGAGAGAATGAAAATAACCCAGGTGAGAACTGAATAAGGCTTGCACCAGGATCACTGCTTCACCAGGTCGCAGGGGAGGTAGTGAGAAGTGCTAGGATTTAAGGTCTGTTTTGCTGCTAGAAGCATCAGAATTTGCTGATGGGTTGCTTATGGGGTATAGGAGAAAGAAAAGAACTTTCAAAAGTTTTACGTTGTTCGGCAGAAAGGATGGAGGAGCCATTTGCTGAAATGGGTACAGAGTTTGGGTCTATAACAAGGACTCTGATTTCTTCTGTAATGTTTCACTGCTGATAACGGTCAAGCCGTCACGCCCCTCGTCCCCCTTTTCCTTCTGTTTCGCATATGGGCAAGCGATACGAAAGTCCAGGAGCTCCCTTCCCTGGCGCTGGCGGGAAGTTCAGTCCATGAGTCACAAGCAGCATGCAAAGATGCTCACCCCAGCTCCCCTCCCCAGTCGCCCCAATCACAATAAATGTCCAGAATGTCCCTTTTCCTTGCTCTCTCGGGCCACTTTCAGACCTGCTCGCCATCCTGCCTCCTCTCCCTAGGAAGCCTCATGTGTGAGTAACCTCCCCACACCCTCATGGTGTGTGTGTAGCCTCATCAGCCTGGAAGTCCAGATCAAGTTTTGGGCAGGGAGGCCCACCCCTTCTATGCAGGACACCTACAGAAGTTATAAAGAGGGGTTCTGAAATTGGTGGGTGACCGAGAGGAGGAACAAGGAAATCATTCTTGAGCATATACGTTTGAATTATCTGTTAGATATTAAAGTAAAAATGTTGGGTAGGCAGCTGTATGTGTCCGGAGTTCAGAAGATAATTCCAGGATACTGATAGAAATTTGGGAGTCATCAGCTCTTAGTCGACAGCACTTATGACTATAGACTGGATGAGCTCGCCAAGGACGTGAGAGTAAAGATGAGAAGAGGTCCACAAATGGAGCCCTGGATTCCAGCAAGGAAGCTGGAGAGATGAAGAGATCTTCTCAGGAAGGGTTGCTGTCTCATGACATAAAAGAGCTAAGAAGAGAGGTGCCCTGCAAACCAAGTGAACACATTACATAGAGAAGGGGGAGCAGTCAGTGGGGTCCAAAGCTCTTTCCAGACATATTTATTTCATAGGGAAATAAAAAAGAATTTAATGTCAGCTTGCTTGAGTTTCTCTGATTTAGTTAATTCGCCAAAGATCCAAAGGTGACATCTTTGGCAAAAGGCTATTTAGTATATTTCATACTGACGCACCTCACTATTTATTTATAATAAGTTCCTAATCCCATTTAAATACTTTCTAAGCCTCCTAAATTTATTTTTCAAAAGACAGTAGACACTTACCTAAATATGTTTATGATGGCTGTAAATTACTGCATAATGAATGGAAAAATAAGGCATTATGTTATAAGCATTGAGGGACCAGTGAGCAAAGATGTATGTATATAACAATGAATGGATAGTGTCTACCTTAAATGGGATTTTTCTGTCCCCAAAAGAAATCTTTCTGGTTCACTAAATTAATCAGCATGCATTAAGTGAACGCTAATATTTTAGGGCATTATGCTAAGCTTTATCTTTTAGTAGGAAATGCTTCTGGTGCTATTCATTTTATTATACAGATACTTGGGGAATATTTCCTATGTGTCCAGCATTGGGCCAAATGCTGAGAATTCAAAGGACAATGTGAGAGGATGAACTGACTACTTTAGTGCGTGATAAAGGCTGTGAGCACAGGACTCTGGGGAAATGTGCAGAAGAGCACTAGCAGCCCTAAAAGTGGGTGATCCCATTTTGTTGTTGATGATAGCCAGGCTTGCATTCAACTACACCAAGTCCAGAAACAAATTCTTTTTGACCCCCCCAAAGCATTAGTTGCTTTTCCCCTGTCTGGTAGTGAACTGTTGGTGGGAGCCTTATGGGAGGCTGAGGAATGACTTCTTTCAAGATGCCCACATTTTACTCCCTGGAACCTGTGAATGTTACCTTGCGTGGCAAGGGAGACTTTGCAGATGTGATGAACTGAGGGATCTTGGGAGACTTCCCTGGTCGTCCAGTGGCTAGGCCTCCGCACTCCCGATGAAGGGGGCCCAGGTTTGATCCCTGGTCAGGGAACTAGATCCTTCGTGCTGCATCAAAGATCCTGCCTGCTGCAACTGAGACTGGCACAGCCCCAAAGTGAAGGATCTTGGGATGGGAAGCTTATCTTGGATTGGTACCCAATGTAGTCACGAGGGTCCTTGTAAGAGGGATGCAGGAGAATCAGGTAGTAAGAGATGTGATGAGAATAACAGGTGGGGATGGGGCCACAGGTAAAGGAATGCAGGCGGCCTCCCCCAGAGCCACCAGAAGGAATCAGTCTATGCATTCCTTGCCAGTAAAATTCCTTGTTTAGGGAATCCCTAGACCACACATTTCCACATTTTCTTTCTGCAAACCATACACTGCCATCCTTTAGGAGGGAGGAGCTGTCTGTCTCTGGCTTAGTTCATAGTTCTCATGAAGGATTCTCAGGCTGGGACATAATTGCAGGGAATGGTAAATTGTTGTGAGTCACCAAATCACCGTGATTCTTAATAAGAATCATCTTATTAAGATGATTCTGAATGTGCTTCTTCTGATTGTGCTTGTTCCAAATGTGTTCATTCATAGAGCGACTCAGGACATTTCCTAGCGTCTCTTAGGAAACTGACTCACCCTGTTCCGGGCCACTTCCCAGGTCTCCTGGTCACAGAGCATGCCCTGCCTCATGATGTGAGAAAGCATAAATGGACAACAAATGCCTCATTCAATACATTCAGCCTCACCACCAGTCAAGTACCAATTAAAGTCACACTGAAACAGTTTATACCCACCAGACTGGAAAATATTTTTTAAAAGTCTGAAAAGCTTTTTAAAAATTTTTATGAAAGTATAAAACAAAAGAAAGCAAAAAAAAGAAAAAGAAAAAAGAAAAGAAAAAGAATTTTTATGAAGTATAGTTAATTTACAGTGTTGTGTTAATTTCTGCTGTCCAGCGAAGTGATGGAGTTATGTATATATATATTCTTTTTCATTATGCTTTATCACACATGTTGACATATTGAATATATTTCCCTGTGCTGTACAGTAGCACCTTGTTTTTTATCCATCCTATATTTAATAGTTGGCATCTGCTGGCCCCAAACTCCTAATCCTTCCCCTCCCCTCTCCCTAGGCAACCACAGTCTGTTCTCTATGTCTGTGAGTCTGTTTCCATTTTGTGGATATGTTTATTTGCGTAGGATTTTAGATTCCACAGACACGATACCATACAGGATTTGTGTTTCTCTTTCTGACTTACTTTGCTTAATACGATAATCTCTAGGTCCATCCGTGTTGTTGCAAATGGCATTGTTTCTTTCTTTTTTGCGACTGAGTAATATTCCACCTCTTCTTTATCCACTCATCCGTCTATGGCCATTCAGGTTGTTTCCATGTCATGGCTCTTACAAGCAGTGCTTCAATGAGCATAGGGGTGGGTGTATCTTTTAGAATTAGACTTTTGTCTGGGTATATGCCCAAGACAAACTGGGATGGCTGGATGATATTCCAAGTTAATTTTTAGTTTTCTGAGGAGCTTCTATACTGTTTTCCATAGTAGTTGCACAAATTTATATTCTCAAGAAGAGTGTAAGAAGATTCCCTTTTCTCCACACTCTCCAGCATTTATTATTTGTAGACTTTTGAATGAAAATATCTGAAAATCTTAAGCATTGACAGTGATCTAGAACAATGGACACTCTCATACATGTCTTATGTATGAATAGTAGAATAGTAAAAACTCTAAGGAAAATGTGTGCATACCCTGTAACACATCAGCTCCTCTCCTAGACATGCGTTAGTGTGTCTTTATAGATAGATAGATAAAGTGCCAAAAAACATGGATAAGTTGTTCATAGCAGAACTGTTTATCTTAACAAAAATGAATGAATAAATAAATAAATGCAAGTCCAGAAGCATACAGTTTGATACCTTTACCAATTATGTTTCAGATCTAGAGTCTTATGAAGAAAAACAAGTGAATGATAAATAGATAACTTAGAGTCATATGGCATTTCTAGAGGTTGGAGATATTATATGGGAAGTGTTTAATAGGTCTTCAGCTGTATTTGTGATTTCAATCTATTATGCTGGGCAGTAGATACATAGTTAGGTGTCTGTACTACTGTTCTTCAGCTTTCATACTAAATTTTGTGGGTATGAATGTCTGAATAGAATCTCATAATAGTAACACATGTAATTGTCCTTCTACTTCCTCTCGGTATGCCACTGTGTCAACTTTGGCTTCCTCAATCACCCTGGGAGGGGGTGGTTTTAGGAGTAGTAGTATCTGTTGTAATAATGTTCACAAAGGTTCTAGGTTTTTTAATACATTCTTGTTCTTTTTTAAGGATGCATTTTTTTGTTCTTTTAAAAATCTATTTATTTGTTATTCATTTATTTTTGGCTGGTCTGGGTCTTTGTTGCTGTGTGCAGGCTTTCTCTAGGTGTGGTGAACAGAGGCTACTGCATTGCAAGTAGGGGCTCCAGAGCGCAGGCTCAGTAGTCGTGGCGGAGGGGCTTAGTTGCCTCAAGACATGTGGAATCTTCCCTGAACAGAGACTGAACCAGTGTTCCCTGCACTGGCTGGCACATTCTTAACCACCACACCACCAGGGAAGTCCTTCTAGGTTCCTTTTTCATGGGGACTTTAGTTTCCATTTGCTGCCAGTCAACTCCAAACCAGGGGATATACCAAAGTTATAGCCACACAAGAAGATGCAGAATTAGAGGTTCCTATCAAGAGAGCCAAAATGACAATATGAAAACCTTTACTATGATGAAATTTCTAGTAGGATGTATAGAATTCTTTTCATAAAGAGATGGGAATACCAGACCACCAGACCGATCACCTGACCTGCCTATTGAGAAATCTGTATGCAGGCCAGGAAGTAAGTTAGAATGGACATGGAACAACAGACTGGTTCCAAATATGGAAAGGAGTACATCAAGGCTGTATACTGTCACTCTGCTTATTTAACTTATATGCAGAGTACATCATGAGAAACACTGGGCTGGAAGAAGCACAAGCTGGAATCAAGATTGTCGGGGGAAATATCAATAACCTCAGATATGCAGATGACACCACCCTTATGGCAGAAAGTGAAGAAGAACTAAAGAGCCTCTTGGTGAAAGTGCAAGAGGAGAGTGAAAAAGTTGGCTTAAAGCTCAACATTCAGAAAACGAAGACCATGGCATCTGGTCCCATCACTTCATGGAAATAGATGGGGAAACAGTGGAAATAGTGTCAGACTTTATATTTTTGGGCTCCAAAATCACTGCAGATGGTGACTGCAGCCATGAAATTAAAAGACGCTTACTCCTCGGAAGAAAACTTATGACCAACCTAGACAGCATATTAAAAAGCAGAGACATTAATTTACCAACAAAGGTCCATCTAGTCAAAGCTATGGTTTTTCCTGTGGTCATGTATGGATGTGAGAGTTGGACTATAAAGAAAGCTGAGTGCTGAAGAATTGATGCTTTAAACTGTGGTATTGCAGAAGACTCTTGAGAGTCCCTTGGACTGCAAGGAGATCCAACCAGTCCATCCTAAAGGAAATCAGTCCTGAATATTCAGTGGAAGGACTGATGCTGAAACTGAAACTTCCAACTTTGGCCACCTGATGTGAAGAACTGACTCATTGGAAAAGACCCTGCTGCTGGGAAAGATTGAAGGTAGGAGAAGGGAATGACAGAGAATGAGATGGCTGGGTGGCATCACCGACCCAATGGACATGAGTTTGAGTAAACTCTGGGAGTTGGTGATGGACAGGGAGGCCTAGCATGCTGCAGTCCATGTGGTCAGAAAGAGTAGGACACGAGTGAACAACTGAACTGAACTGAACTGATAGAATTCTCAGACTAGAAAAGTGGCACCCAACATTTACCACAAAAACATGGTGATGAATGTCTATCCTCCAAGACTGTGGGTAACATGTTTTCACAGAGAAAAGAGAAGAGACTCTTTACTAGTTGTCATAAACTGTGCTTTTCATGAAACTGTATAACCTTGAGCCAATAATTTATCAGTTGCTCACCCAGTACTGATTAAGTTCTTTGTAAGTTCTTCTAAATTTTGCAGTTGGGTTCTGTCCATTCAGGAAATTCATTTCAAAAATATACCTGGTCCCTCCCTTAAAAACTGACATTATAATATATTCAGTTACAATTGTTTGTGCTCAGCTGTATAGCACAGATAATCTGAGCCTGTACTGTCTGCAGAGAGAGAATGAAGAGTCATAGGGGGAAAATGCAGAAATACAGAGGATAAATAAAGGAAGGACACATTTTCAGAAAAAGGTGGTGTCGAAAGAAAGGACTCTGTCATATGTCAGATGTCCTTATTATTGATGTGAACCAGGGGCGTCATA
This sequence comes from Bubalus bubalis, assembly GCF_019923935.1. Classification (NCBI taxonomy): domain Eukaryota; kingdom Metazoa; phylum Chordata; class Mammalia; order Artiodactyla; family Bovidae; genus Bubalus; species Bubalus bubalis. Next base: position 8,260,895 of record NC_059178.1, on the reverse strand, counting down.
GTACTGAACAGACATCAGGATGGTCACCTGGATGTCACCTCATTGTGTACCCAGTTATTAATAAATGTCATACAATATCGCACATGCAGACCAATTGCCTAATGTTCAACTAAAGCATAGAAGTTTGGATGTTATCATATTTGTCTAAATATTTATACCTTGAATGTTGTAGCCAGAATACCCACAAACTTTAATTGTCCTTAAAGTGAAGTCGCTCAGTTGTGTCCAACTGTTTGTGACCCCCATGGACTGTAGCCTACCATGCTCCTCTGTCCATGGGATTTTCCAGCAAGAGTACTGGAGTGGGTTGCCACTTCCTTCCCCAGAGGATCTTTCCGACCGAGGGATCAAACCCTGGTCTCCCTCATTGTAAGCAGATGCTTTACCGTCTGAGCCACCAGGCAGGTCCTTAGCTCTTGATTAATAATTAAATTTGTTTGTAATTAGGTTAAACTGTTTATAAGAACTTAGCTAAAATCATCCACAATGGAAAAACTCATCATATATTGATAAGGAAGAAAAAGTTATAAAAAAGCTGTTTTGGGAAAACTGGTTAAATATTTGGGGAAAAACAAAAATTGAGTTCAAATGCAGTGATGAGTTAGTCATTGAAAATCAAAAGTAAAAATCAGAGATTGTTAATTTAACCTCCAAAGTTTTAAAAACTTCTGTAAGTTAGGAAATTGTTCTTAAAAAAGAAGAAACAGAGAAAAAAACTGCTGGAAAAATATTTGCAACACAAAAAATATAAAAATCATTGGTGTCTTGGTACATAAAATGTTCACTAGAAAAAAGAACACCGACCCAGGAATAGTTAAACTGTCATTGAACGTAAATATGAACATGAATAAGCATATATATGACGTTTTGTAAATATGACTATTGAATAATATTTGAATGTTTCTTGACAAGTTTCATTTCAGAGTTAGAAAACAAAGGAAATAATGATTATACAAACACACACACATTCTTTTTACTGACCTGAAGATGGCCAAAATGGTCAAAGCAGGGAATATGCATTGAGTAGAGTGATTTTATCGGAGAAGGCAATGGCACCCCACTCCAGTACTCTTGCCTGGAAAATCCCATGGATGGAGGAGCCTGGTAGGGTGCAGTCCATGGGGTCGCTAGGAGTCAGACACGACTGAGCAACTTCACTTTCACTTTTCACTTTCATGCATTGGAGAAGGAAATGGCAACCCACTCCAGTGTTCTTGCCTAGAGAGTCCCAGGGATGGGGGAGCCTGGTGGGCTGCTGTCTGTGGGGTCACACAGAGTCGGTCCCGACTGAAGCGGCTTAGCAGCAGCAGCAGCAACAAAGTGATTTTATAACATTGTTAGTGACAGTGTAACCTGGTACAATTTTCTTAATCCATTTGGCAATTTGTTTTTATCAAGAGCTTTTGATCTGTTCAATTCTACTTTTAAATTGCCACCTAAAGAAACATTGCAACGTTTTGAAAAAAAATTTTTTTTAATGATTATTGAATTGACTATTACATCTGCAAAATAGAAGCAATCTAAATGCTTAAGAATGGAAGCATGGTTAAGTAAACAATCTTAGCTTTTATGTAACAGACAATTATACAGTCAATAAAACCCATTAAAATGAATAAAAAGAATAACTATACTTAGATAAGCATTGAAAAATTCATATTGGGAGGAACCAATACAATGTCAAAAGTGGACAGGTGATTATATTCTTTAAATTTTCTGAATCATCTTCAAAATAGACTTATAATATTCTTCTAATTGGAAAAAGGTATATGAAGTCAGATGTTTCATAATCTAAAGTTTATGGTTCAAGGACTGACAAGAATTAATGTACTTGCAGAATCAGCAAACAGAGCAGAGAATGCATATGAAGGATTTTGAGCATTACTTTTTTAGCATGTGAAATGAGTGCAATTGACCCATCAGGGAAGCCCCTAAAGGCAAATAGGTCTTTCAAATTATTTGGCAAATAGTTGCTATAAACACAGAAGAAAGAAAGGGTGTCGAAAAAATTTTTAAAATGACTTGCGTAACATAAATATTATTAGAGCTTTCTAATATATTTTGGTAAGTACATATTTTTTAACTTTTATCATACATAGAGTAGTTTTCACATGTGGTTGATATTTATTATATAAACATCCATGTATCACACTCAGGTCAAAATCAAAACACTTCCAGAATCCCCAGAACCCCTTCATGTGGTATTCAGCCCCAATTCTGCTTTTCCTCTTCCCCTGAGAGGTGCCCACCATCATGAGATTTACATGAATCATTTCCTTGCTGTTGTAAAATAGAAATATCACTTACATACATATCTCTAAATAAGATAGATTAGTTCTAATGCCTCTGTGATTTTCCCCACTACATTATATTTGTGAGATTCATGCATTTGATATGTCTAACAATAGTTCATGTATACATTTCATTGTATAAATGTAACACAATTTACCTGTCTATTCTGCTGTAGATGTACGTTTGGGTCATTGTTTTTTAAACCAATAGATAATGTTACTATGAACATTTCTCTGTGTCTGTGTATTTCCTTTGGGAGCATACTAGGAGTGGAACTACTTCATCATTGTACACAAATGTCTTCAAGTTTACTAGATAATAAAAAATTCTTTCCAAGTTATCTTGCCAATTTCTGTAACTGCCAGCAGCATATTTATTTAAAATTTCGCTAGTGATTTATTCAATAAGATTTCACAAGTTTTCCATTAAAACTATTGCACCTCTATTATTATCTATTATTTCTATTATCTATTATTATCCATTATTTCTAGATGTTTGAAAATTTCCTTTCAAGATCTCTTTAAGTTTCTAGCTTTCTGAATATTTGTTGATGATACATAAAAACATGAAATAATTACTTTACTAATACAAAATACTCAAATTATTTTTGTCTATTGATTTGTATCCACTAATCTTGCTAAACGTTTACTTATTCTAATGGGTTGCTTGTGGATTCTTTGGATTTCTATGATTATAATCCTAATAAATGCAAGTAAGAGCAGCTTTCATCCTTATAAAATTGACATTTTATTTTGCTTTTCTGATTGGGACCTTCAGTACAATACAGAGGAGCAGGAGTCATAGTAGACTCCTGCCACCTTTTCCTCTTGTTTTTACATCTCACCCTTTTACACTGAGAGTCTTTCCTTCTGAATTTCTACCCTTCTGCATTTCTTTCAGTGAATGCCTGTGGTGGAAAACTTCCTCAAATTTTGTTTAAGAAATGACCTTATTTTTACTTTTTACTTGATAGATACTGTTGCCGAGCATAGTATCCCAGTTCGCCAGTAATTGTTTTCCAGTACATTGAAGACCATTTAAATTGTCTTCTGATTTTCACTTTTGATTTACAGTGGTCAAAAAAGGGGCTTCCCAGGAGGTGATAATGGTAAAGAATCTGCTTGCTAAGTGGTAAAAAATCTGCCTGCAAATGCAGGAAGCGCAAGAGACATGGGCTCGATTCCTGGGCTGGGAAAATCCTCTGGCATAGAAAATGGCAACCCATTCTGGTATTCTTGCCTGGGAAATCCCATGGACAGAAGAGCCTACAGTCCATGGGGTCGCAAAGAGTCAGACATGACTGAACACACACAGAGACGGAGCTTGTAATGAAACGTAGTCACCCATGTTTTTTTAGAAAGGTAGGGAGCCAGGTTCCTGACACTAGCTTTTCCAGGTACTCTGTCTCATTCTTTGCTACGCTAAGATTTATGCCACAACTAAGAAATTTGAATTATAGTTTGAAAATCCCAAGTTCTCCAACCATTACATAGTAGTGGACTCAGGTCCAATCAGAACAACACTGTGTTAATGAAACAAGATTTGTTCCGATTATATGGTTAAAAAGAAGAAGAAGAAAGAAAAAGAAAAAAAGCAACTGAGAGTGATTTAAAGCATAAGTCATTTATTGTTTCCTTAGAGAGAAATTCAGAGATTTGGAATTCAGTTACATAACTTTTTTTTTTTTGTAATTACAGCTATTATGTACAAGAAGACATGTCTGCTCTTGAACTAGGATCTTTGTAAATTTATTAATATTTTGGAAAATTCATGCCACTAGAGACTGCCTCCCCACCCAAAGTTGGCCTATATGAAATGCATGAATGAAAAAGATCTTGTCATTTTTTCCCTAGGCTCTACTGCATGCTGGTTTGCCAAAGGGTCAGACTGCAGGAACTCTCAGATTGCTCTGAAACCCCACCTCACTTTTGCATGCCGTGTCGTGTACACTCGCCCTTGTGAGAAGTGGAGAAGGACCAACGAAGGTCTTTCTTTTCTGATTCCTGCTCCTTTCAAAGATCAGGATTCATCAGAAACGGTGACAAATTCATTTCATAGCCTAAAGCCAGGTACGGTGTGCTAAGAAGCAGATGAGATTCACTGTGAATAATCCTTGATTTATATACTTAAGAGCTACTGAAGTGTACTTATTTCCTATTTTTATCTTTAATTCTAGTAAAAGCTATTCTGATGTTTTCTTTCCCCCGTCTACCTCAAGAGAGCTACTGACTTCGGTACAAAAGACTTCACTCACCATTCACCTGCATTTATCATGATCCAGTAACCTGAACATTGTCTTATTTTTGGATGGTTTTTTAAATTAGTCATCGCCATTAGCCTTCTGTTTAGCCACAGAGTTGTGCACTATCCATAATCAAGAACTGGCTTCGTAGGCTTTTTTTTAGAAGCAAAAACTAAATTCCTCACCTGTGAGAAATCAAGTTTCAGTGACTTTGAATAAATTTTGTGAAATAAGGAAGGCAAGGGTTTACATCTCCTCAGAATCCTTAGAGTCCTAAAGTTGAGATAATTTTCTTCAGGCTGTTTTGGGAAGGGAGGAAATTTTTTCTACTTTTTTCTCAACTAACATATGTTGTGTACATTGGGGTTGAATTTGGAAAATTTCCCAGGAAACAGATGACAATTACTTGGCATGATCTAGATTGAGTAAATACACAATGACTAATTGAGCATGAATTCAGTATTCCCCAACTTCTACTCCACAGAGTGAATACAGATATCTCTGGAGCTCCACAGGAGACACCAGCCCTTCCAGAATGGATGGCAAGCAACAGCAGCATGCTGTGGATACCGAGCAAAACCCGACTGAGTTGGTGAGTAGTGTGCATATCTTTCTTCCCCTAACACATTTCCTTTGTTGTCTTCTTAGTTATTTATAACAAGGGAAATACCGGCCAACATTCACTACCAGCTGGAAAATAGCTGTTACAAACATTTTATCAAAGAAGATACACAGCTGGCAAATGAACACATTGGAAATGTTCAACATGCTGAACCATTTAGGGAAATGCAATCAGACCATAGCAAGATACCTCTACACAGGTAATATTGAATATACTGACCGTATCAACCAAGCACAGGGGAGGAATATAGGGGAACTGGAATGTTCCCACACTTTTGATGGGAATGCAGAAGTCATTCACTTTGGAGTATATGAAAGCATATATTCACATAAAGAATTATATCTTCTTTCATATCTAACATTCTTGCTTTCTACATTTAATATTTAACCCTCCCCAAGCTGAACTTGCATTTTTTTCCTAATGTTTACTATTAGAGGATGAATGGAATCTGGATGTTACTAATAGGAGTCACAAGTATTGAGGGAGTTACGTAGTACCAATTGTAGTAACCAATTGTAGTAACCAATTGTGCTATACCATCATTTGATAATTGTACATTACACTTTTTGCCTAAATTTTTATATTTATATCAGAAATTTATAATAACGTATCAGTGGACAAGATTTTAGTAGATGATTTGAAGTGTTATATTTATAGAAGATATTAACAATATTGTTTATATTCATACATATTTAAATCCAATGAAAATATTTATTCTCATTGGCCTACCTGTTTCCAAAGTAGAAATTTATGGAAAATGTCTCATGGTGGGGGGACTTGTGCTTAAAATGTTACATCATATTTCTTAGAACATATTAAGGGTCCCATTCATCATTTACACAAATTCTTTCATCTTATAAATGACTAGTGACAGAAACTGACCTCAGGTTGCTCACATATATAATCATTTCTTTACAAGATGCTACTTTACAAAAAACTTGAGTACTAGCTTTTAACAAAGAGAAATGGATTTTATAATTAACTTGATGTTGCAGAACCAAGAGAAAAGTCAGACAAGATAAACATGAAGATATGATTAGGTATAAGAATTGTTTCGCAACCTGAAGGTTGTATTTGTGTTCAGTTTGGGAATCCAATATCTAGACTACCATAAACCTGATTTATAGGATGCGTCTTATTCCATGGAAGCTGCAAAATTCCATTGCTTTAATATCATATGTACATCATTTTATTTCCTCCTCTTTTCCCCACATGTCAAAAACATTTATGCAATTTATTCCATTAAGTCAAATAGTTAATTATGCAAAATACCCAGTAAACCAACCTCTGAGACCATGAGAAGGAATCATTTGGATTTCCTATTTTTTAGTAATCTGACTGGCAACCTCTTATATTCCCCGAAACAAGGGGTAGAATATTTTCTTTTAATTCTTTATGAGTTTGTTTTCTTACTTAGGAACATTTGGAAAAAACAGAAAATTACAAATAAAAAATTTAAAAATCACCCATGACCCCTCCCAGAGGAAAAAGAAAATGCTAATGTTTTGCTTCTTGCCCCCCATCCCATTTAATTTTATTCTTTTGATTGCTTTATCATATGAAATTTTTCTCAATTTATATTCAGAGAATTGAGAGCTTATACTACAGAAATCTTTTCTTAGAAGATGTTATTCAGGTTGTCTTTTTGCTTTTTAGTAAAGTTTTGTGGTCTTCTTTACATAAGTTTATGGCATTTTATAGGCTTAGCCATTTTATTTTTGTGTTTGTTTTTAATTATATTCATTTATTTTTAATTGGTTGATAGCTGTTTTACAATATTGACTTGATTTCTGCATACATCAACATGAATTAGCCATAGGTGTATATATGTCCTATCCCTCTTGAATCTCCCTCCCACCTCCCACCCTTTCAACCCCTCTAGATTGAGGAAGCCCTGGTCTCGAGCCCCGGTTTGAGTTCCCTGAGTAATACAGCAAATTTCCACTGTAGGCTTAGCCATTTAAAATGCATTCCTACTACGATAAATAGCAGTTGCTATTACACATACACATACCCACACATAAAACAGTGCTGTTACACATATGTTCTGTACTTTTATAACCAGTCAATTTGATAAGATCTTATTACTTTATAATTTATAGAGTATTTGGCTAGTTATTTGGGGTTCTGTAGGGCAATCATGGATGCGATCACTCGATGGACGTGAGTCTGAGTGAACTCCGGGAGATGGTGATGGATACGGAGGCCTGGAGTGCTGTGATTCATGGGGTCGCAAAGAGTCGGACACGACTGAGCGACTGAACTGAACTGAACTGAACTGAGGGCAATCATATCATCTGCAAATAATGTTAATTTTGTCTTCACGTTTCCCTTATTTATACACACTGATGAGAACTTCTAGAAAACCAGTACCCGAAATTGGTGGCAGGAGATATTCTTCTCTTCTCCTGACTTTAAAGGAATGTCTCTGAATGTTTCACTGTTAAATATTATGGTCATTGCTTGGAGGTAATGACCTCGTCACGTTGCTCGTCACATTTGGGAGTTATTCTTTTCTTCTAGTTCTTTGGGGTTGGTATCATTTGTCTGCTTTTACCACTTTTAAATGCTGAAATTTGTTAAATGAGCAGTGAGCATTGAGATGATTATTTTCCTTCTTTGATCATTTAATATGAAAAATGTACTTGTATAATTCACATCATGAAACTCTTTATTAGAGTTTCAGATTTTCCTAGATCTTGGTCAGTTCTTCCTGGAATACATATTGGATTCAATAATTTTTTACATGTTTTATGAATTTATGTGCCTAGATCAAATAAATTTTCTTCATCCTTTAAAATCAGGGCTGGTGAATTGTTGATGTTAACATTCTTTCTCTGCAGCTACCCAGAAATCCCTACGGTTCAAACGGAGGAACACACTGTGGTTGTAGATTGCCTGTTGTGACCTTACAGCCGCAGTGGGTGAGATTTGGGGCCTGGGGGGCAGGGGAGCATCTTCACTGGTCCTTTGAGGTGATGGCAAGGCAAGGTAGACAGGCTCTGCTCGGTCAGCCTCTCCGTTCCTTCAGCTCCTCCTCAACTGCCTGCCCTTCAGTGGCTTCGTGCTTCTTGGGCACCCCCTCATCCCCGTAACTCCACAAGCTCTGGGCAATGCAGGGGGCCCACTCGCCCAGTAATTTATCAGTGCTGTAGTCTTTTCCTGTAAGATTCTGCTCCGTACCAGAGCTGATCATTTTTCTACTTTGATGTCTTTCTAAGCTCAGCGAACTTTCTTTTGTTTATGTTTAAAAGATCAAAAATGTATTTAATGAATCATTTTCTAGTTACAAAATCTCAAAATGTCATTTGAAAATGGGAAATGACAGTGAGCCAAATACCGGTCACTTTCCATCACTCCAAGATAACCAGTCTCCATGTTCTGATCAGTCTTTGGTTTTTCTCTCCTGGATGGCTAATTAGATAATTTAATTTATACTGTAAGTATAGTAGCCAGTATGAAGTCATCACGTGATGTATTCCTGAGGCAACCTATTTGTAATTTAAGGTGATGCCTTTATTGCTTTAATACAAAGGGTTAACTAAGAGGGGACATTTTGTCCTTATGCACTTGTGGACAAGGCGTGTATATGTATGTGTGTATGTGTGAAAGAGAGAGAGGGAGAGAGAGAGAGGGAGAGAGATGATTTATTCATTTAAATTATAGCATTTGCAGTAATTTTAAAAAATAGCCATATTTTAATGGAAATCATTTGCCTAAGTTACCACTGTGTTCTTGCTGAAATGTTCACTTTTCATGACCCTGTGCAGGCGACGGCAAAGCCGTGGTCACCCTGGAAAACGTTTCTGCTGTGTCTACTGGCCTGTCTCATTGCCACAGCCCTTGTTGTTCTGCTCTTCTATTTTGTCCACTTGGGCAAGCCCGCCGCCGGCACCACCATCGTCATTCATGCCGACGGCAAGTCCTGTCATGTCACCTGCATTCCTGGTGCTGCCCCATCTCCAGGCCCATCCTCCCTGCCTGTATCTCAGAGCACTCTGCCTCCTACCCCAGGGACCAACCACAGCTCCTCTACCCCGGGGCTCCCAACTCCTACGGAGACGACTATGAGCTCAACGTTGGTCCACGAAGTTGAAATTGAAGATGAAGAATGACATTTGGAGGGGTCTTTAGCCCTCCTCAAACCAGATCCACCCACTGATCCTGAATGAGGCATGTCCAAGGTATTCATTCTCCCCTGCAGCCGAGAGGTTCCGAAACATTTAGCTTTATGAGACTTGCCCTCTTGCTCAGTCATTTGCTGTGTCCCATGAAAATGACGCCAGTGTTCTCAGTCGAGGACCCTCCAGTCTTCAAATGATTGGAAAAGAAAAAATTTAACTGAGCTCAGTTGATTCATCCTGGCTAGGCCCCAGAGTTTCTTTTCATCCTGTACACCCTATCTTAATTTCATTAATGGGGATTTCAATTGCTGGAGAAGCTGCCTGCCTCCTGTATGTTTGCTCTCAAGCCAGTATTTACCATCCAGTTGTTGATTATTTCCCAATCTCATATACTTGACTTTTCTCGGTATTTGTCAGAGAAGGCAGTGGCACCCCACTCCAGTACTCTTGCCTGGAAAATCCCATGGACGCAGGAGCCTGATAGGCTGCAGTCCATGGGGTCGCTAAGAGTCAGACACGACTGAGCCACTTCACTTTCACTCTTCACTTTCATGCATTGGAGAAGGAAATGGCAACCCACTCCAGTGTTCTTGCCTTGAGAATCCCAGGGACAGGGGAGCCTGGTGGGCTGCCATCTATGGGGTCGCACAGAGTCGGACTCGACTGAAGCGACTTAGCAGCAGCAGCAGCAGGGCAACAAGGAAGTGTTCAATTAATGTGGTTAACGAACATAAATTATTATGGAACTACTCATCATTACAGAAGCTTTCTTACTATTGGGGGAGAGGAGGGCACATTAATGAGGTTAGAAATGATAAAGAAATGTTTCAGAGAAGGGCTGAAAGTTAAACAAAGGTGGAAGTTTAAGGGGAGATCATTAAAACACAAAATGAGAGGGCTAAGGGGATTTAATAGATTGAAAATCCAAAACACTTAGAAACACTTCAAATGTAATGTGTATTTGTGTAATGTATAATGGTGTATTTTCTCTATACTTTTTCTGATATTATCAATATTATTTTCTGTACTTGATATTTTGCTTAAAGTATTATAAACTGCTGCTTATAAAATTTGAACTTTTGTTTTGTCTTATACTTTGTAAATTTGACAGCACAAGGCTTATAATTTGGTGTGAAACACAAGACCCTTGTTCAATGTTACTTGTATTTAGAGTGTTTAACACTTACTAGAAACATAATCACTTTATTCTGGAGACTTTGGGGTTAAAATCAACCTGCCCATTCCATCCTCAACTTCCAAACTCTACAAAAGAGGAAGACTGGTCCAGAGAAGGCAGCTCCTATTCAAAGACTCAGACCCTAGGGGTGGCAGCGGATCCAGGATCTCTTTGGCATAGCATCGGAGGTTCTAAGTAGGTTCCAAAAGCATTAAAAGATTTTATGTTATATGCCATTCTAGGTTCATTTGCTATAGCCAATAATAGAAGATGTAAATTACACAAACCTTGGGGCTCTATTGAGTAATTACGCTCTGCCAAAGAAAAATTAGAAATGTGGTCATTCTCTAGGTAATTGTTATTTTAGGGAAGCTAGCATTATTTCTTAGACACAGGGAAATGTAAAAATTTGAGACTTTGAAAAGTTTTTCAAACAGTTTACCAACATTATTTGATAATAGAATTTAAGAATGATAAAAGGCATTATATAAATTTTACAAATTTCACAAAGCTCTAGATGAGATTAATGGGCAAAAAGGAGAAAGTGTGCATGCATTTCTCCCTTGTAGAGTTTTTTTTTTTTAATTAGAGGACAATTGCTTTACAATGTTGTGTTGGCTTCTGCCCACGACAAGGTGAATCAGCCATGAGCATTTATGTATATGTGTGTGTGCTTAGTCGCTTAGTCATGTCTGACTCTTTGCGAGCCCATGGACTGTAGCCCACCAGGCTCCTCTGTCCATTCTCCAGGTAAGAACACTGGAGTGGGTCACCATGCCCTTCTCCAGAAGATCTTCCTGACCCAGGGACTGAACCTGGGTCTCTTGCATTGCAAGCAGATTCTTTACCATCTGAGCTACAGGGGGGTTCCTATTTCTATTTATCCCCTCCCTCTTTAGCCTCCGTCCCACCCCACGCCTCCAGGTGGTCACAGAGCACCGAGCCAAGCACCCCATGTCACACAGCAGCTCCCAGCTAGCTCTCTGCTTTGCACGCGATAGTGTATCTATCTATGTCAGCGCTCCTCTGCATTCACCCCACCCTCCCCTTCCCCACTGTGTCCACAAGCCCATTCTGTCTGTCTGCATCTCTATTCCTGCCCTGCAAATAGGGTCATCAGGACCATTTTTCTAGATTCCATAGATATGTGTTAATATACGATATTTGTTTTTCTCTTTTTGACTTAACTTCAGTCTGTATAACAGGCTCCTGGTTCATCCACCTCAGTTTAACTGACTCACATTAATTCCTTTTCGTGGCTACTAGTAGAGTTTTAAATCAATTCATTTCTATTGTGTTTTTGATTTATATGCTTGTGAAGAAGAAAGATTGAATTCCCTAGTTTCAGATGTACCTCCTTATATGATTTAAATTTTGCTTTGTAATATAAAAGAAAAAAAAACTTAATACAAAGATCTTAAAATTAATACCATTAGTACCATTAATAAAGAATTTAAAAGAAAATTTCGTATCCTAGAAGCCATTAAAAATAGCTAGATGTGATAAAAGCCGTTCTTTTCTTCCTTTCCTCTTTAAGATTATACAGAATGCACTATGGTAAAATGGGGAGAATAACTTGATTGTGTTTAACAAATATGCTCTTAGCAATGAATTTTCTATGTTAAATATTGGAGGATATTGTAATAAGGGTTATCCGAGATCATCAGATTTCTGTGCTTTATAAAATGGAATTGTGAATGAGCTCTCAGATTCATTTATTGCTTTAGACTTCTACAGTTTAATAAAATCTCTTTTTAAATTAATTTTTCTTGGGGTATAGTTGCTTTGCAATGTTGTGTTAGTTTCTGCTGTACAGCAAAGTGAATCAGTTACACATCTACACATCTCCCCTCCTTTTTGGATTTCCTTCCCATTTGTGTTACTAGGGAGCACTGGGTAGAGTTGGTCTACCAGAGATCAGTACCCAACTGTTGAGTCAACTCTTTGCAACTCCATGGACTGTAGCCTGCCAGGTGGGGTGCCAGTTCCTTCTCTGGGGATCTTTCCGACTCAGGGATCGAATCCACGTGTCCTGCATCTCCTGCACTGCAGGAGGATTCTTTACCACTGAGCCACCTGGGAAGTCCTGAGTAGGGTTTCCTGTGTTAAACAGCAGATTCTCATTAGTTATCTGTTTTATGCCTAGCAGTGAATATTTGTTAATTCCAATCTCTCAATTTATTCCCCGCTTTCCCCTTGTGAATCGTGAATTTGTTCTCTAATCTCTCTCTGTCTGCTTTGCCAGTGAGTTCCTCGGTACCACTTTTCAGGATTCCACCTATAAGTCATATTAGTAAAATCTTAAAGTATTAAGCAGCATTGTGGAAAATGTCTTCACCATTTAAGACACATTACTCAGATTAAAATTTTTCAAAGTACTATGAAAATACTGAAGTGTGTGCTTACTCAATAAGAATGTAAAAATCATCCATTATAATGATTTATTCAGTAAGTATTAAAACCATATATTTCTAGTATTTATTATTTCAAAAATTTATTCACTGTATTGAATGACAATAATATATTTTAAAATTGTCAGGAAATTCTCTATTTAAAACATCTACTAGAAATGTTCAGGTCCATTATTTATTCTTAAATGTGAAGTAATCCTTGTGGGATTACAATGTTAAGTTTTCAAATGCACTTCACCAAATAAGAGTGCGATTAAACTTCTTTGGATGCTTTACTAAGAAAATGTTCTATTGGGCATTTTGTTTCCAAAATAGGTCCATTTACTTATACTGAAAATCCACTTTAATAGGTAAAATCAACTTTACCCCATAATGATGTTCACAATTATTTTAGGAAAAGCTTTCAGAAGTTACACTGTGTAAGTCATTCACTTTGATATTGTTCACTTTCAAAAGCTTTTGAACTTCGGAACCACCTCTACTTTGAAACAAGTTATTATTTGTGAACTTTCAATTGCTTAGTCTTTAGATTCTTCAATAATCTCCTAAGCATCTCATAACTGCCATTAGAGTGATAGACGTCTACTATCGGTGTTATGATCAAGTCAAACATGTTTCTACTTTGTCTTATCTCTTTCTAACTTTTACTATGGCATCCAGATGGCCTTTTCCAAGTTCTGTAGGAATCTCTCTTTGTCATCCAAAGTGGTCCTTACCTTCAAAGACAATTTTATCAGACCTGGTTCATTTCTAAGAGGGAATTCCTCAGCTAGAAAGGAGTCCTTTTACTAGGAAAGGAAGAGCAGAGTGATTAACCAGTGTCCCCAGCATTTGGGCACAGTACAAAGTTCCCACTTCAATATCATCCCACCTAGACTGGCAAAACTAAGAAATGAAGAAATAACCAGTAATAGGAAAGAAAAGCAGGGGCCATGCAGCAAGAGCCATTGTGGTTCCCAGAGACTTGATGGAACTGGGAGATACTATGGTAAGTGAAATAAGCCAGACAGAGGCAATTATTACATGATCTCACTTATTGAGGAATATACAAAGAGCTGAAGTCATAGAAACAGAGTAGAAAGGTGGTTACCAGGGGCGGAGGAGTAGGAGGGAGTGGGGAAAATAGAGAGAAGCTGGTCAAAGAGTACAAACTTCTAGTTTGAAGATGATAAATTCTGGGGATCTAATGTACAGCATAGTGATTATGGTTAGTAATACTGTATTATATACTTGGAATTTACTGAGAGACATCTTAAGCAGTAATTATGTGACTTGAGAGATGTGTTAGCTAAGCTATATTGGTAATCATTTTGTAATATATAAATGTATCAAATCAACATGTGCATCTTAAACTTATACAATGTTATGTACCTCAAAAAGCAGCGCAACAGAAAGAAAGGAAATAATTGTTCACAACCACTAATGTCATCTTTTCCAGAAGTAGAGTAGATGTGTTTGCTCTGAAGTACCTGTAGTTTGAGTTTAAAAAATACTGTAAATACAGATACTTGGCATCAGTTGTATTTGTTTCTGTATTTGCAACTGTCCTAAATGGAAGATATGGGCTTATCTTACAGATAGAACAAGAAGCCCTAAATTGTTATTTACTATTTACTATGCCAAGGACTCTTGTATCAGTTGATATAAAATTAAATTGTAAGTCACATATGTTCCTAAATAATAATGAAGTTGAAGAAAAATAATATATAAAAGCTTCTGTCTCATATACACTGCTGCTGCTGCTGCTGCTAAGTCGCTTCAGTCGTGTCCGACTCTGTGCGACCCCATAGATGGCAGCCCACCAGGCTCCCTCGTCCCTGGGATTCTCCAGGCAAGAACACTGGAGTGGGTTGCCATTTCCTTCTCCAATGCATGAAAGTGAAAAGTGAAAGTGAAAGTGAAGTCGCTCAGTCGTGTCCGACTCTTTGCGACCCCATGGACTGCAGCCTAACTGGCTCCTCTGTCCATGGGATTTTCCAGGCAAGAGTACTGGAGTGGGGTGCCACTGCCTTCTCCCTCATATACACTAAAGACTATCAATAATTTTTTGGTCATAAGAGACCTGGGCTCCTGTATCTCATTGTTCCACATCCTTGGCATCTGGCTACTATTTCATAGTTAAAATGGCTGCTTAAGCTCCAGTCATTACGTCTATATTCTAGTCAACAGAAAGAAAGAGGGATGAAGGGCTTAAGCTCTCCCTCTAAGAATATTTCTCAGAAATTGCATACAATAATTTTTATTATGTCACACTGTCAGTCAGAAATTAGTCATGCAGCCACATACAGCTGTCAGAAAGATGAGAGATGTAATGATTATTCTGGGTATTTGTGTGACTAGGTACAACTGATGGTTCTATTTATAAGGAAAACAGAATAGATGTTAGGGCCCAACCCAGAGTCTCTGCCCCAGAACTAAAGCCAAACATTGTTAGATGAAGAGATGAACATTTCACTCCAAATTCCTAATCCCTTTAAGAGCCCCATGTACTCTTTAATACTCTTTTATTAACATCCTGGCAATTGCAAAATTCTAACACTGTCTAATAATTGTGAGTCAGATGTGGTCAATTACAGTGTCAAAGTGATCTGGCTCAGGTGCCAGCCACTCTGGCAGAGGAGTCAAGTCTCCAGGAGTTCAGCGGGCACAGTAGAGCACCAAGAGCCCCTCCCGGGAGGAGGGAGGTCATGCCGGATGTATCTTCTCAGAGCCCAGCCCAGGGTCTGACACAGAGAAACTTCAGAGCAATCATTTGATGAAGTAAATCACTGACTGCATCCCAGAAACACTGCACAAAAAGGGACCATGGAGATTATCCAAGCCAAACTCTTCACTTTTGAGATAAAGAACCTGAAGCTGAGTAAAGCTTGGTGAGTGCTGGGTGTGTGCAGGTATCCTGTAAAGGACTTTAACTGTGTTATCTCGCAGGGCGGCGTATTAGTGTCAAAGCTGAGGTTGCCTGAACTAAGATCTGGGGTTCTGCACTAACGTGAAACTTTTCACTTAACATTTTCTTACTTCCATCTTGATTTGCTTCCTGCATGTACGAATGTGTTTAATTCCCATTTTATTAATAGTACCTCATTTTTATGTACTTTTATTTCCAGTTGGAAGACAGAAAATAATGATGCCAGTTTACTCTTTATATTTTCTGCATCATAGCACTTTTACTTTTCATTTTCCCCAAGAACCAGGTTTTCTTCTTTCCAGGTCACAAAGGGGTTTATGTTTCTCTCTGAATGTAGTATTAGAGTAGTTAAAATGTAGAAAGTCTAAAACTAGGCAACCAGGACTTGAAACCTAGTTCTCTCACTTACCATGTGACCTTTGGCAAATTGCCTACCTCTCTGTGTCAGTTTTCTCATCAAAATGTGGAGATAAAAAAGATCATTTACTGCGTAAATCTATTGTGAAGAGTGAATAGATTAAGAATTGTGAAACAGCCTGGCAAGGTTTGATAATCGTTATCTGAGAATAATGGTGACTTCTTAGCTCAAAGATGGTATTCCCTTGCCACCTAGCATGTTTTTGGCCTTCTCTCCTCTTTTAATAACTAATTTATTTTAAAAATTACAATTAGTATTGACACTTAACTAAGAAAAATGTTACAGGATCACTGAAGCTTCTGACTAAGTATGATGACACGGTTACCTCAGAGCTAGTAGAGATTAAGAGTTGAGTGAAATAAAATTATAGTGCATGGAGAAAAACCCTGCAACAATTGGAGGTGAAGGTCAGGTGGGAAATAAAAGGATTCACCTTCACTTCTGCAAAAGCTACAGGGTGAATGTACTGTCAGCTGGCTAAGAGAATTACACTTCACACGTCTCCGCAAAGTGAAAAGTAGTTTTAAAAACAAAGTTAGCTATTCTTTATTATTAATGGGAACCAATGAGGACCATCTTAGTTCAGAAAATTAAGATTTAATATTTAAACACTCCTTTAGTGCATGAAATTCATGTTTGTATATTTTGGTTTATATAGTACTTTATCTTCTCATCAATTGTTCCCCCCAAGGACATCCTAGTAACATACATACATTTTAACCTATTGCTCTTGACAAAGAGGCTAGATCATGCTGGTCCCCGGGGGTGATTCAGGGCAGGCAGTTAAATTCAGATGCTTCTATAAGTCTATCTCATAGCTCTCAGGGAAAAAGTTCTCACCAGGCTAGAATTTCTCACGAGAGGCTGACTTCCAGTAAGTTGGAAAGATTCCTCCAAAGGTTGAAAATTGGTAAATGACAGAAGCAAGGCCTTCATCCTGTCTTTGTGGGTCCATGTGCAGAATGTGAGAGGTAAAACTTGGACTGGGGAATTTCATTTTCTACTTTTCTCTAGTTGGCAAAGCCTCAAACAACAGCCAGTAGGTACTAGAATATAACTATAGTCCGTTTTGTGGCCATATAGATTTTCCCCAGGAAATTTTGATAAATGCCTCTGGTTAGGAACCATTACTTCAAGCCTTGGTATGTATGAGAATGCGCTTCCTGGGTGTCTCAGTGGTAAAGAATCCAGCTGCAATGCAGGAGACACGGGTTCAATCCTTGGTCAGGAAAGATACCCTGGAAAAGGAAATGGCAGCCCACTCCAGTATTCTTGCTTGGGAAATCCCATGGACAGAGGAGCCTGGTGGGCTATAGTCCATGGGGCCAAAAAGAGTTGGACATGACTAAGTGAATAATTAACAACAACAAATGTATGAGAACAGCTCTGGTGGAAAAGCTGAAAATAGCTTAGACTTAAAGGGGTCTGTGGCTTCCCCGGTGGCTCAGTGGTAAAGAAACTGCCTGCTGTGCAGGAGACACGAATATGATCCCTGAATCAGGAAGATGCCCTAAAGAAGCAAATGGCAGCCCACTCCAGCATTCTTGCCTGGAGAATCCCATGACAGAGGAGCCTGGTGGGCTACAGTCCATGGGGTCACTAAGAGTCGGACACAACCGAGCGACTAAACAGCAACAAAAGGGGTCTGTACTTGACATCATTACTCTTCACCATCTTCAGGAAAGCTTGTTTGCTCCTCAGTGGAGTATGAAGTGCCAGTCTCTTTCACCGGAACTTTACTTCTCTGGGACACCAGGCACTATACTTTTTCCAAGAACTAGATTTTCACAACACTGATGACAATTTTCATTTGGTTGCCCACGTGTTTATCACGCTAAGGACAAAGAACATTAAAAAATTATCTCCATTCCCAAGGAATTTTAGTCTGGGGTGAAAAACAGAAGTACTCAGTATCTGTATGATCAAAGTGGTAAAGCTCAGGGCTCTGTGGATTTGCAGATAATCTCTTCTGAGGAAATGAGTAAAGACTTCATGGAAGAGGCGGCACTTAAGCTGAGACTTGAAAAATATTTAGGACTTGGAGTTTTTGAAACGAGTTTGTTTGCTTTCTAATCTAAATGAGATGTTCATTGTGAAAAACCAAATTGGAGAGTTTAAAAAAGATGAGAACAGAAGGGAAAAAATCACCAGTTTTCTTAGCACCAGAAGCAACTGCCTTCCCTCCTTTCTTTTCTGCATTTTATCAACAAAATACTTGACACCATATAGAACCATAAGACACTTTCATCATATTTATCAATATTAAAAAAAGTTCCGTCTTTAGCTCAGTAGTTTAGTTATAGAATCAATAAAGGTTATAATTAGGAATGTAGATAAAGAGTCATGAACAAAGGTATTCTCCATAGCATTTAAAATATATTTATGTATACATAAATTTATGTATAAAATCCCATGGACAGAGGAGCCTGGTAGGCTGCAGTCCATGGGTCGCTAAGAGTTGGATATGACTGAGCGACTTCACTTTCCCTTTTCACTTTCATGCATTGGAGAAGGAAATGGCAACCCACTCCAGTGTTCTTGCCTGGAGAATCCCAGGGACGGGGAAGCCTGGTGGGCTGCCGTCTATGGGGTCGTACAGAGTTGGACACGACTGAAGTGACTTAGCATATTTATGTGTATATATATATATATACATATATATATATGCTTGGCTGCACTGGATCTTAGTTGCAGCTCTGGGAGCCTTTGTTGCAGCATGTGGGATCTGGTTCAGGGATTGAACCTGGTCCCTCTTCATTGGGAGCACAGAGTCTTAGCCACTAGACCTCCAGGGAAGTCCTTTCATAGAATTTTTTAAAATAGGAAAAGGTATGAAAACAATCTACAAACTCCCACAAAAGGAAATGATTAAGAATGACCAGAGGGACATTTTTTTTGAGGCGATTGGACTCTCCTTGGACAGGACATGTTGATAATAAGTCCCCTGAAACTGGAAGGTACAGGAGGTGAGGATAGGGATGTATAATAGTGTAATGAGTTTGGGTAAACTTGGGAGTTGGTGATGGACAGGGAGGCCTGGCGTGCTGAAGTCCATGGGGTCTCAAAGAGTCGGACACGACTGAGCGACTGAACTGAACTGAATATACAATGAGTTATGAGGGCATATAAAGGACAATGATGTCTCTATTGTTTCCGGGACTCACAGATTGACACCATAATTTGGGCTTTAAGAAGCATGAGTTTAAGCCATTTTGCTCTTTTCTGCCATTTATGGGACCATCTGTCTGCAAAAGGTTGCCTGTCACCAGGACAGGAAAGAAAACAAAAGAGACATGAGCTGAGTAATCCAAGTGCTGAGAAAGGTGCCCGAGGGCCCGCATGCCCCGCTGAGCAGAGGAAATCCACATCCTTCCCAGGGCTTCTGAATCCCTTCAGCACGGCAGTCTCTCTCCAGTTTGGCCTCCCACCCTCTCTTCTTAGCAACAGCTGCCACACTGGTTTTCCTTTGGTACTTCAAACCCTCTAAGATCTTTCTTACCTCAAGGCATCTATGCTTGATGGCCCTCCTCTTCGGAGTGCTCTTTTCCTACTCAGGTGGTTACTTGCTACTTATTCTTCAAAAAGGTTTTTCCCGACCCTAAAATCCAAGTCGTATCCCTGGTTGTTGTTGTTAAGTCACCAAGTCAGGTCCAACTGTTTGAAACCCCATGGACTGCAGCACGCCAAGCCTCTCTGTCCCTCACCATCTTCTGGAGTTTGCCCTAGTTCGTATCCCTTGAGTTGGTGATGCTATCCAATCATCTCATCCTCTGTCACCCTGTTCTTCACCCTTTCCCTTAGTGATATTCTTTTATGATGCCCTGATTTTTAATCTTTGTAACATTTAATGCAGAGTAGTAATTTTATCTTTGCAGCATGGCTGTTGTTTAAAGTTTGTGTTCTGCCTAGACAGTCAGTTTCATGATGATTACTTGTTCTCAGGGCCTATCAGAGAGTCTGGAACCCAGGGAGCTCTCAGATGTTTGTGCAAAGGAAGAAGGAACAAACAAGTAACAATAGCCAGCATTTAATGGAGGTTAACAAGGTGCTCTATTTTAAGAACCTTCAGATGTGTTAACTTCCTCTAAGAGTCTCACATAATAACATAGGAAGTGAGGATTATTATTATTCTCATTTTACAGATGAAGATGCTGTGGAATAGATAATTAAGTAACACATGTAGTATCTTCTGGCCAGATATGTGGAAAAGCAATGATTCCAACAGCCGCAACCCAGCTCCAGGGACAAGGCTCTTTTTTTTTTTTCAAATATTCACTTATTAAGTTGGCCAAAAAATTCATTCGAGTTTTTTCATAAGATCTTATGAAAAACTTGAACAAACTTTTTGGGCAACCCAATATTATTGACTATAAAATTATAAGATATTGAAAGTGAATACTGGGATAATTGACATGCACATGGTGAAGGGATCCCACTCACCTAGTGAATTAACAGGTCCATCACCTGATAAATCTTTCTATTCTTTTCTTTTTTGATGTGAACTTTTAAGTTCTACTCCCTTGGCAAATTTCAATGATTCAATACAGTGTTATCAATTATAGGCACCATGTTGTACGTTAGATCTTCATGTCTTCATCTTACAGCTAAAAATTTGCATTCTTTTACCAACCTGCCCCTCTCTCTCCCATCCCTCAGCCCTGGCAAGCACTTTTCTACTCTGTTTCTATGGGTTTGACTTTTCTTTCTTTCTCTTTCTCTCTTACTTTAAGATTTTACATGTAAATGACAAGCATCCAATGCAGTGTTCATCTTTTTCTGTCTGAATTGTTTCTTTTAGCATAATACCCTCGAGATCCATCCATGTTGTGGCAAATGGCAGGCTTTTCTTCTTTCTCGTGGCTGAATAATATTCCACTGTATGTATACAATATTTTCTTTATCTATTCTACATCACGACTTTCCTCTTTCCAGGCTCAACTCAGAATTTTCACTCTGAATTGTTTGTGAAGAGTAACTCTATTAGTTTCCTGTTGCCACTGTAAAAACTGCCACAAACTTAGCAGTTTAAGACAGCACGCATTTATTCTCTGAAGTCCACAATGAGTGTCACAGGGCTAAAATGAAGGTGTTGTCAGGGCTGGTTCCTTCTGGAAGGTCTAGAGGCACGTCCATGCCTTGCTTTTTCCAGCTTCTAAAGGTCTCCAGCACAGGGCTGTGTCTTTCTTGTAGGGTAAGGGAGTTAGAAAAGGTGAGGTTCGGGAAAAGAACAAGACTGGCACTTTTCAGGAACAGATCACCTTTAATAAGGCAAGAAGGGACAGCAGCCAGATTAGTGAGCTGCTGCACTAACCTAAGAAAAGAGTAAGTACATATAGGCATATATGTGGAAATCTACTGTCTTAAGGGGTCCTGTTCTTCTCCAAGGTTGTTCAAATTAGTTATCTCTTAAACGGCTAGAGCAAGGAATTCTGGAGATTGGCCAGAGGCTGGACCAGCTGGGAGTGGGGCGTAATCAACCTTAACGTCCATTGTTTTCTTCAGGTGAGAGAGTTCTTTGTTTTGCATAGAATGGTGGGAAGGACCCAGAGGGGAGTTTTAACTCCAGGCTATTTTCATCCCTGTAACTTTCCTTCAATTCCATGTTAGTTTCTGTTGTCACATTACCTCCTCCCCAGCTTCTGCCTCCCTTTTACAAGGACCCTTATGTTAACACCGGCCCACCTCCTCATCCCAAGGTCCTTATCTTAATCATATCTACAAAGTCTTTTTTTGGAAACAGTGGAAACAGTGTCAGACTTTATTTTCCTGGGCTCCAAAATCACTGCAGATGGTGATTGCAGCCATGAAATTAAAAGATGCTTACTCCTTGGAAGGAAAGTTTTGACCAACTTATATAGCATATTGAAAAGCAGAGACATTACTTTACCAACAAAGGTTCGTCTAGTCAAGGCTATGGTTTTTCCAGTAGTCATGTACAGATGTGAGAGTTGGGCCATATAGAAAGCTAAGCACTGAAGAATTGATGCTTTGCACTGTGGTGTTTGAGAAGACTCTTGAGAGTCCCTTGGACTGCAAGGAGATCCAACCAGTCCATTCTAAAGGAGATCAGCCCTGGGATTTCTTTGGAAGGAATGATGCGAAAGCTGAAACTCCAGTACTTTGGCCACCTCATGCGAAGAGTTGACTCATTGGAAAAGACTCTGATGCTGGGAGGGATTGGGGAGGAGAAGGGGATGACAGAAGATGAGATGGCTGGATGGCATCACTGACTCGATGGACATGAGTCTGAGTGAACTCCGGGAGTTGGTGATGGATAGGGAGGCCTGGCGTGCTGCGATTCATGGAGTCGAGAAGAGTCGGACAGGACTGAGCGACTGAACTGAACTGAACTGAAGGTTACATGCTTGCAGGTTCTGGGAATTAAGACCGATATCTTTGGGGAGCCATAATTCAGCCTCTCACAGCACCGAAGAGCACTTTGTGCACATAATTCAGTCTGAGCAAGCCTTTGTTTCTGGCTCTCCAAGGAGGCCATTAAAATTATAGAGACTTCCCTGGCTGTCCAGTGGTTAAGAAGCCAGGCTTCTAATGCAGAGGGCTCCAGATCCCGGGTTGGGGAGCTAGGATCCTGCATACGGCACTGCAGAGCCAAAAAAAAAAAAAATTATAATTGAGGGTGGGGGAAATCCTTTCTCCATGTCCCTCCTGGATGTTTTTACATTTGTACTATAAATAAACTTCCCTCCATTCTGGCTGACAAATGCGCAGTCAGGTACTAGAGTCAGCAGAGCCCGGAAGCTACCCACCCGAGAGATTTTTGTGCGAGTGTGTGTGTTGCAGTCCCGTCCCGGCACCTGCCTGGCGTGGGCTCCATCTGCCCTCATTCCCATCCCTGCAACTGGGCCAGCCAGACATGGTCTGCTTAAGGAGCCCCGTGTCATGTCATGGTGACCTGGTCAGGTGCCACCTCTGAATGTGGGCACGGTGGTTTCCCACTGGCTTGGATACACAAGCTCAGAGGATTTTCTCAGCCCAACATTCATTCCTAGAGCAGGAGAGAAAGAAGAAAAGATGAGAAAAGGCAGAAAAAGACACCGGGCGTTGAAAAGACTCATCCCTCCAGAGACCTTACCCTGTGGTCACTCTGGTCTTCACTATAGGATGGCAGGAAATGGGAGACCAGAAAGAGCTGTTTCTTTATCTGCTCAACGGGCGCATCAGGTTCCAGAAACTTAGGGTTCATTCCAAACAGGCAAAATTTACATGACACAGGTATTATAATAACAATAAGTTGTTGGTGATAGCGACAAAAAATCTAAATACATCAACCAAATGACAAATGTCTTTCCTATAATTCCAGTTAAAAAGGAAGGGGGACAACCATGGAGTGTGTGGGTGGGAAGGGTCTAGCCGCTTCCAGGGAGCTCTGGGGGCTCCCACTAGGCCCCCAGGGAAGGAGCTGCAGAAAGACCAGGGCCCCAGGGCTAACCAGGGTCACCATCCTGTCCCCTCAGGGCCTGCACTGTTAGCAGTTCCTCAGTGGGCATGCCTCAAGGGCTTATATTCATCCAGTCTCCTTGGGAAGTGGGCTGAAGGTGAGCGCTCTGATTCCTAGCTCTGCTAAATTGGTGTTAAGGTCCATAAGAAAATCCTTTTCCTCTCTGTAATTTTCACTGGGTGAAGAAAAACACCATATTTCATGTACATACTGCTAAATTTAAAGTGGAAAACCAACAAGGTCCTCCTGTAGAGCACAGGGAACTCTGCTGAATGTTATGTGGCAGCCAGGATGGGAGGGGAGTCGGGGAGAACGGACAGATGTGTATGTACGGCTGAGTCCCTTTGCTGTCCACCGGAAACTATCATAGCATTGTTAATTGGCTACACACCAATACAAAATAAAAAGTTTTAAGTCTGGGGGGAAAAAGGGAACGGGAATAAGAAGTCTTTGCAAACTGATGGAAATAAAACTTTTTTGAAAAAAAAATATGGAGGGGTCAAGTGGTTTTATGAATTTTGTGGTTGTGCCTTTTTAAAAGATGATAGAAAATGTTTCTTGATATTCACCATGAATTAATATCAGGAAATTTGGAATTAATGTCACCAAATAAATAGTCTACAGCTTGGCCTCAAGGTTTCAACCACAGCACTGGAACCATGAGTTTTCTATGGACAACTTTCTTCTCCCTTGGAAGATGCCCATCCAAAAGAAAAGGAAAATGAAAATCATCATTTAATTTTTGAACTAAATGTTTAAAAAATGTTAAAAACACCATAGGTACTAGGCTGAAAGTCGCAAAGTTTTGAAGATTGTGTGGAAGTTCTGTGCTTTTTTTTATAGGCATCAGCTTTCAGCATGTGTGAACACATGTCAGACTACTATAATCACTTCAGAGGTAGTAATTCATCCAAAATCTGCAAGTTTCCTTTAGTGAAATCATAACGGTATTCATTTGTGAAAAGCACTTGAGAAAAAAGAATAAACTTTCTGAACAACATAGGTAATCAAATCACAGAATTTTAAATAGAATTGAGCTTTCCTAAACAATGCTAATAACCAATATATAAGTTGTTAGTCACTCAGTCATGTCTGACTCTGAGTAGCCCTCGAGGCTCCTCTGTCCATGGAATTCTCCAGGCAAGAGTACTAGAGTGGGTTGCCATGCCCTTCTCCAGGGGATCTTTCAAACCCAGAGACTGTACCCAGGTCTCCTGCATTGCAGGTAGATTCTTTACCATCTGAGCCACCAGGGAAGCCCATTCAAGTTTGGTAATGGAATCTGCTTGCTGAACATTTATCATATATCTCACCAAGAAGATCTAGTCAAATTGGAATAAATTTGCCCAGATTCTCTGAGAAAAAAAATTCCAACACTAAACTTTAAACTATAAAACCAAAAGTTAGAGAATTTGAAGTAAAGTACTTACTGGCTCTTCCTGGACATACCTTCTATGCTGTTGCTAATGAACTCTGCTTAAGTGGAAGTCACTAGTTCATTTTCCCCTTCTCCCTTTTTTCCCCCAACTATATATTATATATTATCCATGATCACTGATTTCTTTTTAAATCATAATTATTTCACAAAGAAAAAGTTACTGTTAAAAAAAAAACCCAAAAACATAGATGTTGGCAAATAACACACACATCTGCCTCAGAGTATAGGCAGTCCTCCATAAATGATGGTTATACATCCATGGATGCAACCAATCAGGAATCAGGAAAAAAATTATATATATATATATATATAGAGAGAGAGAGAGAGAGAGAGAGCACGCCACCCTCGTGTTCCCCAAGAGAGATCAAACCTAGGGTACTGCAGCAAAAGTGCCAAGTTCTAACCACTGGTCCACCAGGGAATTAAAAAAATAATTCGAAAAAAAAAAACCCAAAACGTATAGAAATAAAAACCTAAAATTTCTGCATAATGGCAACTATTTACGTATCATTTATATTATATTTGTAACTATTTAACGGTAACTTATATGCAGAGTACATGCGAAATGCGGGGCTGGATGAGGCACAAGCTGGAATCCAGATTGCCAGGAGAAATATCAATAAGCTCAGATATGCAGATGACACCACCCTTATGGCAGGAAGCGAAGAGAAGCTAAAGAGCCTCTTGATAAAGGTGAAAGAGGAGAGTGAAAAAGCTGGCTTAAAAATCAACAATCAAAAAACTAAGACCAGGGCACCCAGTCCCATCACTTTATGGCACATAGACAGAGAAACAGTGAAAACAGTGACAGACTATTTTCTTGGGCTCCAAAATCACTGCAGATGGTGACTGCAGCCATGAAATGAAAAGACGCTTGCTCCTTGGAAGAAAAGCTATGACCAGCCTAGACAGCATGTTAAAAAGCAGAGGCATTATTTTGCCAACAAAGGTCCATCTAGTCAAAGCTATGGTTTTTCCGGTGGTCATGTATGGATGTGAGAGTTGGTCTATAAAGCTCTGAAGAGCTCTGAAGAATTGATGCTTTTGAATAGTGGTGTTGGTGAAGACTCTTGAGAGTCTCTTGGACTGCAAGGAGATAAAAGCAGTCCATCCTAAAGGAGATCAGTCCTGAATATTCAGTGGAAGGACTGATGCTGACGTATAAGCTCCAATACTTTGGCCACGTGATGCGAAGAACTGACTCATTAGAAAAGACCCTGATGCTGGGAAAGATTGAAGGCAGGAGGAGAAGGGAACGACAGAGGATGAGATGGTTGGATGGCATCACCAACTCAATGGACGTAAGTCTGAGCAAGCTCATTAATATTAAAATATTTAATATTGCAAAATTATTTTTCCACTTAGTCAACCATGTTTAATAACTAATTATGTTAGAAAACACATAATTTTTCAACAAATAATTTTTAAACCATATTATATTATAAAATATAGAGTTAAACTGAATTATATTATGGTATAAAAAAATAAAACAGAACCTGCTTGTTGTTTAGTGTGCAGAGAAGAAGCTTCATTCATTTATTCATTTAACAAATATTAATATTTATGAATTGTACTATGTAACAGATGGGCGTCCCAGGTGGTCAGAGGTAAACCCGCCTGCCAATGCAGGAGATGTGGGTTCGATCCTTGGGTCAGGGAGATCCCCTGGAGAAGGAAATGACAACCCACTCCAGTATTCTTGCTGGGAAAATTCTATGGACAGAGAAGCCTGGTGGGCTACAGCTCATGGGGTTATAAAGAGTCGGATGCGACTGAACACACACACACACATGCACACACACACACAGTGTGACAGATTATGGGAACAGGAAACATAACACCTAAGACAACTGCCCTGTAGTTTTAACTATAAGCAGCAAATTACTGAACCTGTCCACCCACAGCCATTTCCAAGAACTATTCTGCTCAGAGGGCAGTAGTGTCCTGGACCCGGGACTCCTATTCGAGCCACGGCATCATGTTCCTACCACACTAATTCCCTCTTCCAAAAGCTTCCCAGTGGGGTTTGCTCCTCGGCTGGTACTTAAACCGCTGCCCTGAAACCCAGACTTGGTTTGCTAAGAAAAGAAGAGCCGAATTAATCAGATTGCCTGTATTGGAAACTTGAATAAAATAGTGCCAAAGAGAAGAGGGCAAAGGTTATCAGCAAGAAAGGCTGAGGTATAGAGAGGGTTGGAGACAGCATAGGAGCCGCTGAAGGAGCAAGCATTCTATGTAATCCAAATCTATGAGCTAGATGGAAAGGGGGTGTGTGTGTGTGTGTGTGTGTGTGTGTGTGTGTGCTCGGGACAGCAGGAGTTGGGAGAAAATGAGGAAGATGATTGGTAACAGGAGAAGCACAGAACACATGTGCTGAAAAACAGCAGAAAGACCTTTACCACTTTACCACTGAGCCACCTGGGATGCCCATCTGTCACACAGTCCAGTCCATAGAGGACCAAGGATGTTGTACAGGCATTGTCCCTGGAAAAGTATGACATCTTAAATGGAATGTCATGGAGAAAATAATTCCCATGAGCCTGTCTGTTTTGGATAGCCAGTGTGGGCATTGAGGATTGGCAACTCCATTTTCTCTGCTAGGGGAAGCCAGACCTCCTTGGGGAAAACTATCTTGAATAGGAAAAAAAAAAAAGAAAAGAAATTTTTGTGTTTTCAGCCACCCATTATGTGGCCCCAGAAGATTAATTCAGGTGCTTACTAAACATTTGGGGGCCTTTAAATGCAGCGTTGACCAGTTCTCACCAAGGGCTCGCACACACCGTCCCTCTGCCCAAACATGTTCCCTCCTGACGCGTCCTCATCCCTGGCCTACCCCTCTCTAGCTCCTGCTCATCCTCCAGGACAGGGATGACTTGTTACTTTCCCTAAGAGGTCTTAGTTGACCTGCCAAATTATCATTTTCTTTATCCTTTGGGCTTCTCTAACACCCTGGATCTCTCTTCTTTCATGGAATTTTATCATTTGACTTTTTTTCTATTTAACTGCCTACATTCTCCTCCAGCCTGCTCTGCTGGGGCAGTGTAGAAAACAGATAATTCTCTGACTTCACTGTTATTCTTTATTTTGTTCTATTCTTTAGTGCCACTAGTGTAGAAAGGCTTCCCAGATGGCTCAGAGGTTAAAGCATCCGCCTGCAATGCGGGAGATCTGGGTCCGATCCTGGGTCAGGAAGATCCCCTGGAGAAGGAAATGGCAACCCACTCCAGTATTCTTGCCTGGAGAATCCCATGGATGGAGGAGCCTGGTGGGCTATAGTCCATGGGGTCGCAAAGAGTCGGACACGACTGAGCGACTTCACCCAGAACCCAGAACCCAGTGTAGAAAAGGCTTGATTTTACTCATTGGTCCTTACCATTCAGGCTTACCAGGTGGCTCAGTAATAAAGAATTCACCTGCCAATGTAGGGGATGCAAGAGACATGGGTTTGATCCCTGGGTTGGGACGATTCCCCTGGAGTAGGAAATGGCAACCCACTTCAGTATTTTTGCCTGGAAAATCCCACAGACAGAGGAGCTACAGCCCATGGGGTCACAAAAAGTCAGACACGACCCAGCGCATGCGTGTGCATGCACACACACACACACACACACACACACACAAAGACATTTTATCTTGGCTTTTACCTGATAGGCCCATTGGTAATTAAACCTCTGACTCCTACAGATCCATTTCTAAAAAGCAACACAAATTTAACTTTGTCTCCATTGGCAGGGACCATTTTTACCTGGTTTCCCCTTATTTTTTCGAGTACTTAGAAATTAGTATTGATGTAATAAATATTTGAGGACAGAACGAATGTGTCCAGCTGCACTGGTACAGTTTCTTAAGCAATGATGTAAAAGAAAAGTAATGTAAATATTATTCAAACAGTTTAATTTTAATCATTCTAATTATAGGCTTTTCTCAGAGGGTTCAATTTTTTTTTTTTTAAACGCTCTACTTAATGCCTTCCAGATGTCGTACTCTGTAATGGACAATGTAGCCGAGTAAACTATGTTCATGGAGAATTGTGTTTACAGTGATAAATATCCAAAGTTTTAAGCTTACCTTGTATCCATTACATTTATTTGAAATATGGTAATATTATTCATTCCAATATATTGCACTATAAAATTCTACACTGCTACACTTAACACTGTTATCTCTCTTAATTCCTATTCCACCTGGCAAACTATGCTTATGTTTCAAGACCTGAATGGAATTTCAACTCCTTTTGGAAGTTTTCTCCTATTTTTTTTTGTCTTCACAGGTAATATTTTTTTTTTACAACCTGGCTCATTGTACACTGCTATTAGTGATGTATATGTCATTTTCTTGCTGGTCTGTAAGCTCTTCTGGGGAGGGGGTGTATTCATGTTTATAAACCCAGACCTCCAACAGGCACTTGTTAGGTGAGTGGAAAAGATAATAAATTTTTTTTTCCTTATGCTGATCCAAAATCTTTGAGAAAAGACCACCAGGCTCCATTTTCTAGCATCCTTTGCAGCTGGGACGGACAGGAGACTTGAGTCCTAGTAGCAGAAATGATGGCCCACTTGGAGGCAGAGCCCCTGAGAACCACTCTTGTGCCCACTTTGGTGCTCTTTTCTCTCTGGCTGGTTGGGTGCTCAGCCCCCAGGTGACCTGAGAAGTCACCTGCGGTGACTGCCCCCACCTCACTGACATAGAGCATCCTTGCTGGTTCATGACCTTGTACTGTGTTAGGCCAAACCAAGCTTCTATCTATTTTTCACTGTGGCCTAAAATACCCTGACGTACTGGTCAAAGAGGGAATCCACCTAGTCTAAATGATTTAGTCCTCTTTCCTAATTCAGGGCAAATTAGAGACGAATGTCTAGGGATCCATCCATCCATTTATTCAGCCAGTATCAACCGAGTCCTCACCATCTGTCCCATTCTCTCCTGTGTGTTGAAGACAAAACAGTCAGTAAGTAAGGAAGGCACTGATCCAGGCTTCGCGGATGATAAAATACAGTGGAAAAGACAAGCAACAGACAAGCAAAACACAAAACATTTTCAAGTTGTGATAAGTACTATAAAAGAATCAAATAGCATGTGAAGATAGAAAATCAAAAGCAAGCACATGGAGAGTTTTATCTGGGAGGAGGCTCAGGACACACCTCCCTGAGAAGGTAAAGCCAAGACCCAAAGGATGAGGAGCACCCACTGTGTGAAGACTGGAGCTAATATCACTCCAGGCAGAGGGAGCTGCATGCAAAGGCTGGAGCATGGGAAGCAACTTGGCAAGTTTGAAGCCCTAAAAAAGGCAAGCCTGACACATGGAATGAGAGACGATGTTGAATTGAGCAAAGCTAAACTTCTGAGCAATCTTCAGCTGGGTACATGTGACAACATTCTGGTTCTCTGTTTATAAATCTACTATTGGATTGAAGATAAAGACACAGGTGTCTTCTGTTTGCTTTACCCAATTATTTTGTCCTGTGTAGACAGAGGTCACCCAGGGGAAAAACACTTCCAAAGTCAAAGTGGTCCAATATGTTTGATTCTAATTCTTTTTAATTAAGGGCCATCTGGGTTACTAAATTAATTTTATAAAAGAAACAAGGAGTTCCTTTCTATGAAAATATGTTTTACTTTGCTTTATGCATAGTTGCAAGCATAAACTTTACTGATTAGGGTTAATCATTTGAAAATATGGATAAACACGTGGTCTCTTCCATGAGTTAGAGCACTGCACAATACATCATTAACATTTATTGACAGAAAATTATCACTCCTTTTAATTACTGTTACTCTTATTTGAGTATAAAGATAACATACTTTATCCTTCTCTTAAATGTGCCAATGACTTTCTACTTTACAGCATCCATTTCAATGGTTAACAATTTTGTCCAACCTCAGGTTAGCCTCAGTGCTGCTGTGAGAAATTGTCTTGCCAGTAGCTACATGTGTAATTATCTCCATACACTGCTAACAGTTTTATGTACAATGTGTTGCCTAAAGGATTCTTCACTGAGTGCCATGAGTTAAGGACACCTAATATAAAAGCCATGGGATCTCATTTCAATGGCTTTATGGAGGTGGAAAAGACTATCTTCCATCTTGGAAAAAGACCTCTGGTTATTAATTACTCTTACCCATAGACAGGGACAGTGCGGAATCGAATTCAGCAGGTTATGGGGGCAAATTCAGGATCTACAGAGCCTCTGATTCAGCACCGTGATGGACTGCTATGTTGACTGCATTAGGGTTAGTCCATGGTAGCTTGCCTTGAGAATGAAATCACCATATTATCTTTTAGGCTTCCATGGTCGCTCAGAAGGTAAAGAATTTGCCTGTAATGCGGGAGACCCAGATTCCATCCCTGGGTTGGGAAGATCCCCTGGAGAAGGAAATGCAACCCACTCCAGTATTCTTGCCTGCAGATTCCTATGGACAGAGGCTGGCAGGCTATAGTCTATGGGGTCACAAAGAGTCGAACACGACTGAGCAACTAACACATGCATATAATCTTTTAATATTCTTGGGTAAAATAACAATATTTTGATTATCTCTTTGTAAATGCATGTTGAAATATGACAGTGAAGTAGCAGGCTATCTACAACTCTTTTTCAAATGGTTCGGCCAAACAAAGTCTGAAGATAGAGCAAATGTGATAAAATGACCACAGGGGAGTCTAGGTCAAGAATAAACAGGTGTTTCTTCTTTTCAGTTTTATTTATTTATTTTTTTTGCAGACTTTTAGTTTTTTAAATAAAATATAATTTGGGGAAGGGATGAGAAGGCGATAGCCTTGATGCCAATGGAGAATCTAAATATCCTTTAAGTATAGCATGGAGCATGGGAAGCAACTTGGCAAGTTTGAAGCCCTAAAAAAAAGGCCAGCCAGGCAAATGGAATGTGAGATCACGGTGAGTGGAGCAAAGGTAAAGATACCGAGAGCCGCTACCTTGGTTTCCCCAGTTTCTCAGTAATTTGCTCTGTCAGTGGTTTGTTGCCTGGGTTTTAAAGCTACACAAACTCCATTAAACATCTCTCAGTTTTGTGACACTCCAGGAAAAGAGGCATCCTGGGTTTCATTCATTTTCAATACCATAGCATACTGAGAAATGCTTTCCTAAAGCAAGTCAGGGTTTTGTTTCCTGCATTGTCAGGAAATCCAGGCTTCCACATCAAATGTAAGGGAGATCATATGATACGATTTATGTGAAATACTTAACCCCATGCCAGGCACACAATGAGCCTGTGATAAATGACAGCTGCCTTGTCATCACCGTGTTTATTAGCTCCTACAAATCCTTTATCAGAGACTGACTGCTTGAACTTCAAACCTACGTCCATCAATCAAGTTAACAGATATTTATTGATAGCAGAATATGACTAACAGCTAATTCTGTGAATAGCCAGTGTACAGTAACTCAGAAAGGGACAGTTCACAATGGAGCAAACAATCAGATTTCATACACACACATACAGGGTAGCACTTAAGCCAGGATTTAAAGCATGTTTAAATTTTCCATAGGCAGCAAGCCTATCTCCTCCTCATCCCTCCCCCAAATTGTATTTTATTTTGAAAAACTAAAAGCCTGCAAAAAAAAAAAAAACTGAAGAGAAAAACATCTGTTTATTTTTCACCTAGATTCCTCCATGGTTATTGTTTTCTCACATTTGCTCTATCTTCAGACTGGCTGAACCATTTGAAAATCAGATCAGATCAGATCAGTCGCTCAGTCGTGTCTGACTCTTTGCGACCCCATGAATCGCAGCACACCAGGCCTCCCTGTCCATCACCAACTCCCGGAGTTCACTTAGACTCATATCCATTGAGTCAGTGATGCCATCCAGCCATCTCATCCTCTGTCGTCCCCTTCTCCTCTTGCCCCCAATCCCTCCCAGCATCAGAGTCTTTTCCAATGAGTCAACTCTTCACATGAGGTGTCCAAAGTACTGCAGTTTCAGCTTTAGCATCATTCCCTCCAAAGAAATCCCAGGGCTAATCTCCTTCAGAATGGACTGGCTGGATCTCCTTGCAGTCCAAGAGACTCTCAAGAGTCTTCTCCAACACCACAGTTCAAAAGCATCAATTCTTTGGCACTCAGCCTTCTTCACAGTCCAACTCTCACATCCATACGTGACCACAGGAAAAACCATAGCCTTGACTAGACGAACCTTTGTTGGCAAAGTAATGTCTCTGCTTTTGAATATGCTATCTAGGTTGGTCATAACTTTCCTTCCAAGGAGTAAGCGTCTTTTAATTTCATGGCTGCAGTCACCATCTGCAGTGATTTTGGAGCCCAGAAAAATAAAGTCTGACACTGTTTCCACTGTTTCCCCATCTATTTCCCATGAAGTGATGGGACCGGATGCCATGATCTTCGTTTTCTGAATGTTGAGCTTTAAGCCAACTTTTCACTCTCCACTTTCATCTTCATCAAGAGGCTTTTGAGTTCCTCTTCACTTTCTGCCATGAGGGTGGTGTCATCTGCATATCTGAGGTTATTGATATTTCTCCCGGCAATCTTGATTCCAGCTTGTGCTTCTTCCAGTCCAGCGTTTCTCATGATGTACTCTGCATATAAGTTGTAGCTATCCTGACACTACACCCTCAGATTTCAACATGTATTTCAATCACAGTATTGTTACCTGTTGTTGCATTAGTCACTCAGTCGTGTCCAACTCTTTGTGACCCCATGGACTGTAGCTCACCAGGCTCCTCAGTCCATGGGATTCTCCAGGCAAGAATACTGGAGTGGGTTGCCATTTATTCCTCCAGGGGATCTTCCCAACCCAGGGACTGAATCTAGTCTCCTGCATTGCAGGCAAATATTTCACCGTCTGAGCCACCAGAAAAGCCCAATTGTTATTTTACCCAAGACTATTAAAAAGTCAATGGCACCCCACTCCAGTACTCTTGCCTGGAAAATCCCATGGACGGAGGAGCCTGGAAGGCTGCAGTCCATGGAGTCGCTGAGGGTCGGACATGACTGAGTGACTTCACTTTCATTTTTCACTTTCATGCATTGGAGAAGGAAATGGCAACCCACTCCAGAGTTCTTGCCTGGAGAATCCCAGGGATGGGGGAGCCTGGTGGGCTGCCGTCTATGGGGTCACACAGAGTCAGACACGACTGAAGTGACTTAGCAGCAGCAGCCATGATATCATCTAGTATGCAATACATTTTCAGATTTTCCCAACTTTCACAAACTGTTTTTTTTAATAGCTTTTATTATTTTATTTTATTTTTATGTACTTTTTAAAGCCAAGAAACAGTTAATGAACAAGCATTTGTTTGCTATCAAGACTGTACCTCCTGTGCCTTCCCTGGTGGTCCAGTGGTTAAGACTCCATCCTTCTAATGCACAGGGCGTTGGTTTGATCATTGGTCTGGGAAAATAGATCCCACATACTGTGCAGGCACGCACACACACACACACACACACAGATTGTATGTCTGGTTCCAGGTGATTCCCACGAAGGCAGAGGCTCTTGATATTGTTTTCTACACATGGAATGATAGGCACTTCATCAACCCTGAGATCAATCATTCTGGGTAGTCGACAAGTCCTCACAATTGAATTCCCTTTTGATAAGACTTCTGAGAAACATCGAGGAGAATATTAAAACAATTACTCATGTGGTTCACTTTAAAAAAATTTTCATGTTAATTTTCTGATAATTGGAGGGATAAGGTGGAAAGCGGTGGGTGGGGGGAGGGGGCAAATGATTACTTTCCCTTTGATTATCTGCCTAATTGTTTTCATTCCCTAAGATGCTTTGTCACTGACGTGTGGACTTAGCATTACATTGGGAATACAGGTGGCCCAGAGGTAAATATTGTTTCTACATTCTGTGGTTCATTTGAGGTAGTTAGAAATGTAGAGACCTATTTCTTTTTTCAGAGTGCACTTTTGTTTGCAGCAGATAGATCCTATCTCCTTGGAAATAATTAGATAAAGTTATAATGCTCCACAGCTGCTGAGTTATTAGCCAAATGCTCACCAAATGAGATCTCTCATTAGGGCTCATGAACAGGTAATCTCTTTTGATAGATGAACTTATAATTTTCATATCCATTTACACAAGTCACAGATATCTGCTTTTATATTGATTTCTAATGACTTGGCACATAGGATGCTATATTTGATTTCCCCTTTTAAAGGAGATAAAATCATTACTGACACGTGATTAAGCTCATTTTCAAAATGGCACAGGATCTGCTAGGAATTAGATATTGTGAATGGTGATAGTTTATGCACTGAGACTCAAAATTTTTTTCTTAGTTTTAACTTCAATGGAAAGTCATGTCTTCTGATATCTTCACCATTATGCAAACTGATAATTATAATTCACATACAACTTGTCCACACGTCCCTATTTAACCAAAGCTGACGAGTAGAAGTTAACACTAAGTTACAAAGGGAAACAGGTCAAAGTGTTCATTTTTTCCTGCCTCAGAGCCAGATTGCTTCAGGATCTAAACTGCTACTTGATAGCAATTTAGTAACTTTTGGGTGGTCAATCTTTTTCTTGATGAACTGAGAAAATTCCAATATCTTCCCTTATTGCAAGTAGAAAAAGCTTACCTCATTTACAGGAGGTAATAAATACATCTGCGGCAGCTTAGTTTTTTGATCATGAAAGGATGGTATTGAAACTGGAATCCTCTTACACGGTCTTACTAGGAATGTAGAATAATGCAGATCCCCTGGAAAGCAGTCTGGAAGTTCCTACAAAGATTAAACAAAGAGCTACCATTTGACCTGAAATCCCACATCTAGGTGCAATGGCACCCCACTCCAGTACTCTTGCCTGGAAAATCCCATGGACAGAGGAGCCTGGTAGGCTGCAGTCCATGGGGTTGCTAGGAGTCGGACACGACTGAGCGACTTCACTTTCACTTTTCACTTTCATGCATTGGAGAAGGAAATGGCAAGCCACTCCAGTGTTCTTGCCTGGAGAATCCCAGGACGAGGGAGCCTGGTGGGCTGCCGTCTATGGGGTCGCACAGAGTCGGACATGACTGAAGCGACTTAGCAGCAGCAGCAGCAGTAGGTATTTAACCAAGAGAATTGAAAATATATGTCCATACATTGAAAGCAACACTATTCATAATCACCAAAAATGGAAACAAATCGAATGTTCATCAACTGATGAATGGAAAAATAAAGTCTGAAATAGCCATATGATGGAGTGTTATTTGACACCAAAAGCTGTACTGAATTGAGCTCCGTCATAGATGAGCCTTGAAAACATTGTGCTAAGTCAAAGAAACCACATGTGAAAAAAATCATTTTATGATTCCATTTATATTAAATAGCCAGGATAGGCAATTCTATAAAGACAGAAAGTTGATTAATTGTTCCTTAGTGCTGGGAGTGTTGGGGGAGAAATGGGTAGTGACTGCTAATGAGCATAGGACTTCTTATTTGGGCGACAAACAACTGTTTTAAAATAGATTGTGGTGATGGTCACACAACTTTGTGAATCTACTAAAAGCCATTGAAGTGTACATCTTAAGTGAATCAACTGAATGCTGTGTAAATTTTATAAAAAATGTTTTATATAGAATTAATATGTGGTGGTGGTTTAGTTGCTAAGTTGTGTCCAACTCTTGCAACCCTGTGGACTGAAGCCCACCAGGCTCCTCTGTCCATTCCTTCCCAGGCAAGAATACTACAGTGGGTGGCCATTCCCTTCTCCAGGGGATCTTCCCAGCCCAGGGATCTAATCCAGGTCTCCTGCATTGCAGGCAGTCTTCCGCACTGCAGGTGAATTCTTTACTGACTGAGCCACTAGGGAAGATCAGAATTAATATACATACAACATATTTATGTACCAAATAATATATATTAAATTACATCAATACATAACATGGTATAATGTTTATATCTATCTATCTACTATCTTTAGTAGTAGTTCTTTCTGGGGAAGGAAAAGGTGTGGTTTTGTTAACATGCAGCCACTAGGACAACGCAAAAATTATTCAGTGATTATTACCACTTTCGGAAAAGTAGCTTAGAAAGATTTCTATTCACCATATTTAATTCATTGGTATTTGAAGACAAAGCACAAATACCACAGTGCTATGTCTGTGTCTTTCATAATATGAATGAGACAGACAAGTCATAGCGTGTAAGGCTTGGGAAACATTTCCTCTTCAACAAAAATGAACAAGGTTGAAATCCCTCCTCTTACAGTCTCTGAATTCCAGAATATTTAACTTCTTGGTCTAGGAAGTTACACAGTGTGTGTTTTGTGATAATTCATTGACTGTATACTTATATTTTATGCACTTTTCTGAATGTTTATTATTTTTAAAATGTATTACCTCATGGGCTGGGGCATTCAGGCATGACCAGAAACATGTGTTAAGGGTTTTTCCCCAGGTACAAGTTAGAGGGGTGGGGAAATGTTTTAGCTTTGGCTTTCCTTCTCCCCCTGGACAATAGGGCAGGTTTGGGGGACAAGGGCCCCAGCGTGAGAAGTCAAGATAGAGTAACTGGCTCCCAAGTCTATTAGAAACTGGACAAGCTTACCTTCCACGTCCATGGTCACCTGTGTGATGATGACTGTCTTCTTGGACCCTTGGGAGGTCCTGAGTCCCATCAATCAACTGCTGCCATGACTGGGGTGGGGCCATTGCCTCCTCCATGGACCATCTTCTTGCAGGGTGGGCGAGGCCTTTGGTGGAGGCTGGGACCCGTTTCTTGGGCATTCCTTTCTCCAGTGTTCAGGGACCCCACAGTTAAAATAGGCTACCTTTCCTGGCAGAGGTTTACAGAAAGCACTTTTGGGGTGACCAGGAGCTGAGTCTTATCACGATGCTCCCAAATGGCTGGTTTTGCCCTTGTTCCCTTCTTGTCATGCTGTTCTTTCCTTTCCTCCTTGGCCTGATATCTACTGGTAAAAACACTGATGGGCATGTCAATAAGAGAGTTGAGAGGGGTTTGGGGTCCCCTGGTAAGCTTTTGACATTTCTGATGATGTCAAGGGCTGACCAGCTAAAGAAGTGGGTGCAAATACAATGCATCCCTTGAAAGTGTTTGGGTCCACATTCATATGTTTTTTGAGAGTACTAACTAACCAGACCTGAAATAGGACTCAATTTTCATCTTGGTCTTGGGTGATCTCTTTAACCTTACTGCAGTTGACAGTTTTAATTATGCATCATTTATCCCTTCAATGAAGCAAAAGATCCTGTGATCCTTTCTAGTGATACTAGGCTGACTTGGCTGAGAGTGCCAGTTAGAATCCATTAGAAGCACTGCCATCATGCCCAGGGGCCCCAGGGGTACTAACGAGGTTGGGCACGTGTAATCCTTTAGCATGTTTGAGCCTGTGCCCAAATATAGGTCTTCCCCTCAAGGGTGCAACAGTAAGAAAGCACAATATTTGGTCCCTTCCAAGTAAGGTCAGGGCTTTCCAGGCGGTGATATTGGTAAAGAGTCCACTTGCAATGCAGGCAACACAAGAGATGTGGGTTCAATCCCTGGGTTGGGAAGATCCCCCACAAAAGGAAATGGCAACCCACTCCAGTATCCTTGCCTGGAAAATACCAGGGATGGAGGAGCCTGGCAGGCTACAGTCCATAGGGTCGCAAAGAGTGGGACACGACTGAGCATGTGCGCAGTTTGAAGCTGGAAGTAAGGTCAAAGGGAGCCTTCTCTCATAGCTCAGTTGGTAAAGAATCTGCCTGCAATGCAGGAAACCTGGGTTTGATCCCTGGGTCGGAAAGAGCTCCTGGAGAAGGGAAAGGCTACCCACTCCAGGATTCTTACCTGGAGAATCCCACGGACAGAGGAGCCTGGTGGGCTACAGTCCATGGAGTTGCCAGAGTAGGACACAACTTAGCAACTACACCACCACCACCACCAAGGTCAAAGGAGAGTCAGTCCCTGGAATTCTTTGGTGAATCTGTGAGGCATTTCCTCTGACAACCAGCCCCAGCAAGGGGGACACTGAATGGGGTTAGACAGAGAAAGGAGTGTGGACTCCGTTAATTCCCTGAGGCTCTGCCTGCTACTTCCTGAAAAGGGCAAAGACACTCGGGCTGCACTTCAGGCTCAGAAGAGTAGAGAGGCTTACAGGGTGGGGGAGTGGCTGAAGACAGCAAAAGAGTGCTGGGGCTTGGTCTTCTGTCCCCGCCCCCAACACCGGGGTGCCTCTAGGGAGGACTTTGTGTAGACTGAATGGGTTCCAGCTGGCTAGGGTCCCTAACGCAGGACTTATAGAGCTCTGGGTACTCTCTTAGGGCCACAAAAGCCTAAATGTAAGAAACTTCTATTTTTTCTACCTTTAGCAGAAGATGTCTAACTCGAGGATGGTATTATGGTTGAGGCTTCCATTTTCTAGAAAGGCCTAAAGAAAATGAGTTTTTTTGGCTCTTAAAGAATCTAGAGAAAACTTGTCCCCGTGACTCAGAACGCAGCCAAGGGGTGAGTCCTTGAGGCGGGACAAGGTGTTGCCCATGGGTCTTTCAGGGAGAGGATGCTCCTCTTAGACTGGGGGCCCGGAGGGGGCTCCCTAAGACAGGACTGGTTTCAGGTGTCCCCATCCACCTAGTCCTGGCAAGTCTGGCCTCAGTGGGAGTCAGCCACCCACCCCCAGGCGGTGGTTCTGTTGGTCCCAGCGTCCAGGGCGGTCCTATCCCGGCCTCCTGGGTACCCAGGATGAGTGACTTCCTGATGGCTCCTCTATAGATTCTATGGCCAATCATTAATCCCTGTGGGCTGAGGTGTGTTCCAGCGGAACTAGACACTTTCTCATAGTTCTAGGACCTATTTAGGTCCCAGAATTTTTTTTTTTTTTCTAAAAGGGTGGTACATTTCCGAAAACAGGCACTGGCTATTAAGGGAAATGGTTTGTGGAAAAGCCTCTCTTTCCCCCTTCCCTTTTGTGGGTGGTCCCCGCCCATCAGCCTGGTGCCACCCTCCCTTGCCTCCCCTTCCCACACTCGCTCTGTCCAGTGGGCGATGGGCTGGGTGCAGTGGGTCAGGGTTGGGGGTTAGGCCAACCCCAGCTCTGCACTTGCGGGGACTCATGACCTGGAGACCCCGCACAGACACTCCCGGTCTCGTAACCCTGGGAGGCAAACCGAGGGAACTGGGATCAAGCCCGGGCTTGTATCCGGGCGGGGCGTGGCCAGGTGCACCTCCTGCTGGGACAGTGGGAGCTGGGGCTGGGCGGGACCCAGATGTGCGAGGACCAGGGAGGGGCCTGGAGGGCAGCTGGGTGGTGGGCAGAGCTGGCGCGGAAGGACGGCCTGGACTGGGTTCCACTACTGCGAGTCTCCCAACACCCCGGGGTACCCCCACGGGTCACCTACCGGGTAGGGAGCTCCCAAACGGACTGCAGTGGCGCAACTGCCGCGGGAGCTCACAGAAAGGTTGCTTTTTTAATTTCCACTCAGTTGGACCTGATGATTTTTAGTTAAATGGTGGATGAGGCAAACCCACAGGGCAACGCTAGGATGGTTGGGGTCCCTGGCTGCCTGCGGGAAGGGCGGGAGACTTTCCCTGATGAGCCCTCTGCAGATGTAACAAGGATAAGTGGAAGACCCTGCGGTAAGGTTGGAAAATGCCTGGCCGACTTCAACCATTTAAAGCGGAGTTAGGTAGATGAGTGGGAAGTAAAGAGTCAGATGGGGACACAGTGATGAGACAAGGAGAGTAAGACATAGGTAGACCAGTAAGACACTTATAAGGGGGGACTTCCCTGGTGCTCCAGGGGTTGAGACTTTGCCTACCAAGGCAGGCGCTGCAGGTTCGGTCCCTGGTCGGGGAGTTAAGGTCCCCACATACCTCGCAGCTATAAAACCCAAACAAAAAACCACAGACACAATATTGTAATAAACTAAATAAAAACTTTAAAAATGGCCCACATCAAAGAAATTGTTAGGGGAAGCACACTGATTGAAACCTCCCACCCTGGCCAGGCACCATAGTAACCATTTGCATGAGCTGCTTTATGACAGGAGATCCTGATAAGGAATATGAAACTAATAAGCCACCACCAACCAGAAGAGTTCGGGGAAAGGTCTAAAGGAGACACCGCGTGTCTATCCACTTCCCAGAATCCCTCTCACTAGCATCCATCTTGGCTAAGCGATGTGTGCGCCACCAGGAAAGACTCTGAATTAGAATGATTGGCCAAATACCCCGGGAAACTAATCCCATCACCATAAAACCCGACATTGTGAACCACAGGGCAGAGCAGTTCTCCTGGGTTCCCTTACCCTACTGCTCTCCACCCAGGTGCCCTTTCCAATAAAATCTCTTGCTTGGTCAGCACGTGTCTCCTCAGACAATTCTTTTCCTAGTGTTAGACAAGAGCCTGCTCTTGGGGCCCTGTAGGGGTCCCCCCTTCCTTCAACAAAATCTTAAAAAAAAAAAAAAAAAAGCCTGTAAGGGTAGGGGTGGGGAGGGAGCGAGAAGATGCTTTTAACTGAGAGCTTGAAAGGTAGCATGCAGACTGCCTTGATGTTGGCGGACGGACCTATTCCCTCACTTGTACTTTCTGCGACTCATCCTCTCCAGGGAGATTTCTGGGGCAAGCACACTAGGGACTTTTTCGGTTCTACACGGTTTGTGGCAATAGGTCCCCAAATGCCGCAGACAGTAAGAAAGCATAAAAGAGAGAGAGAAACAGGAATTCAGGCAGTGCCTCTCAAGCACAAAGGAGGTGAGAAGCTGAGGCTTAACTGAAATCTGGCTGACTCCACCCGAGATGTAATTGGAGGGTAGGTTCCTGTTTCCTTGCAGAAGGAATTCAGAGACGACAGGGAGGTCAAGAAAGCAAACAGAGGATTTATTTAAGTGATGGTACACTCTCAAGTGGAGAAGGCAATGGCACCACACTCCACTACTCTTGCCTGGAGAATCCCAGGGACGGGGGAGCCTGGTGGGCCGCCATCTATGGGGTCGCACAGAGTCGGACATGACTGAAGTGACTTAGCAGCAACAACACACTCTCAAGGGGAGTGTGGGCAGACTCAGGTGAGTAGCTGCATTGAGCTTCTTTGGCAAGTGGGTAATATGGGGTGTAGAAATGAAGGGGTGGAATATTCTTTGGGGAGGGAGAAGTTTGGGGGGTTGTGTTCTTTGATTTTCCTCCCAGCTCCACCTCCCTGAGGGTAGGAGGGATTTTTGTCCTTATATAGCCTTGATGGGAAGTGTCATGGTGCTGATGCATGATAGGAAATTCTTATTTGAAGGTTTGTTTTATTGTGATGAGAGCATAAGGAGCAAAAGTTACATTTGAACACCAGAGATTCCTTCCTTTTCCCACCTTTCTTTGTTTGCCTCCAGGACACTTGTCACCCCAGCTGTGTGGTTTCCTGTCAGCCTGGAGGTTCCTTCTTTTGTTGCTTAAAGACCCCCATTGTTTACAAGATGGGTGGTTTCCTGCCATCTGGCCTGTGCCCCCTTTTGTCTGCTCATATCTAGCTACTGCTACTGCTGCTAAGTCG
This sequence comes from Bubalus bubalis, assembly GCF_019923935.1. NCBI lineage: Eukaryota > Metazoa > Chordata > Mammalia > Artiodactyla > Bovidae > Bubalus > Bubalus bubalis. Next base: position 8,218,358 of record NC_059178.1, on the reverse strand, counting down.
CTTCAGTCGTGTCCAACTCTGTGCGACCCCATAGACGGCAGCCCACCAGGCTCCCCCGTCCCTGGGATTCTCCAGGCAAGAACACTGGAGTGGGTTGCCATTTCCTTCTCCAATGCATGAAAGTGAAAAGTGAAAGTGAAGTCGCTCAGTCATGTCCGACTCCTAGCAACCCCATGGACTGCAGCCTACCAGGCTCCTCCGTCCATGGGATTTTCTAGGCAAGAGTACTGGAGTAGGGTACCATCACCTTCTCTGACTCATATCTAGCTACCTGCTTGCTTTAGCAAATCCACAGCATTCCATGTTTTGTAAACCTATCACAGAGTCAAATTTTAAGTTGGAGCAGAGAAGCAATGCAAAGGGAATTAGCAAGAAACAATAGTTTAAGCACTGCTTTGTTTAGCAGCTGAGCCCTTTAAAAAAAAAAAAAAAGTTTTATATTGGACAGTAGTTGATTTGGAGGCTTTTCTGGTGGTTCAGATGGTAAAGAATCTGCCTGCAATGCAGGAGACCTGGGTTCAAACCCTGGGTTGGGAAGATCCCCTGGAGAAGAGAATGGGTACCCACTCCAGTAAACTTGCCTGGAGAATTCTATGCACAGAGGAGTGTGGCCGGCTGTAGTCCATGGGGTTGCAAAGAGTTGGACATGATTGAGCAAGTAACACTGTCTTAATTTACAATGTTGTGTTAGTTGCAGGTGTACAGCAAAGTGATTCAATTAACGTATACATATATCTATTCTTTTTCAAGTTATTTTCCATTTAGATTATTATAGAATATCAAGCAGTCTTCCCTGTGCTATACAGTATTAGGTCCATGTTGGTTATCTATAATATAATAGTGTGTATATGTCAATCCATATGCAGAGTACATCATGAGAAACGCTGGGCTGGAAGAAGCACAAGCTGGAATCAAGATTGCCGGGAGAAATATCAATAACCTCAGATATGCAGATGACACTACCCTTATGGCAGAAAGTGAAGAGGAACTCAAAAGCCTTTTGATGAAAGTGAAAGAGGAGAGTGAAAAAGTTGGCTTAAAGCTCAACATTCAGAAAACGAAGACCATGGCATCTGGTCCCATCACTTCATGGGAAATAGATGGGGAAACAGTGGAAATAGTGTCAGACTTTATATTTTTGGGCTCCAAAAGCACTGCAGATGGTGACTGCAGCCATGAAATTAAAAGACGCTTACTCCTTGGAAGGAAAGTTATGACCAACCTAGACAGCATGTTCAAAAGCAGAGACATTACTTTGCCAACAAAGGTCCGTCTAGTCAAGGCTATGGTTTTTCCTGTGGTCATGTATGGATGTGAGAGTTGGACTGTGAAGAAGGCTGAGGGCCGAAGAATTGATGCTTTTGAACTGTGGTGTTGGAGAAGACTCTTGAGAGTCCCTTGGATTGCAATGAGATCCAACCAGTCCATTCTGAAGGAGCTCAGCCCTGGGATTTCTTTGGAAGGAATGATGCTAAAGCTGAAACTGCAGTACTTTGGCCACCTCATGCAAAGAGTTGACTCATTGGAAAAGACTCTGATGCTGGGAGGGATTGGGGGCAGGAGGAGAAGGGGACGACAGAGGGTGAGATGGCTGGATGGCATCACTGACTCGATGGACGTGAGTTTGAGTGAACTCCAGGAGTTGGTGATGGACAGGGAGGCCTGGTGTGCTGCGATTCATGGGGTCGCAAAGAGTCGGACACGACTGAGCGACTGAACTGAACTGAACTGACTGATATGTCAATCCAAACTCCCAGTTTATCCCTCCCCGCTTTGGTAACCTTAAGTTCGTTTTCTATGTCTATGAGTCTGTTTCTGTTTTGTAAATAAGTTCATTTGTTAAGTGAGACAGGAAAAGACAAGTAGCATATGATACAACTTATATGGGAAATCTAAAAAATGATATAAATGAACTTATTAATGAAGCTGAGCTCTTAAAAGCTTACCTGTTCCTCCCTCCCTGTGATGAGAATATTTATTTTACTTCACATCTGAGGTACAGGACTCTCAGAGGGGGAGCATTAAATACCAGTCCAACAGGTGTTCAAGGCAAAAGGTGAGAACAAGCTTGTTGTGACCAAATTACCCCATTTTATTATTCTGTAATTAGCTTCCTTCTCAAGCCTGAGACACTTAGAATCCTAGTCAAAATTCAACTTCGGTTTTCTTGGTAGCATTTTGTGATTTTATGTCTGAGTTTATTCACCCAAATATTGTATCTTCAGGATAGCTTATAAGTAATAACTATATTACATGGTGAAAGATTCAAGATCTAAGGTTGTTGATACTATAAAAATACAAACTACCTAGTAATGTATAAAAGCAGGTCAACTAAAAAATATAGTCACAAGCTGAAAGTAGAGAGTTATTTTATTTGGTGGAAATGTTTAGGACTCACAGCCCAGGAGACAACATCTCAGTAGCTCTGAGAAAACTGCTCCAAGGAGGCAGGAGGGGAAGTCAGGCTATATACAAATTTGCTGCAAAGGGAGCAGGCAGTCGGAACATCAAAGATCAGGTAGCAAGTTAAGGAATTTAGCATTCTCTGTGCGGGAAGATGCAGACCTCCAGGCTCACTGAATTCATTCCTTTCATATGCACCTCAGCTGTCTGGGCCCAATCCCGTTTCCTCTTCTCCTTGCTTCTTGCATTCCCCCAGCTCCTCAGCAGTCACCGTGGGGGATGGCAGTATCCTCTGGATCACAGTGTTGGGAGCTCTCTTCATGTTTGGAGGCCAGAAATCACTGCTGGCTGTGACAGTTCTTGTTTATTAATATGTCAGGAGATATTTTCATTTCATAGCAGATTCAACAAAATGGCAACCAAGCAGTAAGATGTCTTCAAAACCATCTAGTGTTTGACTATGCATTTTATGGCTTAATACATATCAACCTCCAAAAAAGAGTGGATTATTTCAATAGAATGACATATCTCCAAATTTACAAATATCCTGGCCATTTTCTGAACTTTGGAGCTTTCATCTGAAGTTCTGGCTTTCTAGAAATATTACAATATTTATAATTTTATGAACTTAGTTATAAGCTCAGTCATTGGACAAAGATCGGTCTAAATGACAGGATGTCCTAAAAAAGTGAAAACATTTTTATACGCACCTTAACCCACCAAACCCTTGATTGAGAGTAATTATAATGATCAGCTCAAATGATGTATAAATTATTCCCCTGGAATTCCTTTTCGTTATTGTTTTGTGAACACTATTTCCTCATAAACAGAGAAAATCCAAGTCTTGGTTAGATACTTAGTGGAGTTCAAATTAATGCAATTTAATAATAAATTTACCAATTTGTGTTGAATTGTTAATATTTAGCTGCTGGCCCTGTGTATGTCAAATGACCATGATAAGTAAAATTTCTTGTGTAAATAGCTCCCAGTTATTCTTCAGCATCACCTTACATACAATTCAGATTCTTTGAGATTTGATCTGTCTGTCTGACACAAGTGTTCCTTCAGTCGTTAGGATTCGTGGCTTATTTTCTTGACCTGATATGGCCTTGTAAGAAAAAATTTGGCAGTTATTTAGTGCCATCTAGTGGATAATTTGTTGTGAAGAAACGCTCTAAAAATCTTGTTTAACAAAAAGGCTTGTTGCATTTTATTTATTTATTTTTTAATAATACCACTGAAGGTATATAATTTTAATTTCAAATTTTATAAATTAGGACATAATAAAGCCATCAAAATTTTAAATCGTTTACTATTGCATTAAATAACTAGTTTTTTGCTTAGCTAAGAAACATACTTCAGATTGCCCAGATAGCTTACAATCACTCTCTTATTAAAAAAACATTAAAAATTTCACACCTAATTTAAAACTCTGCCACACATATTTTGCATTCATCAAAAATTTAAAATTATACTATTCAGAAGAACTGAGTTAATAGTGCTGTTAAGTATACAAGTGTTAATAACAAGAATGTAATTTCTTATAAAATTACTTTGGAGAGCATATGATTTACTGAAAAATAAATATTTTAGGGAAATAACTTAGAATATTTTAGCATAACATTCATGATGTTAATTCTCTAAAATTTTGCTCTTCATTAGTTTCATAAACAAAATGCCAGTGTATATTCTGCCACTATGAAATAAAACATCTTTTAAAATAATCACTTTTCATTTCATACATGATATTTTACATGTTTCAATGCCATTCTCCCAAATCTTCCCACCCTCTCCCTCTCTCTCAGAGTCCATAAGACTGTTCTATACATCAGTGTCTCTTTTGCTGTCTCGTATACAGGGTTATTGTTACCATCTTTCTAAATTCCATATATATGCGTTAGTATACTGTATTGGTGTTTTCCTTTCTGGCTTACTTCACTCTGTATAATAGGCTCCAGTTTCATCCACCTCATTAGAACTGATTCAAATGTATTCTTTTTAATGGCTGAGTAATACTCCATTGTGTATATGTACCAGTGCTTTCTTATCCATTCATCTGCTGATGGACATCTAGGTTGCTTCCATGTCCTGGCTATTATAAACAGTGCTGCGATGAGCATTGGGGTACACGTGTCTCTTTCCCTTCTGGTTTCCTCAGTGTGTATGCCCAGCAGTGGGATTGCTGGATCATAAGGCAGTTCTATTTCCAGTTTTTTAAGGAATCTCCACACTGTTCTCCATAGTGGCTGTACTAGTTTGCATTCCCATCAACAGTGTAAGAGGGTTCCCTTTTCTCCACACCCTCTCCAGCATTTATTACTTGTAGACTTTTGGATCGCAGCCATTCTGACTGGAGGGTTCAGGATGGGGAACACATGTATACCTGTGGTGGATTCATTTTTATATTTGGCAAAACTAATACAATTATGTAAAGTTTAAAATAAAATAAAATTAAAAAAAAATCACTTTTGATAGCTTAGCATAGAACTGTATGCCAGGTGGTCAGCATCATCCACTGAATAGATGATGCTGTGTAGTGTTGAGTGGGTAGAAGACACACATTGTTTGAGGACTTTGATGCATGAGCATAGTTAAAAATATAGAAAGATGCAGACGCTAGAGCTCCTGGTATTGCAAATCTGAAGTTTTTTGTTTTTTTAACATCACAGCTTGCTGATAATGAGAGCTATGTGGCAACAAAATGAACTGCATTGCATTGTAGGATATGGGCCTTCATTAAACGTACTCAAACAGTAGTTGAGTTGATGCTTTTGAACTGTGGTGCTGGAGAAGACTCTTGAGAGTCCCTTGGACTGCAAGGAGATCCAACCAGTCCATCCTAAAGGAAATCCGTCCTGAATATTCATTGGAAGGACTGATGCTAAAACTCCAATACTTTGGCCACCTGATGCGAAGAACTGACTCATTAGAAAAGACCCTGATGCTGGAAAGATTGAAGGCAGGAGGACAAGGGGGCAACAGAGGCTGAGATGGTTGGATGGCATCACTGACTCAATGGACATGAGTTTGAGTAAGCTCCGGGAGTTGCTGATGGACAGGGGAGCCTGATGTGCTGCAGTCCATGGGGTCTCATGGACTCATGTCTCAGTCGGACATGACTGAGTGAATGAACTGAACTGAACTGAAACAGTAGGTAGATGTTGATGGCAGTAATGATGATACGATCACAGTGAGAACACCGGCATCATAACCTCCAAGGAAACTGCCATTGAATGGTTATTGATTTTCATGAATTGCAGCAATTGATCCTCTCCACAGATAAGTGAATTGATAGTACCAGTTCTTCCATTTTATAGACTAGAGGAAAAGGGTACAGTATGGTTAAGTAACCTGTTAGAAGTCATACAGCTAGGATTGTGTTGGAAGGATCTGGCCCCAGGTCTGCTCACACCTAGAACTCACACTAGTTCAATTGTGCTCTGTTGCTAATTGCAGCAGTTACAAATGAGTTTCAGTTTCATTCATTCATTTCCTTTCACTCAGTTATAAATGAATTTCTTGTTTGATGTGTGTGATTGAATCAGAAGGTTCCAGAACACCTTTTATATTCTACAATTTTGTTTCTGTGAAAGGATTTTTCATAAAAGGCAAATGTTTTGACCTTGTATTCTTCTAATCTCTAAGAAATCAATGTAAAATTCCATTTGTGAATTAGGATACATAAAATTTGAATATTATACGTATCATTGACACTGTTATCATTTGGGTTTCCAGGAAACTAAACTCCTTTCTTAATCCCAGAGACCCTCTTTGTATAAGTCTAGGCTTCATCACTCAAACAGAAACTGGCAAATGATGAAGACTTGGTCAATTAGATACTCTCACCCAGGACTTTGAATCATGGAAAATGATAAAAGGAAGAAGAGATGAGTACCACTCACAGTGATGGTGATGCCTGGAGATAGTAGTCAGAGAAGACAGCCTGTGCAGGCCGGTCTACTAACAGTTGCTGTCCTTTCTGCAACTTGTGTGTGACTGTGCTAAATCGCTTCAGTCCCTGTCCAGCTCTTTGCTACCCTATGGACTGCAGCTCACCAGGCTCCTCTATCCATGGAATTCTCCAGGCAAGAAAACTGGAGCGGGTTGCCATGCTCTCCTGCAGGGCATCTTCCCGACCCAGTGATCGAACCAGCGTCTCTTAAGTCTACCTGCTTTGGCAGGCGGCTTCTTGACCACTAGCGCCACCTGGGAAGCCCTTTCTGCTCCTTGCCCCTCTTCTATTTTGCCAGCCTGATTGAGCAGCCTCTCATCAATTCTGTGAATCTTAAAATGCTTCCAGTAAATCCTATTTCTGCTTAAGTCATCAGCTAGTTCTATTGCCTGCAGCTGCAAACCTTGACTGACTCCCAACTTCTAACTTTAACACAGTGACCCCTATAGCTACTGATGTTTGCCAACACCAGAGAGCTTATTTGGGACTATCTCTAGTAAATTATGTTTAAAAATATAAGCGTAATTAATTATGGCTTTCTAGTGGCATACAAAGAACTTTCATGAGAAATTTTCTGACCTGACATCACTATCATTCTTCTATACATCTCAGGATACATATTATAATTTTCCTTCACTTACAGAATGATTATTACTGTTTCAGTCTATTGAAGAGTGTGAGACCAAAATTATACAAGTGAAAGACTGATATCCTTTTCTCTCCCTGTGATATTAGACTGTGGATTTAGGAGAATGCAAGAATTTCCATTGGGCTTCCCTGGGGGCTCAAACAGTAAAGAATCTGCCTGCAGTGCAGGAGACTTGGGTTCAATCTCCAGTTGGGAAGATCCCCTGGAGAAAGGAAATGCAACCCACTCCAGTATTCTCGCCTGGAGAATCCTATGGACAGAGACTGGCAGGCTACAGTCCACGGGGTCACAAAGAGTTGGACACAACTGAGTGACTAACACTTTTTTCCCCCAAGAATTTCCATTACTGCATTTTAGGATTTTATGGATGTGAGAGATAGTATATGATGCTGCTGTAATATAGATTGTGAGCTCTGGAGCCACAATCAAGCCTAGATTTGAATGAATCTCTGTTCTGATTACAGTATGTAATCTCAGGCAGGTTACTTAACTTCTCTGTGTCTCCATTTTCTCAATTTAAAAATGGCAGTAATCACAGAGATTATTTTAATAATCTTACATCTAAGAACGTTAAGGAGTCAAAATTCTCATAATTTTTCATCAACATATGGGATAAAGGAAAAAATATATACACTTAATATATAAAACTAATGCATAGAAATAATTACTTATTTCTGTTAAGGAAGAAGCAAGCTTCAAAGGTTATCTCTAAAGCTTTGCAGTAGCCTCTGTTTTCATTAATTAATAGACAAAGTATAGGAGTGTCAAACCAGGATTTAACGTTAGTTTGGTATTCTTAACTAAAGACCTTATTTGATCTTCTCCAGTTTCTCTGCTGATGTCCTTTTTTTTCTGTTTCAAGCTGAATAAGGTATATTTGGAAACTCTCTGTACAGTTTTGCAAGTTTCCTATAAGTCTAAAATTAGTTCAGAGTAAAGTCACTTTAAGTACAGAAAAGAAGCAGAAGACCAAAATTTCAGAGGAGTACAAATTATGTTTTATTTTCCCCTGACTTGGAACAACATTATGTCAAAGATATTTTTACACATAAATTGTTAAAATTTATTTATTTTTAATTGAAGGATGATTGCTTTTTAATTTATTGTGCTGGTTTCTGCCAAACATCAGCATGAATCAGCCACAGGTGTGTGTAACCTCCCTCCCATCTCCCTTCCCATCCCACCCCTCTAGATATAAACACATGAAAAGATGCTCGACATCACTCATTATAGAGAAATGTAAATCAAAACGACAATGAGATATCACCACACGCCGGTCAGAATGGCCATCATCAAAAAGTCTATAAACAATAAATGCTGGAAAGGGTGTGGAGAAAAGGGAACGCTCTTGCACTGTTGGTGGCAATGCGAATTGATACAACCCCTGTGGAAGACAGTATGGAGATTCCTCAAAAAAAAAACTAGGAATAAAACCAGCATATGACCCAGCAATCCCATTATACCTAAAATTTTAAGAGAGAAACTCCGAAGCTAGTCTGCCCATAACACTAAAGGGTTTATCATAGACTTGGCAATATAGTAGTAGCAGAATGGTGACAGGTAAAATGATCGAGATCATGTTAGACTGACTACAATGAAATATTAAGACGGGCTTCTGCTGCCTGCCTTTTCCAGCCGGTCCTTTACTTTCAGTCTAAATTCTTCTTACTGTATTTAATTGGCCTCTTCTACTTCTAGATCCCTTCCCTTTTGCAACACATTTTTTGGTTGATCTTCTAGGATACAGCTCTCTTGTGTCATACCCCACTCTGAAATTGTCATTGTCTCTGCATTTCTTATTTTGTGGCCCATGGGTGAACCACCTGAAATGGATATTAGGAGTGCTGATTCTTGGATGGAACCTTAGACCTGCAGAATCAGAATCCCCGGACACTGGTCTCAGGAATCTGCTTTCCAGTAATCATCCTAGGTCTAACCTTGCAAGACCCCCAGGATGTATCGTTTGATTAAACAAGTTTGACACCTAAGACCTCTTACCTCTTGCTCTGTGTTCTCTCTCCCTGTGGGCCTATTTAGCTAAGAAGCTGGTCTTGTAAAAAAAAAAAAAAAAAAGTTTTCTTTTTTGCATATTATTGAGCATAGCTTATGCTCAGTTAAATTATTTTGTTTAAATCACAAGTAGCTTTCTCACTGATTTCCTTCAGATTTTAACTGCAGAAACTGAGAAAGAAAGAAGCCCAGTAGAGATGTGATGTGTTTCCTGTCTATTCAGTTGTAAAATGGGGATAAAGATAGCATGTAGTCTTTAGAACAGCTGTAAAAATTAAGTGAGAATTGAACCTCTAGTGCAGAATAATCTGTCAATAAATATTGCCTTTTATTATTGTTATCTCTGTAATCAATCTACAAGCTTTTTAAAAAGAGCAAAGCTTGCATTTTATTCAGTAGTGTGGTGGTGGTGGTTTAGTCGCTAAGTTGTGTCTGACTCTTGCAACCTAATGGACTTATAGCCTGCCAGGCTAGTCTAGTAACCTGTGACATCATAGGAACTCAGTTCTTAAGTGGATAAGAGAATGATGAGGCCTTCAGATTATGAAAACATGAAAAGAAGGTAGAAAGAGAAGAAATGCAAGAATTTGCTTCTTACCTCATTAGTTAAGAGGTCTTAGGTGTCAAACTTGTTTATTCAAATGATATATCCTGGGGGCCTTGCAGGTTAGACCTAGGATGATTTCTGGAAAGCAGATTCCTGAGACCAGGGATTCTGATTCTGCAGGTCTGAGGTTCCATCCAAGAATCAGCACTGCTGCTGCTGCTGCTAAGTCACTTCAATGGTGTCTGACTCTGTGCGACCCCAGAGACGGCAGCCCACCAGGCTCCCCCGTCCCTGGGATTTTCCAGGCAAGAGTACCGGAGGAGGGTGCCATTGCCTTCTCTGAATCAGCACTCCTAATACCCATTTCAGGTGATTCATCCTTGGTTATAATCTCAATGTGCTCTAGATGGCATCATTAAATTTAACCAAAACAACACTGAAAGAGAGAGAGAGATTTGTCCATTTCCTCTGAAGAGGAAACTAACGTAAAGGATTTCCGTAACTTGTCTAAAGTTACATAGGTGGCAAGGGGTGAAATTGGGCTTTGAGAAAACCCTGGTTCTATGACACTCTCTGTCCAGCGTAGCCTTGGCGGCCATGTCTGTGGGTGCGTTTGGTACTGGGCAGGGCTGTGTTCCTGGTGCACAACCTCTTTTCTCACCTTGGGCATCAGTCCAAGGGATTCTGTGTCACTCAGGATCTAACAGGGTCAGTCAGATTACTTAAAATCTAATTTGAAGGACTGCATGCTTAATCCAATCAATTGTGTGCTAATCAGCCATTAAAATGGCTCACAGCACAGACCCCAGAAGCCTTGGGGATACATTGGTCACACAAACAAGACCATCTGAGAAAG